>NW_001865041.1:1165087-1277704 GCF_000002865.3 Monosiga brevicollis MX1 | reverse complement strand
AGAGAGAGCCAAAACTTGCACCTGTGTGGTGTGACTGCCTTCCCTTTAGAGCCCACATGCGCAACAGAATCCTTTTGTCTTCCGTTTCAATTCTTTCTCTCTCTCTCTCTCTCTCTCTCTCTCTCTTTCTCACACACACACTTTGTGTCAACGAAGGAATAATGGATGCACAAGCAATGCCCTTGTGAATGAATGCACGTTGAACAAATAATACTGATAGACGCACGAGCAGATCAAGCATTCAACTGTTGCCGCAGTGCAAGAAGTGAAGGCCAGTCGACCGCGAGATCCGCCGGTCAGAGGTAAGCGCGACTCAGCTCACCACAGTGAAGGACAAAGCTTTGGGGTAGAGCGTCCCTGGCCAAGAGAACGTGTGCGAACTCCTTGTCCAGTCAAGGCTCTGCAGCGTTGGTCGCTGAAACTCTTCTTCCTCTCTCCTCTCCCCCCTGCCACTGCGACTGCCACGCACAACTACCACTTAACACCCGGACGCAACACCAATCACATTGCCATCCGCTTCCACTGCCACCCGCTTCCACTGCCACCCGCTTCCACTGCCACCCGCTTCCACTGCCGATACTTTGCCGTGTTCATGCTCAGCACGCTACCTATCACGCACAAGCTCAGGTCACAGTTCTTTGGCAGTCGCTCCAAATACGAGCTAGCTCGTTATTCTTGTTCTTGGGGATTTTGGGCCTTGATACTCCTCAGGTCAGGTCACACCAATCTCGAGTGTGCATTCAAATACTCCACTACTACACACTCGGCTACCACACACGCAGATGTGGAGCTTGCCCGCTGGTCCCAAATCCAATCGCCACCCCTGCTAGTCACCCCGAAACACCCCATCGCCTTACTCGATTCACGTTCAGCTGCATTTATATCTCGGCTTTGCTTTGCACAACACTTGAGACACTTGCCTCGTCTGGTTCCTGCTGCCAATGCCCACATGACTTTCTGTCTTGCGAACAAAGACCTTATTGGATCCCGTTTCATTTCCATCTTCTCTTTCAACTCCGGCGTGACTTCAACTTTTTTTTTTTCACTCGCTTCTCGAGTTGGCCCACTTGTTACAGCTGCTCTTGGCGTTCCGTGTCTCTGTCTCTGCATTTGCTTGTGTGGCATTGCTTTTTGTAATTTGTTGTGCGTTTTGAGGTTTGACTTGGTAAGCAATTTGGGCAAGGGCAGCCACAGTCACATCTCGGCATCCTTTTCACTGAAACACAACATGTGACAATGTCGACAAAGACGGAATAATACACCCGTTCACACCTCGAGAGCCTGACTCTGCACGATCGACCATGTGTGTCCAATCGCGCTTGACTCAGCTCATGATTGCTTGCCGCTGTATTGTGTTGCTGGGCGTTACTTCAGGCGCACTTCTTGGCGTGGAACGAGAGGCCCCTAATTGGTGGCTTGTCGGCTTTGCTGTCGTCGCGTTTTGAAAACCGTGGCGATGGCGCCCCCGGCGACACGCGCCCTCGCCATTTTCGCGTGCTTCTGCATCGTGGCCTCGACTGCAGTTGCACTGACAGCTACTGGTGAGCTCCCTCGCCCCATCCCTTCTCAGCTGGATATCGCTGCTGTCTTGGCCAAGCCCTGCGCAGTTATATGTTGCTGTAAGGAATAACAGCAACAGCAACAATAAACTTGGCATGCCCCTGTTCTTGACCTTTTGCCTTTGACGCTCCTTGCCTAGGCAACTCGGACCTGAGCTCCCCCGTTGCCGCCGCGTTTGATTTCAAGAATGTAGCCGCCTTGCGCGAGTATGTTGCATGGTTACGTTGCAACCATTTGGTCTTTCCTTTTCATTTTGTCGCGCTTCACATCATTCATACACACGAGAGTTTAGGCTCGGTTCATCTCATATCTTGACCACGTGTGTAGATCATTGCGTCGCGGTCGCCGCAGCACTGCAGACAGCGCAGACGAGGTGGTCGCCCATTATATTTCAAACAGCGCGCTTAGCGATATCGTCGCGCCCTCTTATTTTCTGGCGTTCTCTGTCGTCAACGGGTCTGGCGAACAGTTTAGCACTTATGCCACGCCCGCGGCCATGCTGGACAGCGCGGCTGTGTCTCCCACTGAATGTTTGGTCTGGTGTGCCATGTCTGCGAGCTGCGAGGGCGTTGTTGTGGAAACCAACGCAAGCGGCTCTGCCTGCTACCGCCTCTCTGATCTGGGTTCTTCTGCAGCCACCGTTTCTGGTGCCGGTGCTGATGTTCAGCGCTACAGCTTGCTTCGACTTGGCAGCTTGGATCAGACTGCAGATGCTCTGACAAACGGCAACTTTGAGTCACCTGTCATGGATACCAGTGAGCCCCGCGTGCTTGCCGATCTCTCGCCCGCTCCCTGGCAGGAGAGTCCCGGCACAGACTTGGCCATGTTTCGCCCCAATACAGCCAATAACTTTCCCAGTATCTCCGGAACGCAGGCTATTATTCTGCGCAATGCAGGTCAAATCACTCAGATTATGCAAACGGATGAGCCTGTTGCTGAGCAGTATCGCATTTTGCGAATGAAGTTGGGCGCCCGCATGAACAACCTGCCGCGAGGACTCGCCATTACTGTTTACGATGAAACCAACACTGTCATCGCCAGCCAGACGATTGCGGCCAGCAGCCTTGTCGTCAACGACGTGGCGCAGTATGAATTTGGTCTTGACACGTCAGCTGGTTCCATTCTGACTGTCAGCCTCCGTGGTCGCAGCAGTGGCGAGCACATTGTCGTTGATGACGCGGAACTGCTGTATTTCAATGCTCCTGCAGCCCCCGTGCCTACCACCTTTGTGCCTACCACGACGACCACGACGACCACGACCACGACGACGACCACCACGACCACAACCACGACCACGACCACGACGACCACGACCACGGTGACCACCACGACCACGAGCGCTTATGAAGGCTACGTGTTGGTGTTTGCCAGTATCGGTACCAATGGCCAGCGGTTCTCGACCGCGACCGATGCCGAGGCTTTCCTTTTTGGCCGCAACGACGTCGACAGTTGTGTGGCTGCGTGCGATGCGTTGACTGACTGCATGGGCTTCTATATTGAGGGGGACACATCCTGCATCGGCCTCTCATACTTGGGTTCCTCAACCGGAGAGGCCGCCGAGGCAACCAGCCAGTCCTGGGCCAAATTGAGCGTGAGCAGCATCGCGTCAACCACTGCCGGCTCAACGATCCCTCCCATGGTCACACCTTGTACAAACAACGAGTGTCAGAATGGGGCCACCTGCGTTGCACTGCCTTCCAGCTACATCTGCGACTGTGCCAGCGGCTGGGATGGCGCGTATTGTAACGTCTCTGTTCCCTATTGCTATGAAAACTTTTGCGCCAACGGCGGTGCCTGCACGGACGAGGACAACACCCCGATCTGCGAGTGCGCATACGGAACTGACGGCGAGTTGTGTCGCACGCTCACGGGTGTTGCATGGCCTCCAATCCTTAGTACTAGCGTCTACAATGGCACTGATCTTTTTGCTGCCTACGACTCTGTGAACTTGATTTATCCCGTCGCGGATGTCGCACCGTGGGCCGTGGCCTGCAACCTTGGTGCTGATGAAGACGAAGAGGGCAGTGGTTGGGGTACAACCACTGTTGCACCCACCAGTGGTTACTTTTGGTCCTGTGATGTGTATGACTTGAGCAATGTTAGCAACGTCCAACTGAAGGCCTCGTTCCCGGCCTACAACACGGAAGCTCAGGCCTTGGGTGCCTTTGTTTTCTACATTTCTGAGTCGGGACAGCTCACCGCCCTTGATACCAACACCAACTTCACGCAAACACTCATCACGGATATGGTTCTGGGCCTGGCCCCTCACGATTCCGACACGATTTCTGTCATCACCGCGGAAGGCCTCTTCATTGTCGGCACGACTTCAGTGCAAGCTCAGGTCCCCGCAAACTTGACTGACTGCTCTTTGGTGAGCCAAACCGTACTGTGCCCAAGCGGTTTGTTCAACATCGCTTTTGACGAGGGTGCCTACGCACTCGTGCCCGTCTCCACGCCCGCCTTCTGGTGGGACGTCTTGGACGCCGCAGAGTGGCCTCTCAAACTGCGCAACATTGGCGATTTTGACCTGGACGGTGCCACGGAGATTGTGGTTGACGCGGGTACAACTACCATTTTGCTCCGCACCACCTCGTCCTTTGAGATCTGCAGTGATGCCGACTCCGTCTTGATGTGGGTCGGTGACCTCGACCGTGATGGCTTTACCGATTTCATGTGCAGTGATGCTGACAGCGCCGTCGTATTCTTTGGTCCCGATCTCACCGACATGCCTGTGGATACGCCTCTGCATGACATCGGTGACATCAATCTCGACGGGTTTCAGGATATGGTGCTGGCCGAGGCCGATCGCACCCGCGCTGCTACCTATCTCAACATTACCGAAGTGCCCGTGACTCGAGACGACACCCCCCTCAACATCACCACATTCACGTACGGCACCGGCAAGTACTTTGTCTGTGACGGTGGTGATCTCATCCTCGGTGCTGGATCTCGCTTGGTGGCTGCTGGGACAGCACCGGTCTACGTGGCATCCACGTCAATGAGCAACGCCGATGTCCAAGCCTTCATCCAGACGGTGAATTGGGCGAGTGACACAATCACCGTGCAGCTCGTCTTGATCAATGCTGGTACTACCAGCACCGAGGCCCAGGTCGCGGCAGCCAGTGCTTTTGTCACTGGTGGTGTCGCGCTTTCCTCGCAGTCGTGTGTCCTTGCCGCCGAAGCGGATGGCTTTTTGTGCACCTTCTCGGCAACGCTCAATGCCAACGTGAACACGCTCCGCTTTTCCGACTTTCCCGAAGTCATGCTGCCCCTTGACACACTGACGCCACAGACTCGCCCCGATGGCAGTCTGACCTTCACGTTGACTGCGGAGAACGTCAACACGATGGAGGTCACTGGTGGTCAGGTGACGGGCGTGACCTCGCCCACCCCAGGTGCCATCTTTGCCTACAGCCAGATGGACACGCAGGTGACCATCAACCAGGTGTCCATCGGAGCCAGCACACCAATGCCATCCGTCATCGAGGTTGGGCTCTCGTGCGCAGCTGATGTCGGGACATTCACCTTGACCTATGGTACCAGTACCATCACCTACACTTGCCTGCCAGTTCTGGCAGGTGTGTTCGTTGCCACTCGCGAGAGTGTAGTGGATTACTCGGCGCTGATTGGCGACGTGGTGCCATTGGACATGTACTTTGTTCGTCGTGATACCAGTGTCAGCGTCACCTGCCGCCCCTTGTCGAGCGCATTTGCAGCCAAGTTTGAGTTTGATGCCAACTGCACAGGAATGCGCGTCCTCAACACCAACGGTTTCACCCTCAACTTCGAGACCGAGGTTGAGATTGTGGCTGAAGTTGACGGCGAGGTCGTGGCTACGACCACCATTGCCTTCTTGGCGTATGACAACATTGCCTTTGACGTCGACACCTCGGGCCTCTATGACGCCGACTGCGCCGCACTGGATCTCTCCACATTTGTGTCTGTGACAGCTGACCTGACCTATGAAAGCACCGTCTACACTTGCCAGCTGACTGGCCTCGTCGGCCAGGCCATCACCTCGAGCAATAATGCAGTGGCCACCGTTAATGTTGCGTCTGGCACAGCACTGCTAACTGCCCATTCGGCTGGCACAACAACGTTGTCACTGGGCACAAACTCTTACGCCGTAACCATTGCTTCGGCAACCCTGACAAAGCAGGTTGTTCTCTTCAGCTCTATTTTGAGGTCTGCCACTCCGGTCACTAGCGGTGGTTTGGTTCTTGATGGGGCTTTTATTAACACCGGTTCATCTTTTTCGGCTTATGAAGCCAATCCCGTGAGCGTGGATCTCAATTACGTTCAATATCTGTCCGTCGCCGGCGAGGGTGCCGTGTTGGTGAGCGCCGCTGGCGTTGAAACAGGCACTGTGCTTGCGGGCTATGAGAGCCTTTGTGACGAGCTTGTTCCAATCTTCACCACCCGTGTCACTAGCCCCGTGCGGGAAGTGTTCAATGTCTCTTCGCACTACCTGTTGGCATCCTCGCAAGCTGAGCTGGCTGAGCCCCTGGGCCTTGCTAGCAACGCCACCATCGGCTTTGTCCTCTCTGGTGTGGACGTGGAGTTTTCTGCAAATGACCTACTTGATATGTGTACCGCTGACGCTCCTCTAGAGCTTGCTGTGGACGGCGACGCCTTGGTTGTGTTCTCCAGTGTGGCCACTGAGGGAGATGTGACGTGTACCTACTTGAGCTTGGTCGTTGCGACCACCGTCACGGTGGTTGAAGTGACGAGTCTTGACGTCGTGGGCCGCCCTTTCCTGACGGAGCTCAACTACTCTAGTCCTTTGACTTTATGGTCCTACCAAGGAACGTTCTTGCCCATTGAAGTGGGTGTCGCTGCAACCCTGTCTGATGGTTCAGCCATCACGACGACTGAGGTCCCCGGTGTGCTCAACGTTTCTGCCGGTCGCATCGATGAGGAGGACGGCAGCATTCTTCCCGAATCGGCCGATGTTCAAGTCAACGTGACGCTGGCCGGCTTCACTGCCGTTTCCATTGCTGCACTACCAACGCCTGTTACTGTCACCTCCATCCCGTTATTTACCATCTCATCTCCTATCTTAGATTCCACTCCTGTACGCCCCATGGTCAGCGTTGGTCTTGACGTCGGCAGCACGCTGGTCAATGTTTTCCGTTCGACCCGCATCAGCGCCGCCCTGAACGCCTCCATTGCAACGAAAATGACCTACCTGAGTTGGGACGCCAACACGCGCCGTGTCACTGCACTTACAAACACCAACGATGACCTTGTCGTGAACGTGACAATTGGTGCTGTAGTGGCCACAACTGCGGTGACTATCAATTTCAACGGCGAGGTTCTTGGTCTTGACATGGGTAGCTTCACAGGCCATGCTCTTCCCATGCTGTCGGGACCGACAGCCAGCCTCCCCATCTATCTGAACACGCCCCAGTCGCTTATTGCCTTTGAGCTTCGCATTAACCACCCTGGGGCCGCCCGTGTTTCCAACATTGCTCAGGGTACCGGGTGGACGGGTACCATGACCTCCTTCAGCCGGCGCGACTTTACAGTCGTGGTGGGCATTGGTCAAATTCCTGCCTCTAGCGCTGCGGAACTGGCCACGGTCGACTTTTATGGCCTCACGGAGGATTTGATTTTGTCAGCATACATTGTCACCCTGATCGATTCCTCTCGGTCTTCTGTGAGCTTCCCTGCCTCGGCGGCCAGCGTTGTTGCATCCTTTTCGTCCAACCCGCAGCTGAACGATCTTGCTCGTCGTCGTCGTGCTGTTTGCAGCACGCCCATGGATGAAGTTGACGTTGATAGTGACTGCCAAGTGACTTTGGTGGATTATTTTGGCCTGCAGGACCAATTTGCCAGCGGTACCATGACTGCTGATCCCAACATTGACGGCACGAGCGATGAGGACGATCTCGACTATGTTCTGTCCGTGATTATGGAATATCGTCCCCTCATCCAGATGCCCGCGCTGGAGCAAAACGATGCATACAGCTGCACATACGCTGTGGACTTTGGCTGCCGCGACCGATTCAATTCTTTCTGCTCTGCCGGCGATCTGCAGCCCTATGCCATCTTCAACGACGCAGGCAACACGTTGACGCCCATGGTGGATGGGACTGAATTGCTTAATGTTCCGGCGAGCGCATTCGCCGTTTTTGGATTGGTTTCACCCGAGTACATGTTGGACTTCCTGACGCAGTCGGCTGTGACTCCTGTGTCTATGCAGCTCGGTGTGGGCGTGTTCGATCAGCTGTATGATGAGCCTTTGATCACCCTGCCTAGCCAAGACATTGGCGATACGTTGTCATTGTCTGATGGTGGAGCCGTTTACGCACTGGGCCGCCAAGTCGTCGAGTACGACACTAGCATCTGTCCTCTTACAACTACAATGACCACGACGACAGCTGATCCTAATGCCACGACAACGACCACTCCGACAGTCGACCCCAATGCGACCACCACCACGACGACGACGACGGTGGATCCCAATGCGACCACAACCACTGCTACCACGACTGTGGATCCCAACGCGACCACGACCACTGCTACCACGACTGTGGATCCCAACGCTACCACCACGACCACGACTGTGGACCCCAACGCCACAACTACTGCCACGACTGTGGATCCCAACGCCACCACCACGACCACGACTGTGGACCCCAACGCCACGACTACTACCACGACTGTGGACCCAAACGCCACGACTACTACCACGACTGTGGATCCCAACGCCACCACCACGACCACGACTGTGGACCCCAACGCCACGACTACTACCACGACTGTGGACCCCAACGCCACGACTACTACCACGACTGTGGATCCCAACGCCACCACCACGACCACGACTGTGGACCCCAACGCCACGACTACTACCACGACTGTGGACCCCAACGCCACGACTACTACCACGACTGTGGATACCAACGCCACCACCACGACCACGACTGTGGATCCCAACGCTACCACCACGATCACGACTGTGGACCCCAACGCCACGACTACTACCACGACTGTGGATCCCAACGCCACCACCACGACCACGACTGTGGATCCCAACGCTACCACCACGATCACGACTGTGGATCCCAGCTTGACAACCACGACCACGACTACGACCACGACCACATCTCAGCAGGACACATCAACAACTGACGTTGCAGCAGCCAAAGATAGTGACGATGGCCTTAGCAGTGCCGAGGCAGCGGGTCTTGCCATCGGCCTCATCCTTCTGGTTCTCTTGATTATTCTTCTGCTCTGCTTCCTCTTGGGTGGACGTAAGAAACCCATCGTGTACGATGTCAAGGTGGAGCCCAAGAGCGCCGAAGGCACGACAAATCCCGATCATCCTTGGGTGGATGACGGTTGTCCTTTCGGCTTTTCGCTGCGTCTCAACAACAGTTCAGACCCATACCGTCGGGGCATGGAGCTTATTCTGCAGCGCGGCAAGACCTACAAGTTTCAAATGCAAAATGTGCCGGAGGACTATCCCTTCTACTTTACCTTCTCGGAAACAGGTGGTGGCAACGCTGTATCAGAGATTCTGCAAGGCGTGACGGGTGCCCCGGCTCACGGTACAGATGTGGTCACCCTGGTTGTCACCAAGGAGACCCCCAATCTCTTCTATTATCAGTGCGCACGCCAAAAGCGCATGGGTTACTTGGTGCGTGTTGTGGATGAGGACGTTGAACAAGCCAACCTTATGGGCCCTGATGCGCCCAAGGCAAAGGCTGGCAAGACGTACTACTTTGATGAGAACGCTGCCATCGTTGATATTCCTTCCGCTACCGATGTTGATGAGACCGAGGCGGAGTCAGAGGTGGAGCAGCGCCCAACCTTTGGCGTTGTTGGTGATGTTCCGACCTCTGATGATGAAGACATTGACGCCATTCCCTTTGATACGGCCACTTCAATGCGCAGCGCGCCTACGTACAACGCCCCCCCACGCTACACAGAGGTGCGAAGGCTGCAGAATGAGGAATATGAGAACCTTCCCTCGTACCTCTCTTCGATACGCACAATGCACTCGGCCCGTGCGGCTGAGCCGGAGCAGCCGGCAGCTAAAGACTCCCTTGTGTAATTCTCGGGCCACCATTGATCCTTCATAGCCTTTTCGACAGTTCCCTCAGTTGTACATCTCGTTTCCTGTTGAAGCAGGATCGTGCTTTCCACACTTTGCATTTCGCTTGTCCTGGTTCCCATTCTCCTCTCTGCTCAAAACTGGCTTGCACCCTGCGTCCGCACACCCTTTGTTTGCTAACCCCGTATGTTTTTTTTACTGTGTTCGTGTTCTTCCCTCGCGGTCATTACTCAGGTTTCGTGTATCCAAAGTAAATTGCACAAGCTAGCCCATATGTCTCTTTGGTTTTCCTTTTGTTCAGAGCACCAAACCCTACAATTGTTGTACGCTGCGCTCGTGGACCAGTAGGAAGATAGCATTGTCAGCACTTCAGCTACACAGATTCGGTTCGAAGACGGAGCGCGACTGCATCGCAATCCATGACGTCTTCGGCTAGAACACGGGGAACCAGAGTGTCCGCAGCGTTTTGCGCCCATGCCACCACTTGCTCCAGCCAGAGCCAGTGCAACTCGGCACAAGGACGCAAGGCGATTTTATTAGCAAGCCAGCGACATGCGTCGATCAGCTAGTAGACACAAAAGGCGACACATGAGCTGAGAAAGGTTCTTTGAGTTTGAGTGTAGCAAGGATCAAACGCCAAACGGCGAGCGCACCGGTGGTGTCATGTTCTCATGTGGTGGTCCACTCAAAATGCACCAAAGGGCTTCACTTATCAACCCCAAGTCCGCTGCTTCTTCATTGCTCGGCACAACTAGGGCTTCCAGGTCAGCGATCGCGAGATGGCCTTGCACACGCCAAACCGCGCCGAGCAGCTTAGGCTGGGCAGTTGGTACAAGACAACACACGAGACATGATTAGATGAGATGGCCCACGTGCACGTGCATGCAGCGCACGACTATCCGAGCACTTACATGCTGGCCATGTGAACCATGTAGCAGCGCATGCATGACTTGTTTCAGAAGTTGAGGATCACGTGCTTGCACGACCAGAACACAGAGACCCAACGCCTGTGGCAACGTGCTTGGTTCAGCCGCCAGCGCCCGCAGGGTTTGCTTGTCTTGATCACGCCCGCAGGACGGTGCCAGGGCACAGGCGAGAGACCAGGGACAGGGCCCGTCCAGGAGAACACCCAGATATGTTGTGACGGCAGAGAGTGGGACTAGAGCTAGTAGCTGTTGCAGTACGGGCGGATCAACTTGGCTAGCACAGGCCGTCAAAGCTTCCAAGAGGCCTGGATATCTCCGAGTAGAGGCTAAGATATCTTCGTTCCCACAAGATTCCAACACATGAAGAATGTCACGGCACAAGTTCATTCGCGCGCTCATGTCTGGAATGGTTGCACAAAAGGCCGCCCACAGAGTGGCTGCGAGCTCTAGCTGCAGCGGCAAAGCCGTGCTGTTCAGCTGCGAGGGGCACAAGACATATCAACAGGCATGCTTCGACCCAACACTCGCAGGACTGAGGTAGACTCGTGGCACAAGGGCTACAATCATACAATGTTGGCGCAACGTACTGAGAACTTGATGAGATGCTGCTGAAAACACTGAACGGTTCTGGAGTCAAGGGAAGCCAGCCGGACAAGGCTTGCCACAAACACTTCAAAGCAAGTCCAGACATGACCACTGATGTTAATGTCTTGTACTAGAACACGCCAGTTTTGCACACAACACACTGCCCAAGCTCGCTCAAGAGCTGACGAGACCAGTGTGACAGGCTCCAACTGTGATAGCAGGTCGAGGGGGGCGTGGAGGACAATCCAGTGCCAGAGCAGCGCATGGGCAACACTTTCAGCCTCCGTTGCTGTACGCGATCGGAGACAAAAGGACGGCTTGAGATGGAGATGGCTGCTAACTCACAGGCCTTTGCATTGACGGGCAGCGAGGGTCACAAACCGCAATGTAAACTCTCCGCAAGCTGCCAAGCACGACACATGTTGCCTGGGTCCATGGCACGCAACACATCAAAGAGAGCCATGGCCTATGCAACAACAACGACAAAAACCAGCCATATGTCACGTCGTCTCGCGTTCGAAAGACAATTTCTATTGCTAATGCAAGCTCTCTCTCTCCCCCCCCCCCCCCGATGGCGGCTGAGAGCGAATCAGCGTGATGACCGGACGTCAAATCAGGCCTTGCGAGATTCACGAGATCCTTTTCATCGCACATGTAAAGTCACAATCGCCAGCAGAAGCAAGACGGAGAGCTACCACTAGGCCAACTTACGCCAGGCTCGCTAAGGCAAGGCTGCAGCACGCAAGAGGAAAGTCGATGTGGGTGATGGTGCCCAAAGCTTGGACGTGGCGGGCGGTAATGCGCTCAACCAAGCGAAGAAGCTACGCATCGACAAGGATGAGCTTGGCTCAGGCCTGAGCAATCCCATTATGGACCATGAAACATACTTTAAGCTGTTTGGGTGCGAGAGTTCCTGGCTCTCGCCAGGCCGGGACTCCAAACCCCGACAGGAGACCAGTCAGCGCTGGGGTCTGGCAAAGAGGGAGGTATAGACAGGTGGGTGTGAATGAAGACCTTAGGACTAGAATACGCATAATGCCAGTAGCAAGCCAGAGAAAGCGCAACATTGTGCGTTGTACCAGGTTCTCGATCTGGTCAGCTTGGGCATGGGCCAAGAAGCTGTGGTGTCATGCCCAAGATCAGGGTGGACCATGAGGTATAGCTAAAGTTGGCAGTCAGAGGGATTGCTCTCAAAAGCCGCCGAGCATGAACTCACAGCTTTTGCGCTTCGACGACTCGCACGAGAAGCGCGGTGCCAAGGAACGAGGTACGTAAACTCAGCAAAGTCAGATTGGCCTGTAAAAGCTTGAAGAGCTGCTCCGTGCTGGCAGTGTCGGCAAACCCCTTGGAAAACTTGGTGCACAACCCCTAAAACATCGCACCACCCGTGTGGTTAAATCACTGGTGGCAAAGTAAGAGCCTAAGGACTGTGATCAGAAGTTGCATGGTCATAAAAGATACATTGGCGAGACGATGTATGGCCAAGACGGTGTCGATCTGGGGCGCGCAATCCTACGAACAGGCAAATGGTTGAGTCGACGAATGGTCGAGGAACCCCTTTTACGAAACTGTATTATAAAAGGTGCTTACCTGGTGCTGAGCCAGCATTGCCAACGTGTGCAGTGCCGCAAAGGCGTCCTGAGCTTGACTCAGATCAGCAAGCAGGGTCTTTGCTGTCGCAGGCACATTGTGCTGGAGCCAGGCCAACTCCTTGGCTTGGCTCAAAAACGCAAGCGCCATGCCGATACTTTTGGGTCGGGTACGCCTTGAATGCGTCAAGTCAAGCTACACTGCTGCATTGATGCATTTATTGGGCATCATGAGCCAGAGGAGATCAACCACCGTGGTATCCCCACTAGCACCGCCCTGTTGTCGCTTCAATGCCGCTGCCGTTTGTGTGTTGTGGGGCAAGTAGGAAAAAAAAAAAAAAAACGGAAACGAACGGTCAAAAAATGTCAGCCAGAAAGCAACATCATTATCTTAAAATGACATCTTCATTTTATACTGCTTTTGAAGAAGAAGAAGAAGAAGAAGAAGAAAAAGCAGTTTCTTGTCAGACAATCATGGGTTCGCGCTCAGCTGAAGCCCGCGACGGCGGTGGCTGGGATGTGGTGGTGTTGACGTCCCCCGATCGTGATTACCGGGATGGCATCTATAACGGTAAGATATGCCTGGCAACGGGATCGCGCGATCAAGTGCTGAAGAGAACATGGGATTGTTTTGTTTTCTGACCGGGCCACTGAACTGGACGCCCAATGTTTTCATCTTGTAGAGTTTGTGTTGCGCCAGCAGCTGGGTTTGCTGTGCCCGGAGGTAGGCTGTTGCCAGGCGCATCTTGCTTTGGTTTCCTGTTTTTCTTGTTTGAAAGGGATGTCATGGTTGTTGTTGGGCATCAAGCATCCCATTGACTCGCGGTGACTTTGTCTAGGCACACATCATGGCCGTCGAGGACCCCGAAACACCTGTGGGCAGCGGCGGGGCGACGCTCAATGCTTTGCTAGTGGCCACCGAATACTTGAGCGCGCGGGCCGGCCACACTGTCGTTACGGCGGACGTTCTGCAACGCGTGCACGTCCTGATCGTTCACATTGGCACGCCGCGTTTAGCAGACGTATGCGGCAAAGCTTTTCTTCCTCTGGCAGCCGAATCCGATGTGGGAGCCAATCTCTTGACGAACGTTGATCTGCTGCTCAAGCAAATGACGCATATTCGCCAAAGTGAGAGTTTCCTGTTCAGCTCACCGCAATGAGCACTCGGCATATCCGGGCTGCTGTACCGTCGCTTTGCCACCCAGCCTTCATGAATTTCGTGATACCCTTGCGGGCGCATGTGCATCATAGGCGCCGATCCTGGCGTGTGGGTGTGCAGTACGGACATGCTCTTGACCTTTGACCTGGCAGCACCTCTTGCGTGGCCGTGTGCAGTATGTTGCCAATGCTTCGTGTTTAAGCATCTCCCTACAGCTTCTTACAATCAAAACGAGAGGAGCCGAACACCGCTTGCTTTGCTCAAATACTGCGATTGACGACCAGTTGCTGTTTGGCTCTGCATTCACCATGCGTTTGTATGCTGTAGCCCATTGTAGCTGCTACCGTGCGTGGGACAGCCGAGCAGGCGAAGCAGGTCTGGAAGCCCAACAGCAATCCCAGGCACTTGCGCCCGCCTTCGGTTCAGAGGCGGCACTCCTTCATCTCATCTCACAGAGTTCTTCCCGGTGACGGTTCTAGCATGGCGTCTATCAACTGGACCAAGATGGCAACGTGCTGGACCTGATATATCGTGGCACCGAGTCTGAACGTGCGCACTGCGCACAAGATCATGGCTATCCCCTGGTAAGACGGTTTCCTTTTTGCACGCAGCCACAGTTCTAGTGGTTCTTCAAGGACAAAGCGTTTCACTCAAACGCCTTCGAACGCCGCTCATATCATGTAGGTGGTTGGGCTGATATACTTTGCTCAAGCTGTGGCAGAGACGCTATTGGCCCTGCATGTTATGCCACCACTCGATGCCTGCACCTACCTGGGGCTTGATAATGGTAAGGAAGACAAGTAGGGACTCGACAGTGCCAGCTCATGTCCTGGGTGGCCAGAGACCTGTCCGTGGCTCATTAATACCATGCAACGTGTCTGCAGGGGCCAGTCCATTCCGCCTCTCCTTGTTTTTAGACTTGGTGCGCGCCGCTTTGCCTGCGGCCAAAGGGGATAGGTTTCTTGATTGTGCGTCACCCCTCTCTCCTCACGCCCATGTGGGCCACTTGTTGGAATTCCTGGCCTCTATCTGTGCTGCGTCATTGTTGACTGCATACTGATTTTGCTGCTACAATGTAGGTCCGGACCAACCATTGCTGGTTCAGGCACGGCGAAAGCTCAGGCATTGTTTGCGCCACGCACATGTGGCCGCGCTCGAGCTACCTGGTAAATACTGGATCCGTGACAAATGTCGAGCGTTTCTTTGACACGGCTGGGCGAGTAGCCGAGGGTTGATTTTCACGCGTCACGCATTGTGGGCTGCTTTAGGCGGACGCTACGACTACCTGCAGGCCACCATCGCTGGTGTTGCTCAAGCTGTTCGGGTGCCTGCCCTGCCAGTCATGCCCGTCCCAGGCTTTACCCCCAAGCCGCATGTGCATTATGTAGGCCTTACGGCAACGTCGATCGAACGATCGGCCAATCGGTTTGGGGACGCGTGGGTGCCAAGGCGCGCAAGCCTTCGTCAGCACCTTACACACGGACGTGTCGGCGGCATGCGTGTTTTAGATTGATCGTCGGTGCAACGGGGCGAAGCTAGTGCAAAGCCAGTGTGTGATTAATAGCGTGATGGAGGAGAGCACGTCTTTGGGCGAACAATGCACCGTGCTGCACACGCAAACCTCATGCCGAGTACGTGCAATCTATCGAGCCTTTGACGCTCCGTGCCATCCGACTGCTCATGACTAGCTCACGTTTGTGGTGCTAGCAGACCGTTGTAGGAGCAGGCGCTTTCATAGCCAACATGACCCTACACAATGCTGATTCGGAATTCCAGGTGGCAGCAGGTGCGCCATTGTAGTTGTTTCAAAACAGCGCCATGAACGATGCCATTGGTCAGGGCTCTAGGTGCTATCCGGCGCCCCCACTTGCTGAGGTTGAATCCCACCCTCTTTTTATTTTTGCCTTCATTTGCAGATGTAGCAGTCATTGGCCTGACCCTGGCCCCGGACAAATTGGGCTGTGCGCCCAACAGCGTTGTTGCTATTGTTCTAGGGTGCCACGATTCCCTCGAGGCGACAGAAGTGCGTCTTACCAGCTTTACAACAAAGCAATGAAAGCTTGCGTGCACCCACGCATATGAGTTTGTATGGATGCGTGGTGATATGGCCTGGTTTGCTCTTAGGAGCAGGATGAGACCTACTTGGGCCAGCCATGGACAGCATTCCTGGCACGCACGGGCTTGCATGCTAATGATCTGGTGCGTCGAGGCACATTGCAATTTAAGATGATCGTGCTGATGTTAGGGGGGATAATGTCAAAGTTGCAGCATGGTTGGGAGTTTGGATACTGGGCACTCACTTTTTGTTTCGTTTCTCACGATTGGACTCTCATTTCAGTGGAGGAAAGGCGAGCGCCCGTGCTTGCAGACGGCACGACTATTCCCCATTGCAACTTCGGTTAGTGCACACGTCATGATAGGGCTGACTTCGAGGGTGGCCGGCGGCCGGCCGACCTCGGAAGCTTGTGGGCTCTTGCCCCTCACTTGTTCTTGCGGTGATTATTTGAATGGCAGCTTGAGGAAGCCTGGCGGTTGAGTAGCTGGCTACAGGCTGTTTTTAGTGCAGATGATTGCGTCGATCAGATCGAGGCTTGGCGCTTTCGTCATCGCATCAGCCTGCAGGAGGCTCTGCATTGTGTTGACTTATCGCAGCAGGTAAGATCCCATGAGGCTGGCGCAAAAGTCAAGCTCAGTTTGCTTTTTGGTCAACATCAGGGGAGCGGTTCTCACTCAGACCGCTTACTTTCTGGTGAAATGATATAGCTGCGTTCCCGACACGACCTGTACGATAAGATCGCCACGCACAACCTCGAGCACGCGCTGTGCGCCCCAGAGCGCCAGGATTATAGCGCAATGGTGAGCTTGCAGAGTGTCATATGAGCAAGGCTGAAGGTGCATATGCGGGTGGCATGTCGCCCGCGCATCAGAGGGACTGAGGCAGCTAACGTGCCTGTGTGCCACCTTAGGTTCACAACACGCTGTGCCGAATGCGCTTGTTCTTCGCACGAGCCGCACATCGCCAGCCACGTGCCTTGATTGGTTGTCTTCACACGGTGGCCATGCAGACGGGCTCGCCAGGTGTTGCGGCGCATGCTTTAGCATGTGTGGCCAGCATGCTTGGGGCCATGTGTCATGGGCGTGGTGGCCTGCGCTCTGGTCCCGGGCGGAATGCCCGGTTTGCAGCTGCTTACGAGTGCCTGGACCGTTTGGACGTGAGGGGCGGCGTGCAAATTTTGGCGGCTGAGTGCGATCGCTGGTTGGATTCTCCCGAAAAAATGATCCGAGCTTCGCGGCATTACGAGTCGGCGGCTCAGATCCTGATCCGTCATGCAGTGATGACGGCACGGCAGTTTATCACTGTCTCGCAAAGGCCGTCGTATCCTCTAGGCCGTTGGGCCGTGGCACGCGTGCCGGCACGCCTTGACTTGGCGGGCGGGTGGAGTGATACGCCTCCACTGACATACGAACATGGGGGCGTCGTGACCAACGTGGCCATTTTGATTGATGGCCAGCGTCCTATTGGGGCCAAGTGTCGTCGGATCTCGGAGCCGAAGCTGGTGCTGGTGCTGGTAGGCGATCCGGACGAGGTACTGGAGCTCACCGAGTTGGAACAGCTGCGAAATTACACTCAACCACAAGCTCCCGGTGCCTTACTTAAAGCTGCCTTTTGTTGTGTCGAGGCTGTTGATCTGGATGATCCACGCCCCTTGCGAGAGCAGTTGCTGGCCAAGTTTGGCGGCGGATTTGAGTTGCACAGCTGGTCCCACCTCCCTCAGGGCTCAGGTGTGTTGCGTGTTGGAATGGAGCAACGTCTTCAGACAACAAAGGATTTCGTGTCCGTGGTTGTGTGCATGTGCTTGAAGCATGGCATGTTGACAAACTGCGCGATTGACTTTTGCGTCGTAGGTTTGGGGACGTCGTCCATCTTGGCGGGGGCGGTCATGGCGGCCCTGTCGGCCACGACAGGTCGCGAGTATGACCGTGTGGCATTGAACCATGCCGTGTTGCATCTCGAACAGATGCTGACGACCGGTGGGGGCTGGCAAGACCAGGTATGATGGGGCTACCAGTGTCTGCAACTAGTCCATTATGATCTTGGGCCGGGCCCATCAACATCACGAATCGATACGTTCATGCATCCATGCATCCTCCAGGTTGGAGGAATGGACGGAGGCATCAAGTTGACGCGCTCACCGCCAGGCCTTCCGTTGAAGATTGAAGTTGATCGCCTGTCCATCGAGCCAACCTTTCTGCAAGCGCTGAGCGATCATTTGGTGCGTTATGCGGCGGGTGGTCAACAAAAAGCTCGGGCGCATGCTTGCGCTGACGTTGGTGTCGCCGCACCCTCTGCGTGCGCTTTTTTTTTTTTTTTTGCTCGAGCGGGCCTGAGATGCACAACTGTTGGCATGGCTCAGCGTGTTGATCAGATTGAAAGACTCAGATCGAAAGGCTCACGCTCTCCAATGCAATCGGACTCTCTTCTAGGTGCTCATCTACACGGGCAAGACGCGTTTGGCCCGCAATCTATTGCAGAACGTGATTCGCAACTGGTGGGGCAATGGTGGTCAAACAGCCGGCTGCGCCGTAATTGAAGTGGCAGGGGCCTCACGTCAATGTATCGCCTGGTAGGTACGCTCGGACGGCCGAAATCGTAGCCAATGTAGACGCACTCACAGTCACTGCCGAAGAATGTGCCGAGGTACGTGGGTGTGCCTTTGCGAGCGGTCATTTTGCACGCCCGCAGTGAACGGATCGGCCCTGATATTACTTGTGTTGTCATGTGACGTGCGTGCGTGTGCGGCTTTGGCATCTTGGCGCACAGGCATGCTTGCAGCAGGACATGGTTAAGGTGGGACAGTGTGTTGATGCGTACTGGGCTCAGAAGAAGGTGATGGCCCCAGGTTGCGAGCCCGCCTTTGTGGCCAGGTTGGTGATTGGCGTGGTCATGGGGACTTTTGTCTGTTAGATTGCCCTGTGTATGTGCGTGCGTGCGTGCGTGCGTGCGTGTGTTTGAGAACTGGTGGTGGCGGCCTTTTCCAGTTCATCATCGTTTGTTTCGACGGCAGAATGATGGCGGCTTTCAAGCCGCACGTGTACGGGCAGGCCTTGGCCGGTGCGGGTGGCGGTGGATTCATGTTTGCTTTAGCCAAATCTGCGGCAGATAAAGCGAAGATGCAGTGGATCCTCGCCAATGACTTTGCACAACACGCCGACGTTGTCTTCCACCAAGTGGCCATTGATCCTGAGGGCTTGGTGGTCGTGACGGAGGAAGCCGAAAGCACTGATCTCGATTGATCGGGGTTTGTTTTATCATTTGTCAGGCAGTCGTGTTCTTCGATCACATCCGCAACCCCTAAACTCTGTCCGTAAACTCTGGGCTTTTAAATTACGCCAGAATCCAGTCCACACACAATGTGCGAATCTTATTGCAGCAGAACAAGGTGGCGGAGCCCTTTGCTGTTGAGTTGAGGGACATGCGACGTGTCAACGAACTGACGCTTGGCGTTGCGTTTAAACCCCTCTGTCTCCTGCCGAACACCACCACTTAACATGTAAACACGTGAAACGTGCCCGCGCGTGTCACCGTTTGCTCGAGATCCAAATCGATCGCCTTGCTGCGAAATCAAAACTGTCGTTGGTGTTGAAAAGTGCTGTCCGGGCATGGACTGTCCGCAATGCTTGCCCGCTCGGCTCTCGTCTCCTTACCTCCCCCACCCCATCCCCTCACGGCACCTCCCTCCCCAATGCTGTCTCAAAAAGGCTGCAAATTGAGACAGCATCAGCATACGCATCACCGGCATCACATGTCTTGACAAACATCAACAAAACCTCCAAAACATCATCACCACTCCAATCATCCTAGCAACTCTAACCATGTCCCAAACTCAGAATTCTACTGCAAAAAGTAACATTATTTACATTAACGAATCTGCATAAATACCTGATATCGATGCATGAACAGACACAACCGCAGCTCGAAGGCACAGAACCCGTGCAAACATTTGCGGGGTCGCACAATCGGCGATCTCCACAAAACAGGAACAACGAGCGTCTGCATCTTCGCTCGCTCGCCACCATGGCACATGCATGCAGCTTGGCACCTCGGGAACGAGAGCTACAAGGCTTATGCCGCACGAGTGATCACCATGGCACACTCACACACACACACCCACACCCCCCCCACACACGCACACAGCGTTGCCTGTGGTTGTTTATGTTTCTGCCAGTAACCGCCGAACGCATCCTCCGCTTCCATTGCCCCCGCTTCCACTGCGTTCGGTCGGTCGGTCGGTCGATCCATCAAAAGCTCGGGTCGACAGCCAGTTATTTTTTTTTTCCGATTTTCGTGGCGAGCGCCTGCCTTGCGTCCTTTTCTTCCTTTCGCTGCAGTCGCCACCTGCGTTCATTCATCTGACCACACCTTTGTCAGGTATGATCCATGCGCAGGCAGTCAGGAGTGCTTTGAGCCTCATTCACGCCCACCACGCCCACGCTCAGGGATGGCAGCGGTGTGGCAGTGGGCACAGCACACTCACTCACCTGGTTCAGTTCTACTGTGGCGTGGTAGCGCTCACCAATCGATTGACCTCTACTGGCTTTTGACCCAGGACCTACATCACTCGCCCACCATCCCACTTGCTGGTCTCCAGATTGAAGAGGTGAGAAGGCACGGCTCACGTGCCATCATGCTCTGCGAGTTGTGGCCCCTTTCTTCTGACACGCTGCTGGTGCCCCGCCTTTAGGGAGTTCCTCCATTCACCGCCACGGCCAAGCAGGCCTTTTCATTAAGCTAGACATAGGCGTAGACTAGCATTAGAGCCTTAGGATAAGGATTACACGGGTGGCCATAAATCCGGCACTGTTCTTCTAGAAGTAGCATCATGGACTCTGCCATGTTGCAGCCACGAGAGGCCTTGGGACTTTATGATCCCGCACAAGAGCGCGATGCCTGCGGCGTCGGCCTGATTGCCCAGCTGCACGGGAACCCCGACCGAAGTATTGTTATCGATGCGCTGAGCATGCTCAGCCGCATGTTTCATCGCGGTGCCACTGGTGTTGATGAGGCCAGTGGCGATGGCGCCGGCATGCTTGCCCGCCTGCCCCGCCGCTTCCTGACCAAAGTGCGTCTTTTCCGTCCTCGGCAACCTACTCCTACGCGGTGCAAGTCCAATTCACTTGACAATCGGCTTTGCGACCACCCTTGACCTGTAGGTGGCACTTGAATTGAATATCGAGTTGCCCGAGCTTTATGGCGTGGGTATGCTGTTCTTGGCGCAGAGCCAGGACACTCAAGCCGAATTGCAGTCCATCGTCGAAGCGGTAAGCTCTATGGCCCCTTCAACAGAGACAGAAGCTTGCCGTGCTTTGCAATACCCTTGTCTCGTGTTTAACTTGCCTTGGCTCGAGTATTCTCTCATGCGCCTGTCTTTCACCACCTTTTTTCTCACTCATGGCTTAGACGCTTATCGCCAACGGAATGACTCTGCTGGGTTGGCGTCGAGTCCCAACCAACGGCGACATCCTCGGCAAGGCCAGCAAGGCCGACGAACCGGCCATCTTCCAGCTCTTTCTTGCCCCCACTGATGCGAGCATCGATCCAGTTCATCTCGAGCGCCAGCTTTACATAGTTCGCCAACAGAGCTGGAATGCAGCTCAAGCCGTCCTCTACCGCGATGGCCGTGCGGGTCGCCCCTCTGAATTTCACTTTGCCTCCCTTTCGTGCAAGACCATCGTCTACAAGGGGCAACTCACCGCACGACAAGTCTTGCCCTACTTTACCGATCTCAACGACGACGACTTTGAGACTGATTTGGCCTTGGTCCACTCTCGCTTCTCAACCAACACCTTCCCCAGTTGGGATCGAGCCCAACCAAACCGGTGCATGAGCCACAACGGCGAGATCAACACGGTGCGGGGCAACATCAACTCGATGGGTGCCCGCCAGGGCCTCATGAAAGCCAAGACGTTGGGCCTCACTCCGGAGCAGCTCAAATCAATCATGCCCATCATTCCACCGGGTCTCAGCGACTCTGGCGACTTTAATGCGGTTCTTGAGTTTCTCATGGCTAGCGGTCGATCCGCTCCCGAATGCATGATGATGATGATTCCCGAAGCCTGGCAAAACGCTCCAAACATGGACCCAGAGCGCCGTGCCTTTTACGAGTACATGTCCTGTTTGATGGAGCCCTGGGATGGCCCTGCGCTTGTGGCATTTACCGATGGCCGCTACGTTGGCGCCACCCTGGATCGTAATGGCCTCCGCCCGGGTCGGTACTATGAAATGACCGACGGGCGCGTCATCATGGCCTCAGAGTTTGGCGTCGTCACCGTCAATGATGCAGATGTTAAGCACAAGGGGCGCCTCAGTCCTGGACGCATGCTCATGATTGACTTTGACGAGCACCGCATCGTACTTGATGAAGAACTCAAGGCTCGGTAAGCCGCTTCTCTCTGGCTCAAGGCTGGCTCTTCGCAACTTTTTTTTTGTCCTTTTTTCTTTTATATGTATAAATTCCCCGCTCATTGGCTTTGCTGCTGCTGCTGCCCGCGACGCTTTAGCTTTACATCACGCTTTCCGTTTGCCGAGTGGCTGCGAGAGCATAAGCGCACCCTACAGCACTTTGTATCTCCTGAGGAAGTGGCCGCTGCCGAGACAGCTGTGGGCGCCGGCCCTGTGGCGGACATTGTCAAGGAAATGGCAGCCTTTGGCTGGACGCGTGAATCCATGAACTTGATCCTGCAGCCCATGCTCAAGGATGGGATGGAGGCGCTCGGCTCCATGGGCAATGACGCTCCCTTGGCTTGCCTCTCCCAGCGTTCTCGCCTCCTGTTCGACTTTTTCAAGCAACTCTTTGCGCAAGTGTCCAACCCGCCCCTCGACTCGACCCGTGAATACATTGTCATGTCTCTTGTATGCATGGTGGGGCCTGAAGGCGACTTGGCCGATACCACCCCGGAACAAGCTGGTCGGCTCAGCCTTGAGCATCCCTTCCTTCTTGATCACGAGCTACAAGGACTGCAGCGTGGCATTGCTGGCTGGCCTACAATCACCTTGGACTTTACCTTTCCCGTCGAGGAGGGCCCAAAGGGCTTGCAAGCTGCCATTGCTCGCCTGCAAGAAGCTGCCGTCTCGGCCGTCCGTGACAAGGGTTCCACTTTGATCATTCTCTCCGACCGCACAGCCGATGCCACGCGCGTGGCCATGCCCAGTCTCATGGCCGTGGGCTGCGTGCATCATATCCTAGTGGCCCAAGAGCTTCGCATGCGCACCGCTCTTGTGGTTGATACGGCCGAGGCGCGTGAGGTGCACCACATGTGCGCTTTGGTTGGGTATGGCGTCGACGCAATTTGCCCGCGGTTGGCTCTCGATGTCATCAGCCGCTGGCAATTTGACCAGGCTGCCATGGCCCGAGACACAGTGCGCATGGAAGCACCCGCCAGCGTCGCAGAGCTGTACCGGCGCTACTTTTATGCCCTTGGCAAGGGTATGCTCAAGGTTATGGCCAAGATGGGTATCTCAACCCTCCAAAGCTACAAGGGTGCACAAATTTTCGAGGCTGTGGGGTTGTCCTCAGACATCATCGACGTGTGTTTCTGCGGAACAGCCTCGCGTATTGGCGGTCTGACCTTTAACGACGTGGCTGACAACATCCTGGCTCAGCACGCGGTTTCATATCCGACTGCACACGCGCCTGAGCTCGGCCGCCTCTTGCCCGAGGCTGGCGAGTATCATTACCGCTCGCTTCAAAATGCCGAGCGCCATCTGAATGACCCCATCGCCATGTCCAAGATGCAACACGCTGTCCGCACCAACAACAAAGAAGTTTACAGCGAGTACACGCGCATCATCAACGAGATCAATCGGCACACGACCATTCGCGGCTTGCTCAAGTTTGACACGTCTAAGAGCCAGCCAATTCCCCTGGATCAAGTTGAGTCGGCCGCTGACATTGTCAAGCGCTTTGCCACCGGAGCTATGAGCTATGGTAGCATTTCACTCGAGGCTCACTCCACCCTAGCTGTGGCCATGAACCGCATCGGGGCCAAGAGTAACACGGGCGAAGGCGGTGAAGCGCCAGCCCGCTTGCGACCGGGTGCCGATGGCAAAGATCATCCTGCACGCTCCGCCATTAAGCAAATCGCCTCGGGCCGCTTTGGTGTGACGAGTGAATATCTCACCCACGCCGACGAGCTGCAGATCAAGATGGCCCAGGGTGCCAAGCCCGGTGAGGGCGGTGAGCTGCCCGGACGCAAGGTCAACGCCAAGATTGCTGCTGTGCGCCACTCCACGCCCGGCGTTGGCCTCATTTCGCCGCCGCCACATCATGACATCTACTCGATCGAAGACTTGAAGCAGCTCATTTTCGATTTGAAAAACGCCAACCCTCGTGCTCGAATCTCAGTCAAGCTTGTGGCCGAGGTTGGCGTGGGTGTCGTGGCCAGCGGTGTGTGCAAGGCTGGTGCAGACCACGTGCTCGTCAGCGGTCACGATGGCGGAACCGGTGCATCACGCTGGACAGGTATCAAGCACGCGGGGCTTCCTTGGGAACTGGGCCTTGCCGAGACGCATCAGACGCTGGTGCTCAATGACCTGCGTCGCCGCATCGTCATCCAGACAGACGGTCAGCTCAAGACGGGACGGGACGTCGTCATTGCCGCCCTACTGGGCGCTGAAGAATTTTGCTTCGCCACGGCGCCGCTCATTGCCTTGGGCTGCATCATGATGCGCAAGTGCCACCTCAACACCTGCCCTGTTGGGATCGCGACCCAGGACCCCGTGCTGCGCAAAAAGTTTCAAGGGCAGCCGGAACACGTGATTAACTTCTTCTTCATGTTGGCAGAGGAGGTTCGGGCCCTGATGGCTCAGCTCGGCGTGGCCAGCTTCAAGGACTTGGTGGGCCGCAGCGAGTACCTGGCGGTCGACGATGAGCTCTTGAGTAGCACTCGTCACTACGGCAACTTTCGGCTCGAGGAGACTTTGCTCCGTCCTGCCCATGAAATGCGTCCCAACGTGGCTACGTGCTGCATTGAGGCTCAGCCCGACACCCTCGCCAACCAATTGGACCACAGCATCATTGCAGCCGTGCAGGAAACACTCGACAATGTCAGTGAACCGGTGCGCTGCGAAGTGGAGTTTCCCATTGCCAACACGAATCGCGCCGTCGGCACGATGCTTTCACACGAAGTGACGCGACGCTGCACTGGCAACCCGCTTCCGGACGACACTTTGCATCTCAAGTTCAAGGGATCAGCTGGCCAGTCGTTCGGGGCTTGGGTATGCCAGGGCATCACTCTTGAGCTCGAGGGCGATGCCAATGACTACGTGGGCAAGGGGCTCTGTGGCGGTCGCATCATTGTGTATCCACCGCGCACTTCGCGCTTTGCCGCAGAGGAGAACATTCTTGCCGGTAACGTAGTAGCATATGGCGCCACCAGCGGTGAGATCTTCTTGAACGGCCGAGCGGCCGAGCGGTTCTGCGTTCGCAACTCGGGCATTACGGCTGTTGTCGAGGGTGTTGGAGATCATGGGTGCGAATACATGACTGGTGGTACAGTGGTGGTGCTTGGCGCCACCGGTCGCAACTTTGCGGCTGGCATGTCGGGCGGTACGGCCTACGTGTTGGATCCGGCTCGGCAGTTTGCGCCTCGTTGCAACACGGAGCTGGTCGATCTGGAGGCCCCCTCAGAAGCCGATGGCATTGCATTGCGCACCCTGGTGCGACAGCACCACGAGTATACCAATTCAGCCTTGGCGGCACGCTTACTAGCAGACTGGGACAACACGCTAAGCCACTTCATCAAGGTGATGCCTCGAGAATATCGCGAGGCCCTCAAAAAGGCGGAGGACCGTCGCGAGCAAAGCAAAGCACGCAAGGCACGTCACGCCGCGCAGGTGGCTGCGCGAGCGGCTGTGGCAGCTGGCAGCGGTGCCCCAGCTGACTTGGAAGAGGCTAGTGCCGGGGTCAACAGCTTGGAAAAGTGGGCCGCCCAGATGAAGGCACAACAGGAACAGGGACAAGAAGAGCTCTCCGACGGAGGTAGCACGGACTCGGAGGACTCGGGTATTGACACGCATCGCCCTCATGCCGTGGCAGAGGCGGACAAGCGTCGCGGGTTTATTGCGTATGATCGCGCCGTGGCTGGCTATCGCGACGTTAAGGAACGCACGGGCGATTGGCAAGAGCTGGCCAAGCCGCTGGCACCGGATGCGGCCGAGCAGCTCTTGCATACCCAAACAGCCCGTTGCATGGATTGCGGTGTGCCCTTTTGCAATCAAAAGACGACGGGGTGCCCGCTGGGCAATCTGATTCCTGATTTCAACGACCTGGTCCACCGGGGTGAATGGCACGAGGCGTACTTGAAACTGTCAGAGACAAACAACTTTCCCGAGTTTACGGGTCGAGTGTGCCCGGCGCCGTGTGAGGGCTCCTGTGTTCTAGGCATCATTGATAGCCCAGTGGCCATTAAGAGTGTGGAATGCTCCATCATCGACCGCGCTTTTGCTGAGGGCTGGGTCAAGCCGCAGCCACCAGCACAGCGAACGGGCCGCTCGGTGGCCATTGTGGGCTCAGGGCCATCGGGCCTGGCGGCAGCCGACCAATTAAACAAGGCAGGTCATCAGGTGGTCGTGTACGAGCGGGCCGATCGTATCGGAGGTCTGATGATGTATGGCGTACCAAACATGAAGGCGGACAAGCTCAATGTGGTGCAGCGCCGCGTGGACTTGATGGCCCAAGAAGGAGTGGATTTCCGAACCAACGTCAACGTGGGTGCAGATGTGACGGTTGCCAGCCTGCGAGAGGCTCACGACGCTCTCGTATTTGCGGTGGGCTCCACGGTGCCACGTGACTTGCCCATCCCGGGCCGCGAGCTGACCGGCGTGCACTTTGCGATGGATTTCTTGACGGAGAACACCAAACACGTCTTGGCAAGCGAGGGTTCTACCGTGGAACCACGCCGCATTGACGTGCGGGGCAAGCGCGTGGTTGTCATTGGCGGCGGCGACACGGGCAACGACTGCATTGGCACGGCCGTGCGCCTCGGCGCTGCCTCAGTCGTCAACTTTGAGCTTCTGCCACAGCCGGCAGAAAAGCGGGGGGCAGACAACCCCTGGCCAGAATGGCCACGTATCTTCCGGGTGGACTATGGACACCAGGAGGCGGCCCTCGCCACGGGTAGTGACATACGCGAGTACTGTGTGCTTAGCACTCGCTTCTTGGGTACGGACGCAGGCGCTTTGCGCGGCATTGAAACCGTGCGGGTAGCCTGGAATCGCGATGATTCGGGACGATGGAACATGGAAAAGCAGCCTGATACCACGCATATCTTTGAAGCGGATGTGGTGTTGCTGGCCATGGGCTTTTTGCACCCTGAGCCTGGACCAGCCGAGGCAGCCAATGTGGCACGAGACACGCGCGGAAACTACCAGGCCGATTTTGGCTCGTTTGCTACTAGTGAAAAGGGCGTCTTCGCAGCTGGTGACTGCCGGCGCGGCCAAAGCTTGGTGGTTTGGGCGATATCCGAGGGTCGAGGCGTTGCTGCTGCCGTCGATGCCTACCTAGCAAACTGTGAACGTACCGCCGCATCATAAAAATTGAATTCACAGTCACTTCCTTTTATTCATTTTTGTGTGTTTGATGTGTGTGAAAAGCGAATCAAAAAAGGTTCATGCACGCAAGCAAGGGAAAGAAGAGATCGCCTTGGCCCACACACACGCACACACAATTTTTTTTTTCTTCTGTTGTCGTTGTGGTGAACATCAATGAGACAAGCCAAAACCAAATCGGCATCAGGCTGCGATTGGGCTTCTTGGAGGTCGCCAGCGTCGCTGTCGTGAAAGAGGTTAGTAGAATCGACATTGAGTTGCAGGTGGATCTTTCTCACGATCTTTTCTTCGACGTCTGTTGGTTGTCGCCCTCGCGACTTAAATAGCAATCTCGATGGAAGGGGACGCCCCCACCGAGGGCAAGGCACCACGCGCCTCATCTTGGGCGCCAGGGACGCAGGGCTGCTTCATAGCAAGCCGTGTGAGTTCGGCAACTTGTGCAAGCAGCGGATATTGCGCAGATGATGAGGCCGACGGCGCTGCCGTGCTGGGCACGGTAGGCCGGCGAAGATCCGTGCCAGCCGTTCGTGTGTATCAGCCCGGAACACGCTATCCTCCCAAGCGGCATGTAGAGGCAAGTCAGGGTGACGGTCGCACTGTCCTCGCTGGTCTGAAAAACGGCGCGTGCGTGCGCGTAAACACGCCCTTCCGCTTGCTAGCCCCCAGACATTACTCACAAGATGCGTGCGCCATCCACTACAGGTGCAGCTGCAGCTTTTGCTGGCATTTGGTGCATACTGCCGCGAACAAGGCCTTGCACCTAATGGCCGGCGAGAGGCCCTGTTTGAGCGGCAAGTCTTGCGAGGCTTGGATGAGGAGGATCTGGCCCAGGCACTGCCTTATGCCTCCCTGCGTCGTTACCTGGCCCGGCGTGCTGCGCGGGTTCGACGTCGCTCCAAAACGCAACGGTCAACATCGGCTCAACAGCAGAGCCCCTTGTTTGCCGCTGGTTGGCAAAGCGTTGAGGAAGCGGAGCCCTGCTCCTCGCTGCCACACGCTGGCGTTCGGCTTGTGACCGGGCGGCGCCCTAAAAGTCTACCTTGGTACTCACAGCCCCTTCTTTCGCACGCTGAACTCATGCGTCTCTGCCAACAGCGTGCCCACCCGACAAAACGCCGGCTTGCTGCGCTTCTCATGCAACAGCCAGAACAGAACATTCCCAACTGACGCATCTCTTCTCATGGCGCAGCGTGATGTGCGACGGCGCTAGAGTGAGCTGCGCCTCGCGGTGCCGGGTTGAAGGACGCCGAAATATCTTAATTAACATGTAACATTCTCATAGAATCATGGTTGCACGGAGTTTTCATGTCGATTACGTTCTTTGAACTGCACAGGGACCAGAGCCCTTGTGACACTGCATAAACAAGTACAGGCTTTGGAGCACGATCAGAGTAAAGAATACGGAACAACAAGCGACCAGAGCGCTAACACGGACACACAGCAGCTCTTGAAGTCAGCATGAGAACAAGCCACGGGCACAACAGCGGACAGGGCTATTGAGGGCAGCATTGGGTGCTAGCGTCAAGCTTCTTCAATCAGAGGAATCTATGCGAGGGCGCGGGCCCATTCTCCCGCATTTACGCCCTATGGCAAGGCAGGCAATGCAAGGGCACGCTGGTCAGGGGAGAGGCTGGCCAGTTAATGAGCGGGTCAAAAGGGGGCGTACCACCGCTTGAGGGTCGCCTTGACCAAAGTGGCGCGCAATTGTGCGAATGGCATGGGGGGTAAGCTCTGGGATCACATCCGCCACTGTTTTTTCAAAATCTTCCAACGATAGCACCGAATCCTGCAGCGTGCAGAAAAGCAGGCATGAGGTGTTGACAACGTTAGCAGTCCCCAATATGGGTTGTCCAAAGCTCATCGCTCGCACTCTTGGGTGGTCTTGATCGCAGCAAACGTCCGGGCAGCTACCAACGTACCTCGCCGCCCACTGCGGTCAGCACATCCTCCGTTTGACCTGCCACGGCAGCGCGGCACTGCTCCATGCAGCGCTCAATATCCGATTCGGGGTGCTGCGATGGCAAGCCACAAAGGTCGTCAGTTGGAGGTTAGCAGGGCCAGAGAGGAAGCGGTGCATGACATGGCATAAGATAAGCGGTTTGTTTGAGCGCATGACCAACCTTGGCGTTCTCAAGGTACTGGTAGGTAAAATCCGAGGCATCAATGATGATGAAGCGAAAGCTGTTCAGGTTGATGGGGTTCCCCACGACAAAGTCGAAGAGGTTAAGGCGGCGGCTCTTATCTGCCGTCTTGAGAGGGCGTCGCTCAATAAACTTGCCACCCATCACGCCTGAATTGCGCTGAGCCACCTCAAACACTGAAATGGTGTCGTCTGCCAGGAAGTAGCTAATTGTGAAGCGACGGGGTCCATCAATTGAGTCTGACGTGTCAAAGCGGGCAGTGAACTGCAGCTTGTTTGAGCCCTCCTGTTGGGGGTTGATGCCAACGAACAGCCAAGGTGGAAGGAAAGAAGCAAAACAGAGTGGAACGGGGTGAGAAGTGTCTGCAGCGGCGATGTCCGGCAGTAGGGCAAGCCATTCCATCAAGTGGGCGCACCTTGAACCACTTGCCAAACTCCTTCTTTGGTGGCTTTGGAATTAGGTGGTTGACGCTGACGAGTGAGTCTTCGTCTGAGCCAATGCCCGTATGAGGCGGAATCGGGGCCTCAAAGACTTGCTTCACGGGCTCTTCCAGCTCGACGGGGGCGAAATCCTCAATGCCAAAGGTGTCTCGGTAGTAGCGTTTGGTAAAGTCGTCGCAGTCACACAAAAGCATCTGGCGTCCAAAGACATTGATTGTGCATCCAACCTCCAGATCGCGATCGGTGTAATGAGCGCTCGTGCCATCACCCAGTTGCAGACTGTCCAAGATTGAGCGTCCCTTCATGCCGTCCTTGGCAAACACGTTGAGAAGTGTGCGCGAGGTGACGGCACCCGGAGCCGCGACTGAATGCGAGTGATCCTATCGTCAAAAGGTGCATACAGGGGTAAGCATGTGACGCTCTGAGCCTCTTTGATGCACGCGAGGGAGGGTACCGGGCGTGCCTTGGGTAGCTTTTGACGTTTAAGGAAGATGCCGGGGCCATCGCGACCCGAGTTGTTTTGCTGCACTTCACGGACTTCGACCGTGTCATCGGCCAAGAAGTAGTGGACGATCATGTAGCGGCGCTCGCTTTCTCCGTTGCCGGTATCGTCCCAAACGGCGTAGAAGCGAAGGACGCAGCGGTCGTTGTCCAGAAACTTCTTGAGCTTGTCCTGACGCTCGTACGGACGCAGCGGCACCTGAGCCTCGTGTTGATCCGCTCGCAGGCGGGCATAGGGGTCATCCGGCATGGGTTGGGCCTCGCCCACCTCAAAGCCAAGGCGCGTCAGAAAGTCGCGCGTAAAGGCGTCGCAATCGACAATCATAAAAGTACGACCATAAAAGGTCACCTGCTCACCCAGGTTGAAATCGTCAACCTTGAAGAAATCATCATCGTTGGGGGCAGGCTTTGGCACACGGTGCCGGCGCAACAGCTTGCCCTGAGGCAGACCGCTGTTGGGCTTGCGTGGCTCGATGACCTCGATGGTGTCGTCTGCCGGGAAGAAGTAAATCTTGCAGGCACGGACGCGATAATTCTCTTCGCGTTTTTCATGCACGGCCTCTTGAAAATATGCGTCAAAGCACAATGTCTACACCACGCATCACAGTCCCAAAGTGCACGCAAACAGGAAGGTACGGGGGTGCCGGAAGTCAGGTGGGCGAGTGCGCATATAGCGAGACTGTGCGTCAGCCACCAAGAATCAATCAAGATCGTCCAGCTTCGACAGCTGATATGAGTCTCCTTTATCGTACCTGGCGGTCATAGGCAATCCAGGCGGGCACACCTTCAGCTTCGGCGCCTGCACCAGCCAAGGCTGAGGCGCGACTGGCAGCACTGGGCTGAGTTGCTGCAGTGGCGGCTATAGGGGTGTGAACATCAGAGAACGGCACAAAGTTGAGAGTTTGGCGAAAAACAACAACAACGTTGACCGTTGGAATGACGTGCGGATTCAGCCATGCATGGATTGGGTCGCCTCGTACGTTCTGCGCCACGAACGACGGGTACGCCGTTGGCAAATCCGAGCTGTTGGGCCTTGTTGTGCTTTGAGCGCTGTGTATGGAGCAGACGAGGATGAGACGTCATCAGGCCAGCGTTAAAAAGGGGGGACATCACGGCAGACACTCTCCTCAGGCCAGACAGGCACGAAGAACGGTCAAGGCAAAGCAAGTGCAATCCTCTTACCGCATCCAGGGTCAAAGATCCGAGCGGCAAGGGTGGAGCATGGTAAGCCATGGTGGCGGTGATCTGCGATTAGAGACCGTCACTCTCACAGACTGGACTGGCAGGTTCTTGAGTACTCCCAGGCGTAATTGACTCAAGTCGTTCTCACAGCATACACGCTCGACAGCTGAGTGACGGCACCTGGCAAAGTCCAACAACCAAGAGGATGGGGAATGGCAACCAGTCGGTTCGAGGGGGACACGATGTGAGAGTCTGTCTGTGTGGGGAAATGCGTTGTCAAGGTCACAAGGATGGATAACACGTGGTAGCAATGTAAACTTCGTAGACGAATGCAGTGAAAGTTTTGGCTTGATATTGTCATCAATTTCTTTTTGTGTGTGTTGGTGGGCGTCGTCAACTTGATGAGGGTGTAGATGGAACTGGGCTGCAGCCTTATGGTTGTAGTTAGAACCTGGGAGGTCCTTGTTGGAAGTGCGCGGCATTGCCGGTGGGCGGGCCACGGCCCTGCGGTTGCGGAGGGGCCATGGCTTGTCCGGGCGGCGGTTGTTGCGCAGGCATCATTGGCATCATCATTGGACCAAGATGAGGGGGTGCCATCATGCCCATTGAGCCCGGAGGTGGCATGCCCATTGAGCCCGGAGGTGGCATGCCCATTTGGCCCATTTGGCCCATTTGGCCCATTTGGCCCATTTGGCCCATTGGTCCCATTGGTCCCATTTGGCCCATGGGACCTGGGGTCATGCGCATGCTTGGCTGTGCTCCAGGTGCACGGCCCCCCGGCGCCAACCAGGGCATCATCTGATGCACCGGTGCCATCATACCAGGGCCCATCATGCCAGGGGGTGGCAAACCACCGGGTCCCATCATGCCTGGGTGGGGCATGGCATTGGGCATGCCTGATCGCGACGCAGCCATCGCTTGGCCTGGTGCATCCCCAGCATTCCCACGAGAGGGGCGCTTAACCTCGGACCGTTCCGAATTCCGCTTACGTGAGCTAGGGCCTGGGGGCTTGGGTCGGCTGTCGGGGTCGGCGGCCTCTTGAGCAGCCATGAGGGCTGGGTCGGCTGCACGTTGTCGCTGCGCTGCGCTGTAACATCCACACATAAAGACCAGCACAAGTGTCCATGAGTCAAGACTGAGAATCACGGCGCTCCCTTGGCCCAGCCCCGGCTCCCGGCTCGCCGACGCAACACGCATGACCCAAGTGAGGCTTGGATAGCACACGGGTTTGGCTAGCTAGCGCTTCATACGTTTTGGCAGCTTTGCGTGCCGCCTTGGCGGCGGCCTCTTCCTCGTCATCCGAGAAGTCAAGTTCCTACATTGGAAGTTGAGTGATGACGAGGGCAGGTCGCAGGGAGAACAGAGTCCGATGGTCAGCACAGGCGATTTTGCGTCGCTGAGAACAAGATGCATGATCGGGTGCGTACACACGCACCTCTGGAGGCGGCTCCTCGTCGTTGAGCCAGGAAGCATCCGAGCCCTTCATTCTATCATGAATTCAAAACCGTAAGTTAGAATTCCTGCACCCGAGGGAAGCTCCAGATCAGATTCGGAGGCTGGTATTGCTGCACGATACAAACCTCTTCAGCTGCTCAGTGAGTACGTAGATGGTCACGTCTTTGGCCGCATCTGGCGCGTAAAAGACGTTTGATCCTCGCTTAAGCTGTTCATGTACGAAAAAAAAAGAAAGAAACGAAAAAAAAAAAAAAAAAAAAGCCGAAGGGCGTCAGGCCCAAAAAAATGCATTGAATGGACGACAGGGCCGAACTCCAAGGGCACAGCAGGTCAAACCTCAAGGGCGGCCAAATCTGCAGCAGTGTTGAAGCGAATACTGTACAATGGTTGAACGATAGGACCAAGAACCTCAAAGACACGCCCCAAGGGCCGGCGATCCTCGAGCCAGAGAACGGTGCCAACGTCAAGCGGGCTCAGCCCAGTTTTGGCAGCCACCACCAGCAAAGCATCCAAGCAGGCGTGAACCTGACCCACGCATTCAATCGAGGCACTATCTGGCAGGTTGATGGTGATGGGCTCCTCGGGCGGCAATTCCTGTGAATCACACGGCAGGTTCATCAGGTCTTGTCGTAACTGCGCCCATAGCAGTCCACGCCATGGTACAGACGGGCGCAAGCAAGTAGAGGTGAGCATACAGCCGGTGAGGTAGTAAACAAACCTGTAATCCAAGTTCATGCTTGGTTTTGACGGCACCAATACCGGTTGGATTGGCACGCTCGATGCCATCCCCTATATCGGCATCCAACCCCTCCTCATCTTCTCCAACGGCATCAGCGTGGTGGCGCTGGGGCTTGGAGCTTTGGCTTGACTGTGCTTGTGCTTCCTTGTCGTCATCGTCGTCGTCGTCGCTACTGCTGTCATCCGACAGCTCATCGTCTCGTGTGGGTCGGCGCGGCCCATGTGCATGGCCTTGTTCGTGCTGCTCATCAGCTGGCGTGGCGTCCTTATTCTCCTCTGCTTGGGCAGACTGACCGTCGGTGGCTGCTTGAGCATCACCATTGGAAGATCCAGCCGATGATGCAGTCGGAGACGCTGGCTTCTCGGGGCGCGCCTCGAGAGGAGTCGTCAGCGCCGCCAGCGCGAGCATGTCTTGGTATGCAAACGTCGAAGCATAGCTCAGGTCATCAGGGATCTCGGCCGCCATTCCGGCAGGGTACAGCCCCCACGCTTTGGCACCCTGATCCACGCAACCCTAATGTAGACCTCAAGCGCTGTTGCCAATATCGGCCCCGACCAATTCCCACCACCCGGCTGCCGCTCTTGGTACCTCCCTCTCTCCGTCTTGCCCTCTCTCTTCAAAAAACGCAACACAAACACAACACAACACAACGCAACGCAACCTCCACATGGTTGGATGCTTTTGACGTGTTGTGCTGAATGCTGACAAACCCGTTAAATCTGTCTGACATTTTGCTGTTTGCTGTTGCACAGAGAGAGAGAGAAGTGTGTGTGTGTGTGTGTGTGCACACAAGACAAACGACAACATGCAGCGGCAGCGGCAGCGGCAAGTTAGTCAACGGGGGATGGCAGAGGAGGAGGACGATGCAGGGAAGGTGGTTCTGAATACGCACCGTCAGCGATGGCTGCAAGAAGCGTCGCGGCCTGCATGTCGCTTTGATCTGCTGGCTATTCTCTTCTGCGAGTTTCATCCCCAGCTGGGCCCAATCATCTTGACACAGGTCGGGTTCTGCAGTGGCGGGCGCCCCTCAACTGCACGGCTTGTGCCGGCGTGGACATCCTCACACGCGCGAGGGCATGTACGCGTGTCGCTGATTTGATGATACTCACTTTGCATGCCACCCCACGATCTGATCCAGGCCCCAGAAAATTTCATTTCGAAGGAGGCCTTCAAGCCTCTGGAAAAATACATCATCACCAAGCCCGAGTTTGCTTTCCACACACTCTGCATGTATGTGCCCTTCTTGGATCCATCGGCATTGGGCGCACCGGAATCAGCCACAAGGCTGTCTCTCTGTCTCTCTGTCTCTGTCTCTCTGTCTCTGTCTCTCTGTCTCTTTCACCCTCTTGTGTGGCCATGAATATCACCATTCCTTTGCTGGTTTCAATCTCGCGTACGGCTGACCCTGTGTTGTCTCGTGGGGCAGCGACGCCATGGGCTACCGCTTTCTAAACTGCCCAGTTGATATCCCGGGCGAGCAGTACGAGCGCAACCACTTGTTGTTCAACATGGTGCGTCTTTTGGAACGTGCCGATGCTTCCCCTCAACTGACAAAGTATCTCGGACCTCTGGACATCACTCCGAGTCACTTGTCGCGTGTATCGTCGTACACTGCTTTAGGTTCTGGTTCTTCGCGACAACTGTGCCCCAGAGCCTTTTGAGCGCTTGGCCACCAAGCTGGCCAAATTTATGGAGCAGGCTGAGGTGTGTGTTGACCTCGTTCTTCGGCACGGATTGTGCGCGCGGTTTTAGAGGCCGACCCACGCAGCCCTTTTCTGAACACGCTTTGCTGCTGGCTGCTGCTAGGTTGAGACGGGCTACTTACAAAAGCCCAATCGCAAAGATCTTCTTTTTGGTGTCCTGTCTGAAATGTTGGAGCAACTGCAACAGCGTGGCCAGTGCGCCGTCAAACTCAGTACGTACCAGGCCCATCGCTCGCGAGCACTTGTGGTTCGATCGCACTCATTGATTGGGACATATGGCTGCTTCTCCTGGCCTAACAGGCACCTCGTTGGTGATTCGCTTGCGCGTGCTACTTCCCCCGCCCCCCATTGCACCGCTCAAGCCCTACATCACGCCCGTCGTCATCGCCCCAGGTGCTCTTGTGCTGTCCACCGCACGAGTCCCTCAGGCAACAACCACGGGCATGGTCGCGTGCTCTCAGCTTGCTGGTTGACCATCCATGCTAGATATTCTTGAGGAGTGCTCCCAGATTGATCAAACAATCTTGCGCGTAGCCCCGTATCTAGATGGGGTCATGTACTTGCGCGTGAGTTGTGTCTGTGGGCCTTTTCGATTGGGGCAGATTAGATTTGCATGGGCTCAATGCCTCACTAGAATTGCTTGGTGGTGTGGTGCCCGTGTGATTGTAGAAAATTGCTTCCAAGGCTGACATGGACATGAGTTTGGTTCAGGCAGCGTTACAATACCTGGCTCACTGCGGTGCCATTGTCATGGTAGAAGCGATTCAGGTATGGCTGCAATGATATGGGGAAACAGGCGTCCAGGGCAGCCCTCTCACGTTCGTGTTGGCCGTGCAGTTTTGCAGTGTCTATGTAGTGACGCCGGATGTGGTCCGGCTGCGCAACGATCCCGTTTTGCAAGAGAATTGCCTCAACTTCATCTCCGTTGCTGGTACGTCGCTGTCCATGCATGGTGGTTGAAGTCCGAAGGCTGCCACCACATTTGTGGCCCATTGCTGCCCGAAAAAGGCCTTGTTTGCATGGACATGCGCGACTGTACCAACGCCAGTCTCGCCCGGGCGTGGGTGTGTATCGATAGGGTGTGCTCGGCCTTCTCTTGCCACCGTCATGGAGCTCTATTGTGACTTGATTGTGGAGGAGCCAGTCCTGACCTTGAAGAGCTGGTTTGAACGCCACGTGGAAAAGCTGGCTGACATTGACATCCGGTGCTGTATTTTTTACTTGATCCTTTGTGCTTGTGTTGTGCGTGTCTGGACATTGTCTCATGAGCGAGTTTTTCCTGTTTGGTGTCGGGGATGTTCTGGACAACCTAGACGCTTTATCCAATTTGGGCGCATCGCCAACTTTTTGCGGCAGATCAAAGGCTATCCCTACCGTGACCCCACAGCCAGTCTTGATGCTGACTCTGACGTGGATCTCCCGACCATTGTTTCGTACGTATCCCTCTCCTTGATGGCTCTTGCTGTTTCGCCTTGGGCACTTTGGCTCGTGAACAGCCCAGTTGTGCATGGCCTTTGGGTCACCAAGATGGCCGACTGTGGCTGGCTGGCATAGGCTATTGGATGGCCATCACAGTGCCGATGAGATTTGTTGTATCAAAGGCATCAGCGCCGCCCGATTGGATGAGATACTGCAGTCTGATCCTTACACCTTTGTGTTTCATCGTTAAAACCTGTCTGTATCAAGCCTTCTCCTTGCATATCCTCCTTGTTTAGTGTCCTGGTCTTCATGAAATTTCAGAGGAGACGGCGGGGAGCCAAGCTCCGGGCACCAAGCAGGAGGATTCCGTGCCGGCATGGTTTATTCGAATGTGATTTGGGAATTTATGCATTGAGCGCTGGCTTTCGGCAGAATTTGGCCGAACGTGGGGGTGATCCGTGGTCATTGGCAAACAGGATCAATTGTCTCATCTTTCTGGTGCAGAAACACACAAGCAGGTCTCCAAGGGAAAAAAAAAGAAAAAGAAAAAAATAAAAGATCAGAAAGACAATGCCGGGAGCAGGACAAGGACATGCTGAAATGGCAAAGCGTTGGGATGATCTACATTGTGCCCACGCTACACCGGTAGTTCTCCACTCGGGCTCATAGCCGAGGGCGCCTTTGGGCAATTGTAGAACTTGGTGTAGGACACACATTGAAAAGGTCAATCAGCAACTCAAATGGCTTTTGCAATGTCCGCCGGGCGCAAGCGTGGCCTCCCGGCTCGCGGCTCTTGCGAGCCGGTTAGATCATGGGCGGGCAAGGTGCGTCGCATTTAAAAGAATGTTGGTTCGAGATTAGGCCATGCTGACTTGTGTTTCAACCACCACGGCCTCGGGAGCCGTTTCCTTGGTGGCCTCAACGGGCAGCTCAGTGGTGCGAGCCTTGCGGCGGCGGACAATGACGGCGGCGACAATGGCCACGACGCACAGAACGGCGGCGCAGATGCAGGCAATGGCCACGGTGGAGATGCCAGCGGCGCTGCCGCTGTCCGACTCGGTCTCGCCGCCGAACATGGTCTTGGCGTAGCCGTAGTAGGCGCAATACCAGGCGCCGGGGCAGACATCCGAATAATCTTGGTTGTTGTTGTAGATGCCCTGAATGGTGGTGGTGGTCGAGGCGATGGTGGTGGTGGTGGTGAGCTCGGAGCGGAGGCAATAGCCCTCATCGGCGAGCCAGGTGCACTCGGAGCGCTGGTCACAGTAGTACTCGAAGAGTTCGTCGTTGCAGGTGTCGTACGCCTGGGCGCTCACGGCCAGCAGGGCCAAGGCCAGGAGGACGTTGGTGAACTGCATGATGCTGTTGAATCAAGATGTGTCTAGGCCGAATCAAACGGAGTGGCGAATGAGCTCGAGTCAAGTCGCTGCCGTTGACGTTGTTGATGGCCTGGGAGATGCTTCCTCGAGGAAGATCAAGAGTTGTAAAATGCCACTGCTGCACGGCGCGCGCTCAAAAGTTCTCGAGGCCATCGCTCCCACAGCATACATGCATCCTTGTTCTAGGAGCAACGTGTGGTTGTCGCTTCCACGCACGCAGGGACATGTGGGCGTTAAGCGGTGATGGGTGGTGGTTGGGTGTAGGTTGCAGGATAGATGATCATGGATGGAAGGGCAGGTTGTTGGGTGGGTGAGGCTGTACCGACGGGACGCGCAAGGTTCTGCAGCTTGAGGAACAAGCGCGAGCGTGGGTGCGAAGAGTGGTCCAGCTGTCCATGTTGGTTCTTTTGTTGTTGAGCGGCGGGGACATACAACGGCATCATGACATTATATGTTTGGAGATGGGTGGTAGCGATGCAAGAGTGTGTGCTCTTCAGTTGGCGCCGGGGCTCAACGGTTGCGGCGGCGTTTCGCAAATCAGGGGAACTGCAGAGCATCAGGTTGGGGCCTTTGGACAATCGTGTGGGTCGCATGGGCTGAGGGCGTGAATGTGACGTGGTTATTTCCAGGCGTTGGCATGGCAGTGAGCCGAGACACTGAGCAGCGCGTTTTCCAGGCACGATGCGCCTGCGCTCATGCAACTTGACCCGCGTGCTCGTGTGTCCCTCTTGTGTCGAGCACGCGGCACACGCACAGGATCAAGGCAAAGACAAAGAAAAGGCGGGGTGAAGAGCAGGCGGAGAAGATGGGATCGAGGGTCACCAGCAGCAGCAGGAGCAGCAGGACGAAGTTTCGCCAGCCAAATGGGGTGTGACAAGAGGTTTAGAGAGGTGGCCAACGGTCAAACGGCCCGACCCACAAAGCAGTGTCGAGGGTTGGGTGAACGTCGGGGTAGAGGATGATTTTGTTAGAGTCGTAAGGTGTTCTTGCTGTTGGCTGTGACGCAGGAAAGTGGGGGAAGCGTTGTGCAGCGGCTGCCAGATTGTCGCATGTTGCGTAGGCTGGATCCGATGGGGTACAACGGGGACACGGGTTGAGTCACCGGAGTGGCTGCACGAAAGGGGTACGCGTGCGTGGGCTCGTGGCAACGGCAAGGGAGGAAGCGGCTATGTCATGTCTGGAAGAGGCGGTTGCGCGGCAGAACCGGTCAGTCCGTCAGGCAACCACAGCATGCTTACATGCATGCGGATGCCATGTTTTGGGCCAAACCCAGCGTTTCCGTTTTCGGACAGCACCAGACAGTTGATTGCGTGAATTCGCAGGCAAGGTCGAGGGGCGCACGGGGGCTTGAAATTTTGAAATAATATCATGTGTGAGAGGCGAGGGTCGCGTGAGCGAGGTGGCACCAGTCTTCGAGGAAGGAAGAGAGAGCTTCTGCGTGTTGCACCCCTCTGGCGGACTCGGCAAGGGCTCCTGTACATTGATATTATTATGTCTCAGGCTCGAATCAAACCCAGCGCAATCCCTCGAATGGCCTCTTCTCGCTGCCGCGTAGCAACAGCTCACTGGTCGAAGGCAGAGAGGGACGCTGGGACGCACGGACGCACGGACCCCATGGTGACCAAAAGTCCTGACGAAGGGGCTTTTCTGCCGAATTGGAGCCCCATAAAACCGCAAGACGAGGCATGGATGGCGAATTTGAACGGAAGTAACGTGCAAAAGTGTCCCACCCAGTCAGTCATCAGCCTTCGGAAGGCAAACCAAGGCATCATGCCTTGATGATCTGCCTTGTATCATCACAGCCTCCTCACCAAGTCGAGCCGAGCGCACCTGAGTTTGACATGACGTGCAGACTTGTTTATTGCCATGCAAGATTGCAGGCTTGGTACCTTGTCCGACTATGGCCACTCTCTTGATCTTTTTGGCTGGCCAAGTCTCTCACTGTGCCAGTCATTGACATGTGAGTGGCTTGAGCTGCCATGCTGGGACGCCTCAAGGCCAGTCGCATGTTGACACGGCGCACACTCACGACGACGTGTTGGTCGTGCACACAGAGCTGGACGTCAAAGAATCAACACAATCGAAATCGCCCTTGCAACACATGGAAGGCTGCACAGGAAGGGTGACGACGCTAGTACCAGCAAACCACCTCAAACTCTCCACTCCACGTCTTGGCCTGTGCTCCACAACCACCCATCACCACCTTCCTACTTGATGATAAACCCTTCTTCTGCCTTCCTTGTTGCCTTGTTGCCCCCACCAAGTTAGATCCGAAAACCGATCCCGCAGCGATGAGAACCAGTCGCCAAAGTCAGCCGAGCGCGTGGGAGCACGGCCGGCGAGATTAGTTTTCTCATGATCACGCCTTGACATATGACTTGAAAAGAAGTCACTCCAACCTACAATCTCCCAAATTTGCTTGCATGTATGCACGTATCTTCACGACAGCGGGACTGAGATTCAGAGCCAACGCGGCGGTACGACTCAAATCAGATCGTTTACGGCTTGGACGCGCACCGTAACCTGGACAAACCGTCAGCAGAGACGCGGCCTAGCCACTCGCGTCTCGCGTCTCGCACACCCTTCCACCGTCATAAGCATCAGCTGGTGGGCGGAACACCGTTGTATACACATCGCGAAGCCAAGGCCGGATGAGATGAACCCGGACCGAGTTCAAGTGGTGAACAACTCAGCTCACGAGTCATTTTTCATCCCCGACCTCCCACTTTCAAGCAGCAAGTGCCTCAACATCAGCCTCGAGTGCTGATCAGCGACCTCTTCGACAACACCACGCCTTGCCCCGATCTTTCCCCGAGTCGTGCTCACCACACCCCATCAACCTTAACATCCAAAGATGGCCCGTCAACTGCTGTCCCTCCTGGCCTTGGCCCTGCTGGCCGTGAGCGCCCAGGCGTACGACACTTGCAACGACGAACTCTTCGAGTACTACTGTGACCAGCGCTCCGAGTGCACCTGGCTCGCCGATGAGGGCTATTGCCTCCGCTCCGAGCTCACCACCACCACCACCATCGCCTCGACCACCACCACCATTCAGGGCATCTACAACAACAACCAAGATTATTCGGATGTCTGCCCCGGCGCCTGGTATTGCGCCTACTACGGCTACGCCAAGACCATGTTCGGCGGCGAGACCGAGTCGGACAGCGGCAGCGCCGCTGGCATCTCCACCGTGGCCATTGCTTGCATCTGCGCCGCCGTCCTGTGCGTCGTGGCCATTGCCGCCGCCGTCATTGTCCGCCGCCGCAAGGCTCGCACTGTTGAGCTGCCCGTGAGCGTGGAAGAGGCTGATGTTGCCGTCCCGCCGGTGGCTGTGATGGAAGAGACTGCCGTTGTTGTGTAAGCAAGTCGGCACATGAGCTGCCACTTGCTTCTTTCCCGGCTCCCATCCAGTTGTTATTTCTTCTTCTTCTTTTAATTGGTCAATATAATAAAAGCGAATCCTCTCTCTCTCTCTCTCTGTATGTCTCTACGTTTCCTCCCCACGTGTGTGTCCAGTTGTTCAAACCTTCGACGGGACCCAGTCGACTGATCAACTATGGACCGTGAGACGAAAAAAAAAAATTCATCAAAAAAAAGCCAAAAAACTCTTTGAGCCCCAACTCTTTGATCTCTTTACTTTGCTTGTTGTTGAAAAGACCGAGACGCCATTCATGTACAGTAAGTACATGGAGATAAAAACACAATGATCAAGGCCCCTCCGTATTCATGCAGACAAGATTCATCATGTCGTCATGTCTTAACACCATCGCAACTCAATTCCTTTCTTCTTCACTACAAGGACCAAGAAAACACTTTGGGAAGGGTCATGTGCCACATTCGAGGCTGTCGAGGCAAGGGGTCGCGCGAAGAACATGCCGCCAGCTCGAGCACACAAAAGGGGCAAACGTGCATTATGGTGCCTCAGACCTGTGCCATCTGGAGTCGAGCACACGGTGCTCCAATCCAACAAGCCCAGACACACACTGGGCTACCAAGAAGCCAGGCGGCAAAAAAAAACAACAACAACAGAAAGCAAGGAGAAAGAAACAAGCAGAGACAGGCTGTGTCATGGCAAGTGAAGAGAAAAAAAAGCGAGGTGTGGAGCGAGCCTATGGCCATTGAGCCACAACCGCAGCCATGGGCGGGGCACGGGAGACTAGTGCGCCATCCATGAGAGGGCAAAGACGAATACAGCAGCAAAAGTAAACAAGCAGAAGAAAACCGAGGGTCGGGATTCACGGCAAGGAAGCAGTCAACGACTTTGGCGCGAGTCACGCAAACATGCTCAGATGACCAGAGCCGAAACGAGACCACCGTCTTGATTGAAGCACACGGTCAAGTCCATCGAAAGCTTAGACACGCTGGCGTGCGACCATTGATACCACGCTGTTGCCACGAACGACCTGTGCAGCCCGCAATGAACGACACAATTGAGCGGCGGGCGATATACACGGGCGGCAGGAATGAGGCAGCGAAGAAGCGGTGCGACCAATGAAACAACACAAGCTGATCCTAGGCCACTAGATGTGCCACTTTCATCAAGTCAAACTAGCACCCCGACAAGTGGATCCCGCACAGCAAAACTCACCACCATGCCAATGGGCTCCTCCTTGCCGTCGGCGTCAATGTTGAAGGTCTCAGCAAGCACAAGGTTCCTGAGCACCGACAATGGTAGAGAGTACATCAGTGATTTAGGATGTGCAAAGGCCAAGTAAAGACGCTGGTAGACACCCTTGGCATTTTTGCACGAAAAAAAAGAAAAAAGTTTGCATGACCTCTTGCGATGCAGCCTACATGAAGGGGTCAAAACCACGGAGGATACCGCTAATCTTGCGGTTAGCATTCAGCTTCAGATCCAGGCGCTTCTCCTACGACAGGCCATTGCAATCCACATGCACGGTTTGAGCATTGGTCGTAACAGATGCAGAGAGGCGTGGCCCGGTCCATGTTCCAAGTTTCCACATTCGACGCAGGCAGGCGCTGGCCAGTCCAAACCCAATCAAATACGTACGAGGAAGGTCTTAAGTTGCGGGGCTTGGGGCTTGGGCACTGCAACAATGACCGCCATCACAACGGGATAAAGTAGAGCAACGACACGGTGAGGTCACGCATGCCCAAAGCGGTGTGGCAGAAAAGTGCCTGTAGCCCTTCCACACCCTTGCTCTTGCTTCTGACAGTCTGCGCGCCTGAATCCGCAAGAAAAAGGGGGGGGACATTCGAGCAAGCAATTCAAATGGAGGATCCTCCAAGGCTCAGGTTGTTACTTACTGATGGCGTTGAGACGGATGCGATACAGCCTGCGACCACGATCACATGCAGAGAGACATAAGATAACGGTGCAAATCAAGAAAAGAAATGAAAACAAGCCACCGTGAGAAGTAACATGACCACGCGCATCTGCTTAAACCCATGCCACGCGCCACTGGCCCGCACACATCAACTGAGCCCAACGTAATGTACCCGCCACCGCCACACAACGTCGGTCACCGTCACCCGCGTGCGGAGAAGGGCATGAAGCATCTCAACCGTACCAACACACAGTGAACAGCAAGGAAAATGGTACTAAACACATGTTGTGGCGCAATATTGATTTTGAGGTCAGACACACCTACGGACGCTGTTTTTTATTTTTTATTTTTTATTTTTTTTTTTTCTTGAAGCGCTCCGTTGCAGATCGTCCGGCGTACTCGACTGGCGGTGCACGGCATTGGCCAAGCAACCCGCTGCGCAGGACAAGTTTCATCGCTGCACCAGTCTGTTTTTCTCTGTCTCTTGCTCGGCTTTGGCGGATTGAACGGCGTACTTGGCCCATAAACCAACAACATGGCCCCTAAAAAGGCCCGTGACTTTAGCTTCCTCCTGAAGGAGGAGCGCCCCATCATTAACGAGGTGTGTCTGCTCTGATTTTCAACGCATGGGCCCCGGTGCCAGCTCGTCAATGTCGGAGAAAGTGACTGCTGACCCTTTGCCTCACAAGTCTCCTTTACTTCCATTGCTTTGCACGTCAAGGCTAACCAGCAAGAGCCCGAGGAGCCGTCGGCGGAGGCGCAAGCACAAGCAGCAGAGACGGCTGACATGGCCGCCATGATGGGGTTTGCCGCCTTTGGAACCGTGACTGAATCGCGGGAGGTGCGCGAAAAGCGTGAATCCGAGCTTCTCGCACAACGCAAGCGCGCCGACCCCATGGCTTTTGCTGCGAAGCCGACCTCGACCGGGGCCGCTGGTTCAGGGCAATCGACTTCGGGCCAGCGGCCCAGCAGGCAGGAGCGCGGTGGCAGTGAAGACGAAGGCGGCGATGATGATGAAGATGACGCTGATCATGATTCTGAAGCTAGCCGCCAGCCTCAGACGGCTTTTGAAGAGGATCAAGAAACCACGCTGGGCGTGCCCATCTCTCACGAGATTGTTTTACAACACGGGAGTCGCCCCGTTTCTGCCCTGGCATTGGAACCCAACGGTACGCCATACTCATCCCGCAACTGCACCACCCACGCCTCTTGAAACGAGTGTTTTTTTTGTGTTGCAGCTGTTTCAGCTCACTTGTTGATCCATGCACCGTGACGTGGCGGTGTGATTACCACTGACAATTCCCGAACCCTTGTACACGTAGGTGCACGGCTGGTTTCAGGGGGCTACGATTATCAACTCAAGTTTTGGGACTTTGCTGGGTGCGTGGACATGACCATCAGCTGCCTGCTCCCTCCCTTCATGTTGTGCGATGCCTTCAAGCTGTTCATGGACCCGTGTCGCTCACCTGCTTCTGCTCGGGTCCTTTCGCGGTGTGCCAGCATGGATGCGGCTTTGGCACCTTTTCGACAGATTTTGCCACACGAGGGGTATGATGGAGCCTGAGGCTGTGACGCTTTTGATTACATTTAGACTACACCGAGTTGTGTCCTCTTTGCGGCGTTCAGCTTGCTCATGATGAAAATGAATCGCTCTCGCTTGCCAACTCGTCCCGTGCTGGTTCTTGCGTATGTATGTATGTGTGTGTGTGTGTGTGTGTGTGTGTGTGTGTGTGTGTGTGTGTGTGTGTGTGTGTGTGTGTGTGTGTGTGTGTGTGTGTGTGTGTGTGCGCGCGCGCTATCTATTTTTGTGTCTTCCTAGGTATCCTGTGCGTGCTCTGGCTTATTCGGCCTCGGGTGACCAGGTACTGGTCTGCACGGGCCGACCCCAGGTCAAAGTCATTGACCGCGATGGTAGCGAAATTCTTGAAACCGCTCGCGGCGACATGTACATCTTCGATAGCGCCAAGACATATGGTGTGTCCCAATTACCTGCGGCCCTTTGCTCGTAGATCTTGTACTCATTCTGAAAATGCCATCCTCAGGCCACGTTGGCCTGGTCAACGCAGGGTTGTGGCATCCGACAGAGCGCGATCGATTTGTGACAGCCAGCTCAGACAGCACCGTGCGCATCTGGGACATTTCTAACAAAAAGTCACTCCTTGCCGCCAAGTGTCGTTCGCGAGCTGGTACGTATCCTTGAGCAAAACACTTGGTGTGCTCGGCGTGGCTTGATTTTAGGTTTTCAGCTGACCCAGCTGCCTTTGACCATGCAATCGTGTACTCTCGGGCGCAGGCAAGCGTACGGGTGTCAACTGCATCGTTATGACGCGTGATGGGCGGTATCTAGTGGCAGGCTGTGAGGATGGCGCGATTCACGTGCGTAACGGCTGCGGCAGCGCTCTTCACAATGACTACATCGCTCTCTGGACAGGGCTAATCTTATGCATGACGGTCAACACAGGTTTTCGTGTGCTCCAAAACCATGATCCGACCCAAGACCCAGGTGTTCGATGCCCACGAAGGCGAAGTGACTAGTCTTTGCCTTGCTCGTGATGGTGATACACTCTACTCGCGAAGCAGTGAGTCACGTATACTTTGTAGCCGCGCGTGTGGAGCACTGCCGAATGAGGAAAGAAGGCCCCCTTGCTGACTCGAACCCTCATCTGGTGTCCATGCATGTCCACCTTGTGCCCAAATTCAGCTGACGGCACTGTGAAGCGATGGAGCTTAAAGGCCCTGCGCCGCTCCGAGGCCACACGTGGTGAACTGCCGTGCTTTTACAACTGGTAGGTGTTTGAAATGCTCGCTGTTCTCCGCCACCCGTGCCCTGCCCTCGGGCTCTCATGTGTACCTTCTGAATTGGCGTCTGCATGTCAGCACCGACATTGTTCTCAGCCCCGATGAGCGGTTTGTGCTGACTGGTACCTCGGGCAGCGACACCGTATGTTCGAAGGCCGATACTTGACGACGTGAACTCTCGCTTTCTCTCCCCCTCCCCCATTTTGTGGTCTCAATGACACCTCATGTTTTTGTTTCATGATCCAATCCCTTGCACCGCCTGCAGTTCCGTGGCGCCTTGGTCATCTTGCGTGCCAAGACGCTGGAGCCTGCATATCAGGTGTGGCTACAACCATGCGCGCGAGTTGTCGCACTTGAGCCGAATCACCTCATGGAAGCATGTTCGCACTGATGCTTTCAGGTTTCTGTGCCAAGTCGCGGCGTCTTGCGCATTCTTTGGCATCTCAAGATCAACCAAATCATGGTGGCATGTGCGGACGGCACTGTCAAAGTTCTCTTCGACCCCGTCAAGAGCGATCGGTATGAAAGGCTCGGGTTTTTGCCGAGTCTGTAGTCGGAATCATAAATGGCTGGTGCCAAGAACAGAAGTGGCTCATTCGTCATCGAAGAAAGGGAAAGGCAGGCAGAACAGCCGAACGTGGTTTGAAGGTTGAGCCGCCAAAGCTCATACCATTGCCTGGCTTGGGCCCTGGTCATGTAGTGGTGCCAAGATGTGCGCTACGCGCGCACCGCGCAAGAAGGATCCCTTGGACATGGAATTTGGCAACCTCAACTCGGCTGCGCTAAACCGTGAGTGGTGTTTTGTTTTCACATTTAGCCTCACCATCATTATGAGTGGGCTTGGGCGCCTCTGAATCAGTGTGCTTCATGACCCATTTATGTTGCATGGACGATGCAGCTTATACGATGGACGAAATGCGCGAGGGCCGCTGGCAAGACAAGCAGGTTTGGCATGCGTTTTGCCTAGCTTTCGTCGCCGCCTCTTGATACAATTTTTTACTCTATCCGGTCAGCTCACGGGCTTGCGCTTCAGTTTGCGGCCGCACGCAAAGCCAAGCAGCTCAAAGACCCCAAGGCAGCCCGTATCCCCGAGCGACCGGTGCAGCCTACACGCAATGTGGGCGTGGGTGGACGTACTCTGGGCTACTCGAGCTCCATCTCCCAGCTTGTGGCCAAACGTGCTGCCTACGTATGTACAAGTTGCCAGCACTGATCCCTTGCCGCACGCGAGATTCTGTTGGGTTCTTGTGTGCGTGCGTATGTGCGTATGTGTGTGTGTGACCAAGCGCGTGGTGATGCACCCGTGGCGGTGCATCGCGTCCGTGTGTGACTTGTACTTGACGTGGTGCTGACGGAACTGTAGGATCCAACACGCGATCAAGACCCGCGCGAGGCATTGCTCAAGTATGCCGAAAAAGCCGAGGCCGAGCCCTTTTTCGTCTCCAAGGCCTATGAAAAGTCAGTTGTGGGCCTTTTGGCGCCTGTGTAGTGGGTGCAAGAGTGTGACCACATGAGCTGGAATGCCCATTTTCTCTCGCTTGTGCGTGGGCGCGATTCGCTGCGGGGGGCTGACTTCCATTATTGCCCTTGGACCCCCCCTCCCGATTACGCCAGGACCCAGCCAGAGGCCATTTACAACTTTGAAGAGCCAGCTCCGCAAGACGATCAGGTACATAGCTTGGCCCGGCCCCGGCTGTATGGCCAATGCTGACGCCGGCCTGTCCGCAAGCGAGCCTGCACGCCTGGTTGCATGCCCTCATCAAACCGGGTTTTGATCGATCCTTGCACTTGTTGAGCGGCAGGATCCGCAGGAGAAGAAGCCCAAGTATGATCCCGAGTACAAGAAGAAGCAATATGTTGGGACCACCAGCGTCAGCACCGACTACTGATGAGTCAAGGCTGAGTTGGCTCAGCAGGCGCTTTGCGCAAGGCTCTTGGGTTGCCTGCTGCCGATTTTCCCACGCGCGCTTCTCTCTGACTCCGCCTTGACAAGCGGGTGCCGTGTGGTATGAAATCTCGAACCGAGAATTGATCGACTTGAACTGGGATGGCATGTGCCCAGAGGCGACTCTATGAGCAAGGTCGCAGAGCCGGGTGGGGGCGTACGATCGGGTCTCCTCGGATCTGCCAGAGGCGACGGCTCAAAGACAGGACATTAGCCCGGGAAGCGCGACAGTCAAACGCACAATTCAGACACCATTATCTCCTGTCAGATAAGGCCATCCAAGCCATTGGCTCGTGTTGTGCTCAGAGCCTGCCGGGTCTCCTCAGCCTGACAATGGTATTACGTCACTCTTCGTGAGAGGGAGACGCCATCTCTACCGCTGCGTTGGGCATCATACTTGGTGTATGTTGAGACCGCCTTGTCCCAAGTATCGTGCCCTCGCCAGACCCCTCGAGCGTCCCCAGCAGCGACAGTCACACGGTGATGACGTGAATGATGACGGCATTGGAGCTCTCCGTGATCACTCCCGCTGCTACACACAAGTGGCGGTCAGGCAGGTTAACCGAGCGCGCGACCGCTGAGACGCAGGCGTGCGCCCACAAACTCTACCAGAGCCCAAGATCGCACGAGCGGATACGACTCTCTTCCGATCCATTGGTATGGGTCTGGACTTTCATCTGTTTTCAGAATCGTGCGTCACATGACAACGGCCGGGGGCTGGTCTGCTCGACCGACCTCTTTTGGATCCGATCAAGATGGGCCCACATCCCGCTTTCGCTTGCCCCACGAAAGCGCTTTTCTCCTCCTGCTGTGCTGCTGTGCCCGCTGCTGTATTGCTTTGCTTTGCCTGCTGTGCTGCCGGTTTGACTTGGTGGGAGTTGGACAAAGCCTCTTGCCAGCCTGCACATTGGATGTGTACGACGCGCTGATTCGTCCTCTGGTCTTGATCACCCCACTCCGCGCTCCCCTGAGCTGGCACGATTGATTGTGGGTGGCCACCCGTCACCCCCCCACCCCCGATGTGCAGCAGGCCTTGAAACGTCCCGTTCTTTCCCCCCTTCTCTCCGTCTCTGAGCATCCCGGTCGCTGACACCCAGCTGCGAGGCACACACCCTGACAGGAGCCTGACGGACCACCCAGCCCACCCAGCGCCCTTCGCCTTTGTGCCGGCAACACCAACAGCCCAAGCCGCACACCCACCACCTGCGTCCTTTTATTTGTCAAGCTCGCTTTCGAATCACGCTGCTGTTTGATTCAGGTGGTAAATGTCAACAAGACGGGCCAGACGAGCTCGTGGGGAAAGTCGGAACAGACCGGCCGCAGCCGCGCTCCGTACGCGGTCCATTTATATAAACGCGCCTCCTTGCATCGAGTAAGCGGGGTGTGAAAGCAGCCGCTCGCGGCCTGAAAACCTGCGCCCACCCGGCACGGCGAGTCGAGTGGTGGGCGAGCGAAGTGCCACAGTTTTCCGCGTGCTGTCATCTCTTCTTCTTCCACCGTGACCGCACCACACGGCGCACGAGCGTCGTTTCTGCTCAAGAGACCACCGAGGTGAAGACAGACGCAACTGTCCCACTTGTCAAAGTAAGAGACGCAGTCTCGTCCAGTTCTCCGTTTCCCCCTCTGTCGGATGGTGCTTGGGGCTGATGGAACGATGAGTCAAACTTTTTTTTTTTCTCGCGCCTCTTGACTTTGGCGATTGCACGGCACAGTTGCCCACGCGCTGGGACATCCTCCGTCCGCGCTTTCCTTGGGCCTTGACCATACCGCTAGCCTAATTTTCTTGATGGTCCCCTAAACGCTTGCCCACGCCTCATCGCAAACCTCTCCTCTCGCCCAGTTTTAAACAGTTGGCGTGCAGCCCCTTGCGTACACCGCGTTCGCCCCTTGCAAGTTGTTCCCAGCCCAGGTCAGCCATCACCTGCCGTGCCCCGGCCATCAGCCATGGTTCGCTGGTCTTCACTGCCATTTTTTGCACTTTTCCGACATTGTCTTTCCACAGCCTTTGGGTTATTGATGATTTCACGATTCAGCTCCTCATCAGGGCCTGTGCTTGCGAACCCATGTCTCCACGTTCCCTCAGCCGGGCGTCAGCTGTCTTCCAAGAAGGAAGGTTGGGGGACGACACACGTCCACAGACTACATTCTCAAAGCCGCCATCACCTTCAAGCACCGGTGCGCGCGCTGCGTCTTCGAATCCATTGTGATCAACGGCTCTGCCCCAGCGATCGTCCGTCCAAGGAAGCGAGCCCTGGGGCTCGTCATGCTCACTCACAAGCCAAGCAGGCACTGTGATTGCCATCAGGTCCCTCTCCTCCCCTCCTCTTTTCCGCAAAGTTGACCCTGTGTCGTGGTCCATTTTGTACGGACTGAGGCAATGCAGCGGCCATGCTCGGCACCTGCCGGGCAGACAGATCAGCTGGATGACGTCCTCTGGAGCATGGACGACCATGTCAACTCCGAGTACGTTTCCACGCGCACGCCTGGCTTTTCCTCCTTTTCCTCCTGCCTCGTGACTCACCGTCATGACTTTCTGTGCAGGCCCCGCGTCGGCCCAACCCCGCCGCTCCCCGCCACACCTCCCTTGCAAGACCAACTCTGGCCGTGCCATCTCCAGCTGCAGTTGCCGCAGACCAGACATGATGCCCCCTTGGACTCACCATCGCCCTCCGCATCCGTCTGTACAGCCCCGCTTTCAAATCTTGACTCTGGTTGCCACGATCCGTCTCTTCCCCTGCCGCCACCGAGGTCGACGACGTTGAGACTCGATGCAAGCGGTGTGGATGTGAGCCCCCCTCCCTTTGCCGCCAGTCCAGATGCAGAGTCACTTCACCCGTTTTCTTCCTCGCCACCCTCCCCTTTGCAAGCAAAAGCTACTGATGCACCCAGCACATGCTTTCCACGTCGACACTTTCCTGCGCGTGACTCGGGCATTCAGCTCGTGCACCCTCACGAGGCCTTGACGGGCCTCGGACTTCATGCCACGCCAGCCCCAGAGTGCCCGCATGCCCCAGACATGGGCAACGCTCCCGTCTCTGCCCAAACCCAGCTTGATGTCGCCCAGATGACCCGCCGCGTTGCGAGTCTGCAGCTACAGCGATTGGAGAGTGGTCACTTTGAGCTCCATACTGCCCAAGCCCCTCCAGAAAGCATTGATTTCACGCAAACAAGCCCCACTCCAAGCCCAAGCTGTTTGTTAGAACCCGCATCATCGGCCCAATCTGAGACCCGCACCAGCCAGTGTGATGCCACGATCGCAGGCAATGCGCGTCGCAATGAAGCTCAGCGGACCGGTGAGCAGGACTCGACAAGACCGATCTTGACACAGATTCCTACCATGTTGGCATCGAGCCAGCAGGGTGCTGCGATGAGTGGGCTTTGGCGGCGACGGCAGCAACGGCGAAACCTACTCGAGACCAACACCGTCAGCTCGGCCAGCGAGGAAGCTGATGCAGAAGTAGATGCTGCACCCCCAGCGCGTCGCGCCCGCCGTCTCCCACTGCACGCCCACCCCAACCCAGCTCTGGCCACCGGGCAGACAGCAGGGTTCGAGCCCATCTCTGACAGTGAGTCAGACCTATTTTGGTCCCCAAATGAGCTTCAAACCGCCCGCGATCAAGTGCTGCAAGCAGCTCATGAGGCCGGCTTTCTACCATCCTCGGGTGGATCGCATCCACATTGGAAATATGTGCGCTGGATCACCTGTGATGCTGCCACACGTGCCAACACGGAGCGAAATCGATTCGTGGGCCCCGGCCTCGAGCAGGCGCGCTTGCAAAAGTTGCAACGCGGGTGGTCAGCATCCTCCATGTTCCACCCCACTAGCGACGCCAAAATCAGCTCTGGGTCATCCTCAGAGCATCGCGCCTTACCGTGGTCGCCACGGACCCACAGCACCCCTTTCCTAAGCAATGCCGACCTCACCTCCCCTGCAACCTCCCCGACGCCTTCCTGGAGCAGTGAGCAAGATGGTTCGGCGTCCTCAGAGGGGGAGCTGCTGACAACTCTTGACCCAGCTGCTGCCAGCCCCACTCCGAGCGAATTGGAGGCCACTTCGCCCTCTGGCTCCTCGTATTTGGGATCGTTTGATGTTTTTGATCCACCTCAAGACACTTTCAGGGCGTCACCCCAGCTTAATGCCACGTCCAACCCCGTTGCCCAGATGGATGCTGCTGCTATTCCCACAACTGCTGCTAAGCATGCCCGTACTCGATCCATGAGTACGGGCGCCACCCCTCTGACCGCAGAGGATCCGACGTCCTCACCGCATGCTCTTGGTAGCATATGGCAATCAAGTCCCTCTCCACCACGCCGCTTGACATCTCCCAGCAAACCGGGCGGACCCACTAGCCCGAGCAGCAGTGCGTCGGAGGCTCGTGCCCAAAGCTCTGCTTCGCCCAATCGAAGTCGTGCGGATGATGGGCATCCCAGCTTGGCACATCTCCTGCTCTTTCGCAAGAAGCGGGCCTCTCGCCGCGACTTACACCGCACCCGCTCGGCGCCGCAAGTGCAGCCACTCCCTCTCTCCCTCAGCCTTGCGCAGCGTGGTGTGTGGTTTCACCCCAGTGTGTACGAGCACGATCTCCACAAGGTGGCACGTGGATTGCAGGTGGCTGTCATCCACCTGCCCGGTGATGACCCGCGAGTGGGCATATTGCGCGAGAAAGTTGCACTGCTGGTGCAGGATTACGAATATGCACGCCAGCGCTTAACTTTTCAGGCGCCCCGCCGCCGCTCATTGCCTGAGCAGCTAATTGCGGCTCCACGCGCCCGCGCGCAAAGCTTTGACTCGTCCAATACATCGGGTCTCCTGCCACTTTCACGCTCCACCAGCTGGGGCTCGTCGTGAATCCACTGTTTGAGCATGCACGTCACGTCTTTTACAACGTGGCTGCATCCTTATTCATGAGAGGATAAAACACTAACGGAACAAGTCTCCCCTTTTACTCCACTCCTTATGACTGCCTTGATTGACCATCGACACTGCTCTTCTAACTCCTTGTGACCGACTCTTATCTGCCTTAGCCTTCTTGATTGACCGACTTACGAAAAATGACTGTTGTGTAAAACCTGCCTGTCCGTTGTGGCCCCCGCAATGCAATGCATTGTTGCCGAAGAAGAAGAAGAAGAAGAAGAAGCGACAACCCGCGACCCAACGCCGCTGCCTTTCAGCCAAATTGACCCTGCTCTTTGGTTGTCGGTGTCTTCGTCTCTGTTTCTCCCAATCCACAAGAATCCATCAAAAACGCGCCTCTGTCACAGACTTGAGGTGGTATAAAATGTAAAGCCGTGAAACTTCGAATTGAATACTAACATGTGGATCTAAAAACTCAGATTTCACATGACCATACCCTCAATCGACCGAGGCCGAATCATGACTTGCCCAGCAGCCACCGCCGTGTCCTCATAACTCCATTTGGGGTACACGCGTTTGTACAGGTTCATCAGAATGGTGTCGTCGGCCTTGATCTGACGGTCAAAAGTACACTTCATGTGGCCGTGTGTACCCAAGCTCTCCTATGTCCCGTCGCGACACAGGGTTAGAAATACAACAGACTGGGCAGCGGGGAGGGAAAGTGACACGACAAACCTTAATGTGTCCGCGGCGACCATACTTGGTGACCACCTCCACGGGCTTGAACCAGGCAATGTCGTCTGGATTGAAAAACATGTAGCGGATGGTGGCACTTCGCTTGTTGATCTTGAAGGGATGGCCTATGCAAGGGTGCGTGCGTGGGTGTTGGGTGAATGGAGTGGTGAAGCAGAAGAAAAAGAAGAGGAGAAAAAGGAACACACCAGAGAGGCGAACGCGCTTGATAACGAGACGGTCTGGGTTAACGGAGAGCACGGAGCCCGTGGCAACGAGCGTCAAGCTGCCGTTGGCGTCCTGCCTGTTAAAATGCGCAGTTTGGCGCAGTGAGTGGCAAACAAAGATGAGAAGAAAGGCTTCCCTATCACCCCAGAATTGTTTGCCAGCTTGAGGCGTCCATTCGTCCAACTGGTACCGAGGCAGACATACCGATAAACCAGCGCTGGGAGGGGTGGGTAGGACACCGGGCAGATGGCTGAAGCCACAATCACGGAGCCTGGTTGTGCAAAGCGCTCAAACTTGTGCTTGTCCAAAGTGCTGTGTTGGGAGAAAATGGGGTTCACGGCGAACTGCCGTACGCCCGTGTCAAAAATCAGGCGTTCCTTGGATCTAGATAGACGTGCCACGAGCCCCAGAGTGAGACCGATTTAACCATTACAAATCTGAAAGCAGGAAAAAGCAGACGACCCCACAAGCCACGCTTGAGGCTTGGGCTGTACATACTTGAGTGGGACGATGCCTTCTTCCACCTGCAGAGTAAAGTTGACGACGGTCATTTTGGCCTCGTGCTCAAGCAGGTTCCACAGGATGAGGGGCACACCGGCCTGGCCATATTGTTGGACCCAGGACTCGGGCACGTCCCGCACGTAAAGGGTTGCATAGGTGCCCTCACCCACGAAAAAGTCTTTGGTCTACGAAAAAGGTGGGTAAGTCATAAGCGGAAGGGGGTGGCTCTTCGCTCTTATTTGAATGATACTCGAGCGACGAACAAGCATACCTCATCCTCATGCTCTTGAAACTCGAGATCGCGAAAAACGCGTCGCCGGGTGAGGTTAAAGTCCTTGAACTTGAAGATGCGTGCGTAATCTGTGGGCAGCTCCTCACGGGCATCCCATTTAGAATACTTGAAAGACTGCAGACCACGATATTTGCTGAAGCGAATACTGGCCGCCATATCGCGGGGCGTGTCCACCTCATCAGGAAATTCAGCATCCTCGGCAGCTGCAGAACGCCATTTCTGCACGCAAAAGATAGCGAGGAAGGGGAAAAACACAAATGAGAGCAGTTCCAATAGGGGTGAAGGCAGGCTGCTGTTAAAACACTCTGTTCAATGCAACGAAGAACAAAAAGATGGACACACACGTGCACGAAACAAACCTTGTAATCTTCCATCTCTGCATCGAGATCCATTTCCTGGTCATACTCCACCTCGGTGGTGAGCTGACCAATCTCGCGCTCTTCGTATTCGTCATCTTCATCCCCCAAGCCCTGATCAAAACAGGATATGAGCCACGAACGCATTGGCTGCAAAGCACCCGTGCCTGCTCAACTGGCCATGCCCAGACTTCCACCAACACGAGCCAGGCACAAGCAAATTGCGAAAGCAAACCGACCTTGCCCAGGCCACGGGCCAGTTGAGAGCGAGCATCAGGGGCCTCGTCTGCGAAACGAACGCGCCGATGCACATGGTCCCAGTCAGCGGCGCCCGTGTCCATGTCTTCGTCTTCCAGATCATCTGCTGCGGCGTCGTCATTGTCGTCGTCTCCGCCGGTTGCTGTAAACTGGCGAGGGCCATTTTCATCCTCCTCTTCCTCCTCCAGGGGTGCGTCCTCGAGGGTCTCATCGTCAATAATCCAGGCCGCCTGATAGTCAGACCAACCTTTGGGCACCTTGACAACTTTGCGCTGAAAAAGTTTCTCAGTTGCTGCCTGCGCCGGAGTGCGATGAGCTTCTGCTTCAGCGGCCGCTTCCTCCTCAGCTGTCGGGAAAGTTTGTTCACCCTCAAAGGGTGACACCTCGGCCTCGGCTACCAGCGAATGCTGAAAATCAGGATGGGCAGTGGCTAGCGTTTGTGCGCCGTCCACGGGTTGCATGTCATCCTCCTGAATCCGGCGCTTGGCGTTGGACATGGGGACAGGCTCTGCAGCCGCATCCAGATGAGAGACCTGGCGAGCACCGAGACCAGGGATGTGCACAAGGGCGTTGACATTCCAGCTGCGGCCGCGAATATAGCCTGTGACCGCCAACGTATTGGTGGCTGCGTCGTGGGCAAATCGCTCGCACAGGACGTGGCTGCGCAACTCACGCCAACGCACGCGGCGGCGCTTTTGGTTGGCCAGCGCCCAGAGCAGGGTTGCACCATCACTCTCCTTCTCATAGGCGTGAACCTTGGTCTCGGGAAAGCGCTCAAGGGCTTGTTTGCTGGCCATACGACGAAGCTCGTTTTTGCGCTTGACGGCCATGCTGCGCAGCCCGGTTAGGACGTGGGATACGGTAGGCACGCCCTGTGCACACAGCGCCGTTTGAAACTCCTCGGCATCGGCATCGGCATCTTCTTCAACATTACGGACCAGAAGGACTGAGTTGGCTGCCCGCGCAAAGGCCAGGCTCGTGGCAACATCGCGCGTGCATGGCACGAGAGTCAATCGTTGCTTGATGCGAGATGAGAATACGGTGTGTGGTTCGCCAAAGCTGGTCAGAACCTACGGGCATAGAATTTGCGAAGCGACCATTTATCGTGATGAACACAAGAAGCCGGGGCTTGATGCTTGTGTACAAAAAGTAAAAAGCACGCAGTCCCTTGCCACGCCCTGAGCCAGCTTATTCGCTAGACACCCCTCAAAAGACCACGTGGCCTCTTGCTAGTCGGGGGGGCCAGAGCATGACGATGCCAGGGCGCTGCTGCACGTGACACACCTCGTTTGAACCAGCGGCATTGTTAAGGATGTTGGCCATGAGCATGGCTTCGCTGCCGTCCCCATGCAAAGCTACGACAGCGATGAGGAGCGGCGGGGCGGCGGTCGTGCCAAGGCTGCGCTTGGCTGCTACGACTTGGTCGCGCTTGTTCTGGCGGTTGTGCACCGCCTGCAGTCGTCGCTGCTGACGATTCAGCTCGAGCTTCTTGGCGCCATTGCTCTTAAAGGCATCAATCCGACCCTTATTGGTGGTGTTGAGTTCCGACTTTGTCCGATGCCGAGCCTTGTGTGTCTTGTTCTGCTGCTTCATCGACCCCGCAACGTGCCGATGCGCCATGATGCCGGTCGCTCTCCCAACAACACACAAAATACACACACACACGATACTTCAGAAAGAGAGCATGTGGTCCAAAGATATGGGTGCTGAGAGACTATAAGGTGAGGGTGTTGAGATTTAGAGACAGCGCCTTGACAGCGTCGGCAGGCAAAGGTGGAGATAAGCTGAAGCCAGAGATTTGAAAGAGATAGAGGCATAGCCCAGAGAGTGAACCAACCTGAGGAAATGTCACGTTGTGCGCAACCAAATGTCATTTTTAACCAGCAGCAAGCTTCAGTTGTCAGATATAATTGTCAGATTTTACGGGCAAACGGTGATCGGTTCCGCGCGCGAGTTGACGACCCAGCAAAATGGCAGCGGCGGATTCCTTGAGGCAAATGTCCATGTTGCGGCAGCGGCAGCAGTTTTACAAGGTGGGTTGTTATGTGGATGCATCGGGGGTTGTCGTTGCTGTGCCGTGGCAAATGTGTATTGGATTGCTGATCTGCTGCGCTCGGATGATGCCTGTCTGTAGAAAATTGGAGCTTTACAGGACCAGGCATCACATGCGTTTGCCCTCTTCAATTCGTGTCTGCGCGCGCGCAATGCAGAGTCGTTGGCCCAAGCCAGTCTCCGCATGCGTGTGCCTTCTGAGCTCCGTTTTGCGGCTTGGGAACTCTTGATGGGTACGGGCTGACCCCGCGCATCCCAACTAGGCTGAGCTCAAAACCATTCACATCTGTGTCTGTGTCTGTGTCTGTGTCTGTGTCTGTGTCTGTGTCTGTGTCTATGTCTGTGTCTGTCTGTCTGTCTGTCTGACTGACTGACTGACTGACTGACTGTTTGTCTGTCCGGCTGTCTCTCGTTTCCTCTTCCTTTTTCTCCCTTTTCCTCTCCTTGCGCCCCGCCCCTTTCTGCCGTGTTCCCTGTGCGCGTTTATGAACGCCTTGCGCTCCCCTTCCTCACTCGCCCTCGATGCTCTTCTTCCTGACATGGATAGGCCAGGAGTTTATGAACAAGCCACATAGCCAGCTAGATAGCACATTTGTCGCGCTGCTGCGCACAGCGGTCGTTCATAACATCCACGTTCTTCAGCGACTGCTCGCAAAGGACAACAGCGAAACCCGAGCCGTCTGGACCGAGCTCCGTGGCTATCTACCACCGACACCAGCCCTATCAGATGCTCAGACCCGGTCGCTGCCCCCAACTATCCGCGTGTCCAGTGACATGAGTGTAGGCAGCCACTCAAGCACGGGGAGCCAAGCTGCCGGCGAAAGCTCGACGCGCGAATCCTCCACTACCTCCCTCGTTGCCCGGCTCTTGCAGACCAGTCAACATACACGCGATCCTGAGCTGCTACTCGAACTCTTTGGAGATCTCTATGCCGTGGCCAATGGCACACGTTTGCCCCCGCCTCCTCTTGCGCCCGCTTATCTCATTGGTAGCGCTGAATCCAAAGACGTGGCTTCTTCGGGATCGAGCCCCATCACTTCCCCGGCTTACATGCGCAGCGTCCCTGCCTTTGCCCTCACCCTCTTTCCGGACCTTCCAACGGCTTTTTGGTTTTCTCGCGCCTTCATCCTTCGCTACCTCGACCCGTACCCAACCTATGTGGCTCTGGTACGGCTTGGCCCCCAGAGGCGGCACCACAGGCGCCTCAATTCTCCGTCACGTCGCGAAGGCCTCACAACTTCTCTGCCTGCCCCCTAACCTGCGCAGTGCTTGCGAGCCACTTTTGTCATCTTGCAAGCCGATGCAATTGACCTCTACGTCCCACTCCAGGACATTGGCATTGATGAACACACGGGCATCTTGCAGCAGTGGTGTGAATCCCTCTTTCTCGACGTTTTACCCGCCGAATTCTGTCTCATGTTCGTCCCCAGGCCGATGGCCGTAAACATGCATTCCTTTGTTATCTCGCGCATCTGGCTACACGCTTGTCGCTGATTTGCCACGGCGTGGGGTTTGTCATCCAATGATAGAATCCTGGACAAGATTATCGCTTCGGACGTCATGTTCTTGGCTGCAACTCTTGCTGCATTGGTGAGTGTGTGCCGAGAGGTTGTGCCTCGGCTATTAGCTTGCTCCGCTTTTCTCACGACGACCTATCGCGTGGGCTCGACGAACGACAGCTCATCAGCTTTGAGGACGTGGTGATTTCGTGTTCGTCCTCTGCTGTCTTTGAGGAAAGGCTGGTCGAGGTGAGTCGTTTTAATTGGTTTCATGCTGAGCGTATGGCGCTGCAAGACTCAACTCCATGTCTTGGAAGGTCGATGACAGCGTTGAAAATTCTTATCTTCCTTTGTGTGCAGGCAATTGAGGATGGCATGCTGGACCAGCGCGCGTTCCACAATCTCACAAGCCAGCTTTACTTTCGGACAAGCCAGATTGTGCAGCTTTGAGGAGGAGACCATGTGGGTCCAGATGCAACAATGGCATTTGGAAGGCGATTGAGTTTATCAATTTCAAATATGCTTCACGGCTCTAGGGCAGCGCGGCTGCATGTCTGAATGGCGGGCGCTGCGCGTCCTAAGAAGGTAAAATGAAAGATATCGTGCGTGGCACGGGCACTATCAAGCAAAGAGATGCCTAACTATACAACACCGCGAGTTCTAAAAATACGTTATAACTACATGTATCAAAATTTAATCTTTGACTCTCGAATATCGGGGTATGAACAAGTCTTCGAATCGGTTGCGTGTACTTGTACCCGGAGAAACCGGGCAAGCGCTGGCCAGCAACAATGCAGCTTCCGTAGCGTCAGTTCGAGCTGGCATGCCATGTATATTCACAAGAGAGCAGGATGATCGCCAATTGCTCAACGCGGCCGGGCCGGGTTTGCTCAAAGATACGCGATGCGAACCTTGGCGACTTCGCCAAAGTCAATCGATGACCGGGCACTCGCCGCTGAAGAGCGTCGGGATTGCGCACCAACCAGGGAGGAGCGACGGTGGGGGCTTTGGGTGGGCAAGGAGGAAACTCGCATGCCATTGAAGAGGGTCAGGTCCAAGGTGGGGCTGTCGTGAACTTTGTCTCGTTGCTCGGATCCAGAAACAATATCATCTGTGGGAGCCGAGGTCGAGGAAGAAATCGGTTGGTCTGATGGGTGATCAGCTTGCAGACGGACGCTATGGGTCGAGTCATTGGAGCGCTGCACATGGCAGCGCGTGGGCAGCGCTCGTTCACATTGAGAGGGCGACATTAAGTCAGTTCCACTATCCACGCTCCAACGCTGGCTGCTGCGACGAATGGCAGCCACTTTGCGAAAGCTTTCCTCGATAACGGAATAGTCCCCGGCGCGTGGCTCATCCAAAAGGCTATCGCTGGGCTCGTCCAGACGGAAGTGGCGAGCCAGTGCATGACGTCGAAACCAGCGGTGCTCGTGTTGCAGGAAGCTGGCCACTTCTTCCAAGCGTGGGCGACGCGAAGGTACCGGGTCGAGCATCTGAACCAGCATGTTGTACACGCGTGGCCGCAGGGCGCGGATGGCTGAGGTGGCTGGCAACATCCGCGTCTGCAAGTATGCGGCGTAGTCGGGATCTTCTCGTGTGGGGGTGGCCCAAGGCAGGTCCCCAGTGATCATGCCATACCAAACAAGCCCAACGTTCCAGACGTCCTGCTTGGCAGAGCAGGGCATACCGAGATATGATTCAGGCGCAACGTAGAAGGAGAGGGAGGGCAGCAGCTCGCCCTGTAAAAAGCGATGTCCCTGCTCTGTACAGGCGGAGAATCCGTGTAGCACGAGGACGTTGCTCTCATCGATCAGACATTTGCTGGGTGTGATATTGCCGTGCACGAGATGAGCACGAGAAATGGCAAGCGCTGCGGCCACCAATTGACGTAGCCAGCTGCGGGCCAAGTCTTGGGCTAGATGTGTCGGCGCGTCCGGGCGAATACGATCAAATAGGCTGCCGTTGGTCATGAGTTTCATGACCATGCACGACTTCATACGCCAAGTAAAGGTGTCGAGGGGATGGACCACGCTGCCGCAGGAGCGTACACGAGAAACGTAGTCAACTTCATCTTGGACTTGACCACGCACCACACTGCGCTTGACCATCTTGATGGCCACTTCTGTGTCCGTGTGCAAATCCAAGGCCTTGAAAACGCTGCCTGATACGCCATTACCCAATTTGCTGATCAATTCGTAGCGATCATGCAGGATGGTGGCGGGCATTGTAAGGGTGTGGGTGTGGGCAGACTAGGCAAGTGCAGAGGTTGGTCTCATGGAAAGAAGGAGGGAGCACGATACAAGCGCAAAACTCGTCGCAGCACCTCAAGGCGTGCGTGGTAATGGTTGAAGGATGGAAGAAAATGACTGGAAAAAGAGTTACTGGACCGCCTCTGCCTCGTGTGCGTGGTGATCGTTTCCGTTTCCGTCTTTTTTTTCTTTGACACAAACAGGGGCTGCGGGAGTTGTCCGCGACACAGCGATAGGCCACACATAAAACAACAAAATGACACTGGTATTGCGCACGCCCAGGTGTGTTTTGATTGCGAGGGGGAACGCGCGGTGGACGAAAGGCGGCAGCAGAGAAAATGACGTCTTCAGACTTTGAAACATCAAAGAATCTGATTTAAGATTTTCATTGACCCGAGCACGCTTGTGTGTGAGTAGAAAGTCCCTTTTGATATGGCAGCACGCGAGATAGTGTGGTCCAGACAGCACGCCAATCTAGTCGGTCCAACTGACCGCACACGGAAGAAGACCGACCGCGCGAGGAGAGAAGACTGAACATAAAAAGAGGGAGGGCCTGAAAAGTCGGGGAAGTGTGTGCCTGTGGGTTTTAGAAAGGCGGACTGATGGGTGTGTGGGGGTCATGTGTCGCAACCTTGCAGTAATGGTGATGCAGTGGTGATGGTTAGGGGGACAATATGGGATGCCCCCCCCCCCTCCTCAAATGTTTTTCGATACCAATGGGGTAGCGGCAGTCTGATGACGTTGGTAGGGAGCCCACTGCACAAAGGGGAAAAGGGTAACACACGTGTTTTGTCTTGTGTTGTCATTTTGCAAACTCACATGTCAATCGTGTCCCGACTCTTGAGCATGTGCACAGAACGATGCATCGTTGTTTCCCAGCAGTTGACGGGTTTTCTGCGCGTTGAAAAGCGTGCGAAAGAGGAGAGTGATAAAAAATTTATGTGCTGCTTAGCTCATGATGAACAATTTTGGTGGAGACGATGATGTGCCGCCACAGCCCGCGGCAGCCGCGAGCAGCCGCGAGCCAAGCCGATCAAAGCTGAGAGGATTGTCAAGGAGTGGCGGCGCTTACACTCCTTCCTGACTAACCCAATGTGAGCAGGCAGTCATCCGGACACGCACGTGAGTCAGCCAAAAACCACCCTCCCTCTCCAATTATTGCTTGGCATCAACAACAAACAAACGCCAACGACTTGGGACACTGATGTCTCAACCGTCTCACTCGGTTTTGGAACCTGGAAAAACCCCCTAACGATTGATTGCACGTGTATGCTGTTCCCTAAGCGATTGCTCTATTTTTGTCTGACATGTGAATGAGTGAAACTTTAGACATCCGATGTTAAGTTTTCGGGATTGGTGGGAAAACGACCTCTTCTTGAAGACCCAACAAGCAGCGTGTGCGGCGTGTGCGGTCAATGTTTTATGCTCTTACGTCAAGCACACCTGTGAATGGACCACCTTGTTCTGGGAGAGCACACACACCGTCTACAACTTGCGCAATCCTTTCGGTCCTGCGTCGCTCATATGACTTCCTTGGATTTTGACATGTTTGTGAATTGAGCCCACTTGGTCATGCAAAGCGTAGCCAGTCCCCCCCCGCTCCCCACTCGACATGTCCATTGTGGTCGACAGCTGGTGGACAGGGCTTAACAAAGTCACAAGTTTACACTCGCGGATGTTAATGTCAGACCTGTCGCCGACCCGATGCCATTGAATCAATGACGCTGAGTCTGGGATGCTAGCAGTTGAAGGAGCCGGGCAATAATGTGCCGAGGCATGTGGTGGCAATTGATTCTGCGCCTGCTATTTCCCTCGTCGGGAGGTGCTTTGTTGTAAAACACATGCGAGGCGATCGTGCTCGATCGTCGATTGGCGAGTGACACTCCATACTCAATGGCCAGTCATAGACGGGTTCGTGCACACGAATGGTAAGTCCAAGGGACTGGTGAGGCGGCAAAGGCGTCGCCGCAGTGTCTGCCCCAGCCTCGGGGAGCGCAACCAGACCTGTTTCCTGCCCCGTGGCCAGAAGATCTACAAAGCCGCGAGAGATGATGTAACGAGAACACACAAAAAAGTGTAGAGCACGGGACAGACTCGCATTTTCAAATAAAAAGTCGCTCAATCGAGGGCACAGCCGCGCAAGAAACCTTATGGACGCGGGCGTGGGTTCGTCAACCCAATTCGCGATTGAGCGGATCGCAGCGATGAGCTCACCCACGAGCTTCTCAGCCTTGATGCTGCCGCAAACGAGTCAGGGGGTGGGGTCTTAGAAAATTGTCAGCAAAACAGCCATAATGTCAGCAAAACTAAAGCAAAAACAGTCCACACCAACAAATATTATTGTCTGACAAATGGCGTTTTCGTCGTCGTGATCGAGAGTGCCGCGTGGCGAGAGCGACTGAGCGAGCGCCCGTTTGAAACCTCGGGGCCGCCATCATCATGGCGGAGGTTGAACCGCGTTGCGATGTGATGGCCTTGTTTGTGGCAGCGCGCGATGAGAAGCGCTATTTGCGTGTGTCTGCGCCCATGGTACGATACTCGAGATTGGCCTTTAGGCGCACGGTTCGCAAGCACGGCATTGATTTGGCCTACACGCCCATGATCGTGGCTGACTCATTCACAAAGTCTCAGTGGGCGCGCGAGGCCGACTTTCACACGGCCGAGGATGACCGGCCCTTGGTGGCCCAGTTTGCGGCAAACAATGGACCCGTGCTGGCGCATGCCGTTGAACTGATGGCACCCTATGCTGATGCCTTTTGTCTCAACTGTGGTTGCCCGCAGCGGTGGGCCATACAAGATGGTCTTGGGTGTGCCTTGACGTTGAATCCGGATGCAATGGTGGATCTGGTGCGCCACGCACGCGCAGCTGTGCCCCACCATCCAGTTTCTGTCAAAGTCCGCATTCGAGACACGGCTGCCGAGACGGTCGAGCTGGTGCGTCGCGCCGAGGCCATGGGCGCTGCTTGGATTAGTGTACACGGACGCACCCCCGCCGAGCGACACCAGCCCGTGCACTACGACATGCTCAAACTGGTCAAGGACTCCGTGAGTGTGCCCGTGGTGGCCAACGGTGACATTTTTACGCTCAAGGACGCAGATCGTGTTTGGAATGAAACAGGCTGTGATGGTATCATGGCCGCGCGAGGCTTGTTGGCGAATCCTGGTCTGTTCGAGGGTGGCCGCTACGTTTCGCGCGAGGTGATTGGCGACTTTCTGGGCGAGGCGCTCTGCACTGGGCTCCACACGAGCCTGCTGCAACACCACCTCAATTTTATGCTTGAGCCTATCATGGGGCGGGCTGATCGTCAGGAGTTTGGTCGCTTGCCTAGTGCCACTGCCATGATGACCTTTCTCGAGGAACGATTTGATATCAAGGTTAACTTGCCTCTGACCAACCCATCCCCGCACATGACACAAGTACACTGAGCAGCGGGGATGGAGACGAAATTCCTTTGCTGAATGGTTTGTCATTTGTAGCCCCCCCCCCCTTTTTAAGCAACACTGGACAGCTGCCATTCGACTACAAGTTGGGCAATTGACGCTGAGCGTCCAAAAGACGCCACTAGAGCACCGACTACCCTCAATGGGTGGGCAGATGTTGGCAGTGTCGTTTTGTACAAAATTGAAGCCCATTCCGAGTCGGGTCTGCTTTGAGCTCATCCAATCCCACTCACTGTGTATGGGTGCGTGCGTGCGTGCGCGATTACCTCCATCTCCATCCCTTCATCCCTTCATCTCTTGTCTTCTGCAACCCGCTGCCTCCAACCCTGTTTCCATCACCACTCTCAAACCCAGCTCTCCCACTTTCTCCGTGTGTCATCAACATCAGACTGAACAGTAATATGATGATGATGCACAGTTCAACAGTAAAGAGTTGTTGCGTTGTTGATGATTTTTTTTTTTTTTCTCTCTCTCTGTCTCTGTCTGTCTGTCTGTCTGTCTGTCTGTCTGTCTGTCTGTCTCTCTCTCTGTCTCTCTGTCTCTCTGTCTCTTTCTCTCTCTCTCTCTGTGTCTCTCTCTTTCTCTCTCTGTCTCTCTCTGTCTGTCTCTGACTCTGTCTCCGTCTCTGTCTCTGTCTCTGTCTCTGTCTCTGTCTCTGTCTCTGTCTCTGTCTCTATTTTTTTCTGTCAAGTGAAACACAAACAAAGGCAAAGGCAAACGGCAGTCGGTGGGTTTGGTGCTGGCAAACAGGAGAAGGGCGGTTGTAGTGGGGTGGGCAAGGCGGGGCGGTGATCGTGGTCTCATCTTGCTGGCGTTTGGATGCTTGATGTTGATCAACGCCGCAGGCAGCCGACCACGCCATCAATCAATCATCAAAGATCTGGTTTTGAATCTGCTTGACAGGTGAGTGGCGTCATCCGGCACCAAAGGTTGACGATGGCATGCTCCAGTGCAAGGGCTGGGGGCTCTGCTCAGCAAATGTGCACGCCGATTTTTGTCAAAGTGCAGTGGTGTTTGGTCGAGACCAGCAGCCAATTCACGCAGCCATGGCGAGTGACTTTGCCAATCCATACGTCGTGTCCATCGATGATGATGTCCTCAAGGATGTCCAGGCTCGCCTCCAGAATCGGCGCAAGTTTCAGCGCCAAGCCTGCCCGCCCTGGCAGCAAGGCTGCCGCGAAGAGGAGCTTGAGGATCTGCTGCGGTAGGCCATGCGCGCTAGTATAGCTTCACTCTTGGGCCCCCTGTCGTTGTTTTTGTTTGATTTGGTTGGCTCAAACTCGGCGGTAGCTTTTGGCGGGAGGAGTACAACTGGCGTGCTCAGGAGGAGTTTCTCAACTCCTTTTCTCACTTTCGTGGCGCTTTATTGCGTCCCGACGTTGATGAAACCCTGAACATACACTTTATCCACGAGGTGTGTCGTGATTCGCGCACCCTCGGCCCAAGCACTGCTAGTGGGCGCTGTCAGCTAATGCAGCCAAGCTCATGTTGATCGCACTGCGCTGCACGCATCTAGCGCTCAACCCACACCGAGGCTCAACCCTTGCTGCTTTTGCACGGTTGGCCGGGCAGCGTGGTTGAATTTCTCAACCTCATCCCGAAGCTGATCAACAACAAGGTGTGCCAGCCTCCAACGATCCCTCATCAAATTGCTCATCCACACACCCACCCTTAGCCTCTTCACTCTGCTTGCTTAGGCGGAGAGCTTTCACGTTGTGATCCCTAGCTTACCCGGCTATGGATTCAGTGATACGCCGCGCGAGGAGGGCCTCAACGCCGAGGTTGTGGCGGACATGATGGACGATCTCATGGCCAAGCTTGGCTATGATCAGTACTTTGTCCAAGGCGGTTTGTTACATCCGCTACCCACTCTCCCCACAGCTTTTGTCACGCGTGATTGCCTCGATCGCTTGATGAATTGTATCCCACGCTTACCCTGCTGTCTTTTCAAGATCATTCAAATGAATACCTAACAATGACCTTGTTCGGGCTCCGTAGGTGATTGGGGCGGCATCGTCGGGCGGGCCATCGGGGTACGCCACCCGGAGCATTGCAAAGCCTTGCACATCAATTTCTGCACGGCCGTGGCCCCGCCACTCAACAGTCCACGCAACCTGTGGACAATACTCCGCTACTTTGGCACTTTGATCCTGACCCCCCTTCTGCTCTCCCGAAACGATGCTGACAAATTGGCGGCGACGCGCGCTTTTGCCAAAGCAGAGACGGCTTACCAGATGATTCAGGGTAGGCGTTTGGGCCGCGCGCGAACATCGTACCACTGGGCATTTGGCACCCGGGTTCATGACTTGCCCGTGGACAACTTCCCACCGCGCACTGAACCGCAGCAACCAAACCCGAGTCCCTCGGCGTGGCGCTCTCTGACTCGCCTGCCGGGTTGGCCGCCTGGTTTTTGGAAAAGTTTTATACGTACGCTTCAATGCCCATATGCCTGTTTTTGTGTGCAAAGTCATCAAGCTTGCTGATAACATCGCAATGGACCGGCATGGTGTAGGTGGAGCGATTGTGACGGCGACGTGTTTGCCACGTTTGACAAAACCACCCTCATAACCAACATCATGCTCTATTGGATCAACAACAACATCACTGGTGCCATGCGCCTATGTAGGTGATGCTTGGCATCGTGGCAACCCTGTACCCACCCACCAGAGCGATACAATGGCTCACTGTGTTTTGCTCACTGGCCACTGACGCGGGCACAGACTACGAAAGCTTGGGCGTGGCCTCAGGCAAAAGCCTCAAGCTTGCCAAAGATTACTGCCGCGTGCCTACGGCTGTGGCTGATTTCCCAAAAGAAATTATTCGAGTGCCCCGGGCAGCTGCCCAGCTGACCTTTAACATTGTACAATGGCACGAATTCAAGGCCGGGGGACATTTCGCCGCCCTTGAGCAACCAGATGTAAGCTTGCTGCCTCTTGAACAGTTCACTCGCTAGTTTTGGACATGGTCATGGGATGCATACGCACCACTCATCGTCCCGCGCTCCTAGGTACTTGTCGAGGATATGCGCAATTTCTTTTTCCATACCGTCAAGGCGCCAGGCAACAATCAGCCCGCTAAAGCTAGTGCCCCAGCGCCAGATGCGTTTGACTATGGATGTTGGTCTGCATTGGCCTTGCTGTTGCTCTGGCTGTTGATCAAATTGGTCTGCTGATGCATCCCCGCGAGGGTTTTCTGTTTATATTCAAGACCTTTGCTAATTGGGCAGGAAGGGTTTGCTCGGGTCATCTATGTTCTTTTCTCTCCTGATAATCAAATGTTCAAGCAAGTCCAGCGAAGCTTTGTCAATTCAATAGACATTTAAGCTGTCACTTTCATATTTTGGCCTCCCTGAGTAAGAATTGGAAGAGCGGTGATCATCGTCGAAAGCCAGAAGAAACCGAACTGCTGCGCTTGGCCTGTTTGCTGGCTTGCTTGGCTTCGGCAGCCTTGCGTTTGGCCAGTGACGCTTGCTGCACGTGTCATGGGCGAGAACATGAATGCATCGAGACATGATCCACCGGAGCCGAATGGTTGGGAAGGCGCTGAAAAAAACCGGCAAGTTGAGTTGATGCATAGCTGCTTGGCGCCAACATACTTTGGTCAGGTGCTCGCGCTCCTCTTGGTCACGCTGGCGTCGTCGCTTCTCCAACTCTCGCGCTAAAATGCTTTGCGTTGAGATCTTGATCTCTATGTGGAATGCATGACACGATCGATCGAACAGGCGATCGCCAACATGAGCAAGGAGGAGGAGGAGGAGGAGGAAAAATGTGCCCATGCCCCTTGAAGGCATGCTGGTTATCCAGAGCCAGCACTTACCCTGTGGGTCCGCGTCGCGCTTGAGGGAGAACGAGGGTGGGAAGCTAGGCTGCGGGCAAGGGGAAGAGGTAATGAACTCTGGGCTGTTGTCCATACGACAAATATGATGCCAGGTAGGGAAGGTCCCGAATGAGCCACGGCGTACCCGAATCTGCAGAAACTGCGAGAAGCTTTGCGCCTTGATGGAGGGCAGTTGTTGCAAGGGGTCCTGCCGCCATGTCATGTTCAAACAAGCAGACATGGAGCCGTTGAGCTTGGCTGAGCGATCACTCAACCAGTGGGCCACGACAAGCGCACCTGGGAGGCCATGCTCAGGGTGCATGAGGCCAGACCGTAATTTTCAGAGCACACTTGCCCACCGGCGCGAAAGGCGGCAGAACTTTGGCCCCGATGGGCAGGTCCAGCCGTCGAAAGCTCGCTGCAAAGGTCGCCTCCTCACGCGCTCAAGATGACGCAACTTTACTCAAGGATGAGACGGCGGCAGCAGCCACCACGCCTGCAACAGACGCCTGCCAGTGTATTAACAGTACTCGCTGGGTGGCAAGAGGTCAAATTGGTGGCATAGGTGGATCTGCACGCACAGCTGTGAGCAGAGACCTCACCGCGTCCGATGACGTGAGACGCAACGAGTCGACAAACTGGCGCCGAACACACACACACACATACGACACACACACACACACACACATACGCACACACACACACACACACACACACACACACACACACACACACACACACACACACACACACACACACACACACACACACACACACACACACACACACACACACACACACACACACACACACACACACACACACACACAGAAAGAAGTTTTTTTTTCTGTTTTTCATGTTGTTGGAATTGGAGTTGGAACTGCACAATGGCAGCGCCAATGGCGGGGGATGGGGCGAATTGGGGCCAGGAGGCGGGAGGCCAGGGGATCGAGGGGGAGGAGATGTTCTTTACACTGTTGTTGCGCGATTCGGTGTGGCCTAAAGTTGTGCTTGGGCTGTTGGTGATTCTGCTCAACGTGGCCTTTGCTCGACTATCCCGAGTTGACCCTGAGCAAGGCGCTGCACTCGGTCCCGACACAGCAACGGGGAGTGGGACCAGCCCTGAGGCTGGAGAAGGCCGCGAGGCTGCTTCGCAATCTCATAAGCGTGTCCTCTTTGTGACTGGTCTGTTTGTGCTACTGGTCTGTGGGTCCATCGTTCTCGAGAGGGATGCACGCCTCTGATCACACGTGCATGCTCGCAGCACACCCGGATGATGAGTGCATGTTCTTTGGACCCAGCCTGCTTAATGTTATGCGCAACCACTGCGTCTACCTGCTTTGCTTGTCGACGGGTAAGGACGTACGCTGGGCTTGCTACCTTAGACTCGGTGGCCATCTGCAATGGTTCAGTGCCCCACCAAGATGGCTTGGCTCACACCAGATGAAACTTGGCAGGCAACGCGGATGGCTTGGGCAAGCAGCGCACCGCAGAGCTGCGCCAAGCTTTTGGCATTCTGGGCGGAGATGCCGATCGGCTGGCGGTACTCGATGATGCGTAAGCAGTGCTCTTACTGTGCTGGTTGCAGCCCAACCTTTGCTCTGCATATCACTGATTCCGGTTCGTGCTCGGGCCGAAACCAGACGACTTCAAGATGGTTTCGATCAGGAGTGGCGTGCGGCTGATGTGGCCGACCTTGTGCAGCAATACATTGCCCGCTGGGACATTGACGAGGTGTGCTTGGGCGCTTGACTACCTGGCTTGCCTAGTAAGCATCTTATTAGAGACCCGGACGTACGATTCTATGTGCGCGGCGGTGGGTGAATATTTAGGTGGTAACATTTGACTCGGCTGGCGCCTCGTGGCACCCCAACCACCGTGCAACATGGCGAGGCACGCGGTGCGTATGAATGCAAATATCATCAGCTGCTTTGATCAGGTTGTCCACGATCCTTGCTCGAGAGCTCTGGGGCTTGGACATTTCACCTTGTGACATGGTACTGTTAGACAAGCTTGCTTGGTCGTGAAAACACACCTCCGCACCCTATTGAGCGTTGGCATGTGGCGTAAATACTTTGGCATCATGGACCTTCCTTGGACAGCCATCTTGGATCCAATGTCAGCGCGCCCTGCCTCGGCTGATATCAGGAGCCACATGCCGCCATTTTTTTCATGTTGATTTCATCCTTGCTTTGCGCTCCCCTCCAGTCCCTCAACAGTCATGACGACAGAAGCACAGCGGGTGACCATTCGGGTTTGTATGCGTGCTACCTTTTCTTTCTAGTAGCGTGCTTCTGGGCCGTTCCAGACGTGACAATCGCTACTGTGCCTCAAACACCCGTTTTCACATCATTTTTTGTCCGCAGGCTGCCATGCGCGCCCATGCTAGCCAATATGTTTGGTTCCGTCAGCTCTCCGTTTGGTTTTCGCGATACATGTATCTGAATTCCTTAGTTTCCGACGAGGCGGTGACGCCCCAAGAGTAGCCAGGCGTTGTTCAAGCAGCACGTCCAGCCCGGTACTCAATTTTCCAGTTTGCATCCAATGCTTAGCTCAATGCCAACGTCACGGGCTCGTGGGCAATTCAGACCTACTGTGTGACCAAGCTACGCCCACTTTCCCATCTACTCTTGGAGCATGTTCATAGCCGCAGCCAAATTCAGGAGGAAGCGCTGGGTCGACGCCGCCATCTTCCGGCCCTGTATGTCAGTCCAACATCAACCAAGATCACTTTGTGGGTGAGAATGACGACACGCATGTGCCCCATCATCGCACGTGGCTATGTGGCCCACTCTCTGCCCTTTTCTGAAGCCAGACACCCACCGTGATAGTCTCGGCCGACAATTTGCCGTGCTCATCCGCCAGGTCCCGCAGCTTGTCCACAACATTGGCTGTCCGCTCCTTGAGGACCTAGTCCCAAGCACAGCGATTATAAGGAATTCATCTCGCTAGGCCTTGGAGACGTTCCCGCATTGCGCAAAGTCAGACTATGTCAAAGCTAGCAAGTTGAGACAGCACCTGTGCCACATCTTCGTCGCTTGCTTCTGTCTTGCCAGCCACCTCCAGAACAGCCTCGGCAATGTCGCGGTGCAGGCGACCGAGTGCAAAGTCACTCTCCGATGGCGCGGCAACTTGCACAACGCCCGCGGGCACTAACCAGAACCACGAGAGACTGAGCAAGGCGCTTCATCACAGGGGATGCTTCTCTCACACAATGACTCGATACCACCAAAACTGATAATAGAGGGATGCCAATGATTTACGACATAAACGACTTGTGAAAGCAGGAGCGGGACCTACTGTTGACCAGAACGTCATAGGCTGATTCGCGCTCGGCGAGCGCAGCATCAGTGGAACCAACAATATACGATGGCGTGTTGAGCGTGCTCAGTTCCTCCTGCATCGAACAAGCCACACCGAACCATGAGAGTGTGGCATGCCATCAGCCGCGTCACTTTAGAATGATTCTCCCTGATCATTCTTTTGTCTCAAAATGGTCTTGCAACTTCCCCTTGTCCTCAGCGCTAGCTTACCAGCGGCAGGTTGGGGTACACATCAGCCAGTCGGGATGTGGGAGGTGTCAGTTGAGCAATGGCTGTCACGGCACTCAGTACCGCAGAGGGACTCTCAGCGATGACAGCGACGCGGCGCTGCAGCAGGACTGCGACGTAGGCCAAGATCGTCTCCATTCCACAGTTGCCCCACAATTCTAAGCAACGAGACACCGAGACCCGCGATGACACCGGATTGCCACGTGATAGCGACACTCAAGCATCATGAAGAAAAATATGTATTGGTGACCAACCTTTCAAGCCCGACGGGGGCTGTGCCTCGAGGCCGGGCATGGTCGCCGGGACCCACTGGCGCTTGAAGCGGCCACGGACGGCACATGCCAGGAGCAGATTCAGCGGTGCGGTTGCATCGGCATCAGTGCAATACTGTTCTGCTAGTAGATCAAGCAAAGCAGCATATTTGTCCGGATAGAAGTCCTGTTTTTGGGCAACAGGCTTGCATGAGAGATGTACACGATGGCAGGGGTGGGGACTCGTCATGGGTGAGGGGAAAAACGGGACGACACAGGGCCGGATTTTGCCATGCATCGTTTGGTACTGGCAAGTGACACACCTTTGTGATCAGGGCAACGGTAAAGACATCCAACTTTGCAAGCAATACAAGCGCAGACAATCAGGGGTAGTTGCTGATGAGACGCGCAGGTTTACGATGGGAGACGGGAGAGCTGCACCAGCAAAAAAAGTTTTCTGTTTTTGCGCGGTTTGGCTGTTTGGGCGTGGACAGACCTGTAGTCGAGCAACGTCCTCAAAGGCATATGTCTTGAGATAGAGGCTGTACGTGGCTGTTCGCACGACCCGCTGAGTTGCAAGCGAACCACTGTATTGTGAGAGGGGGGAGCTGGCGTTGGCAGCTGCGAAGAAGACATCAGGTCAAACAGTCCAAAACGGTCAAAAACATACTGCTTGGTCAGTGGAGGAGGCAGGTGCCTGCTGCAACACCAGGTCGCGCTGTGCTGCGCTAGCCTCGGGATAGACCCAGGCGGTTTGCCAATGTTGCGCATCGTCACGCTCTGCACGCATACGGCGCACGGCGTGCGGATCTCATGAGACCGAAGAGCCCAACAGCGAGAGAAGCACCCCAAGGTCAACGTGGCAGACGAATCATATCCAACGTTACCAACCCAAAATCATGCAAGCAAGGATGTCTGCCATGGTGGCGATGCCGTTTCAATGCGCCACCAGCCACAGGACTTGAAAAAATAAAAACAGCAAGAGAGAGCGAGAGAGAGAGAGAGAGAGAGAGAGTGTGTGTGTGTGTGTGTGATTTGGAGAAAGAGAGAATTAACAAAATAAAGTTATACTCTCTGAAATTGAATTGATCCACCTCAAATGGGGGACGGGAAAACGGAAATGGCAGGGCGAGTGAGTGGTGGGCATGATGCCTGGTCGTGGGCTGTGGAAGGTCTAGGTTTGACAGCCACCATCGTAATATGTTTTGCCATGGGCTAGCCAGCGTGGAGTTTGGGAAGCTGTTTCAGCGACCTGCGTTGTTTGAGTTTGCATGGTGCGACTGTCCAAGGTGGGCGTCGCCAAGGTCCAGTCTGGGGCGAAGCAGCTTGGAGCAGCTGCGTCGGTACCGATTGTGCGCATGGACACACCCTCTGCATCTGGATAGTTGAGCTCTGTCCACAGGGCAACAAAGTCATGCTCCGATGTTTGTGCACCCGTGGACGCCTGAAGCAGCGGCAGCGCCAACAGATCGGCAGCACTAACGGGGTCGTCAGTTGTTTGACAACCAATGGTATGCATATCCAACCAACTCCAGTCTTCCGTTAATGTATCAGTGCCCTGGTCCTTGCGGTCCTGTGCTGGGCTACGGGAACCCCCCAACAGCCCCGCGTGCTCATGCACATCTGAAAGCAGCGGAAACAAGGGCTCGGCAGGGCCGATGCCCCGCGTCACGCGCGCAACTGGCTGTTCTTTGCTGTCGAACAATGTGTCCTGCGGCACTCTGCTGCAGTTGCTTGATACAGTGGCTGCGCCAGTCTCTTGGGTGTGACCCGTGGTGCACCCTGCCGCAGCAGACGATGCCTGGGGTGCTTTTGCAGTGGACCGAGCGCGTGCACGGGCACGCCGCTGCCGCTGCTCCTCGGCAATCGGGTGACCAGATCGGCGGGCATGGGCTGCCAGGCTGTCCCAAGTTGGGAAAGGAGTTGAACGGCAATGACAGTGGTAGGTTTGGCCGCAGTCTTGCTGGTGGCGGCGCAGTGCCGCCAAGGTTGGTAGACTGTTTTGACATTGGGGGCACGAAAAGTTTCGCCCGATGTGACAGTGCCGGTAATGTTGGCGCAAAAGAGCCAAAGAGGAAAAAGCCCGAGTCGCATGAGTGCGAGGGCACTGGGGTGCGGGGCAGCAGTATCGGTTGACCAACCCCCCCTCTTCCGGCGAAGCACAGTGGGCCAATGTTTTGTTGTCGCGGGAGGCAGAGGTGGGGTGACGTTGCTGCTGGTGACGAGCCAGTGCACCCGGATTGCCACATTCATGCCCGCACAGATCGCACAATAGCTTGGCCCGCTTGGTTCGGCGGAGGTCAGCAGCCGCATCTGGCAGCAGCTCTGCCACGCCTGGCCGCCACACACGCGTCGTCATGCTGCAAGCATACCTCAAAACTTGATAGAGTGCGAATGCAAAGTAAGTGTGTGTGTGTGTGTGTGTGTGTGTGTGTGTGTGTGTGTGTGTGTGTGTGTGTGTGTGTGTGTGTGTGTGTGTGTGTGTGTGTGTGTGTGTGTGTTAAAAGCAGTTTTAGCCGTTGCAAGAATAGAATTTTGCTGTCTCGTCAAGGACAGCGATACGTGACGAGGGGGGAGGCTTAGCTGGCTGGGAATGATTGGTCATGGCGGAAGCATCATCCTCCAGTCGTGCGCTATTTGAGCGCTTTCAAGCTGACTTTCCATCGAGCTGCCACAGCAAGCTCCGTCAGCTGCTGCGGCTAGCGCGACCCGATGACCTGTCGCTGGACTCACCAGGTCACGTGGCCTGCCCAATCTGTGCTGCCGAGATGCCCCTCGATCAGGTTGATGCACACATTGAAGCCGGCTGTCCTCCGGCAGAGACCCCTTCATCGACCACAAAGATACCTATGCCTGGTCCCGTGCCGGGCGGTGTGACTCCGCCAGCCAAGCGCGAGAAGCCAAACCCTCCAACCGAGGCGAGTCAGACCCAAGAAGAATCACCCGCAGCGATATCAGCTCCCAAAGTCAAGTCCAAGAGCAAAGACAAGCCCCCTGCGGCCGTTTCATCTCGTGGCTCTTCTCGTGGAGGCAGTGGTAACCTTCATGCTTTCTTTGGAGGTGAGGATACCACGGTCCCTGGATATTTTGTTCTGCACCGCACGGCTGGCCTGCCCACGCATGCCACTTTTGAGCGCGAAGCGCCGCCGGGGTTTCAAGCCTTGCAGCATACCTTTACTTGGGAAGGCAAGCAGGTATGGACTCGTGATAAACGTGAAAAGCACATCCTTTCTGGCGCTCAGCTCAAGGCCCCGCCAACACTTACCCGTCAACTTTTGGCCAGGCTCGGTTGGGCGAAGTCGGCGCAGCTGCCGCCAAGCCTACCTATCGATGGAGTGAGAACAAGCCGCAGTATCGTGATGCCCAGCTGCTTCAAAGTCATCTACAGGTGCGTATCCGATGACCTGGTGGAATTCCATGACGTTGATCCGGGCCTTTCGTCTGCATTCACGGCATCACATCGTTTGCGCGCGCGCGCGCGCCTGGGCCACACCCTGTTGAAGAAATGCGTGCGGCGCTGTCGGGCTGAACTGGCCGTTTGCAGCGCCCGCGAGCTGCTTCTGTTTGACCCAATCAAGGTGCTTCGACGGCTGCCCGTCATCATGATTGAAGACGGACAACTGTTAGAGTGCCTTCCGGCTCTCGTTTGGTACATGGTTGCCTTGAGCAAGAGCTACCGGCTCTCTGATGCCGATACGGCCTTCCTCCTTGGCGTCGTGCACGCCGTCGCTGCCTCGCCCTTCAAGGATGGCGCCGTCACATGGGGAGAAGTCGACGAAAAGTTCAACGGCCGTCATATTGTTAAAGTGAGCTGTCGGTCCATCCCTTGCTACGCACAAATGTGCTGTCATTCAATTAGATGGTACTTGCTGACCCGACCGTGCTCTGGTTTGGGCCACCACGCTTGTGTAGGCCAAACTTTCTGATGCGAAGCAAAAGAACGTCTTGTTTGCCTTGCTCCTACGCCGTGCACATGGGGGTATGAAGGGCGACATGGGGTACGAAGGCATCGTTTGGTGGTACCGATCATCTTCATGTAGCACCAACAGGTCGCCTTGATATTTCGCTTTTTTTCACTTTATTTGGAAAATTCTTTTCGCTCAGAATGCTCACTCGAGCCGCTCAATTATGGCTCGAACGCTTCAAGACTGATCATTCAGCCGCGACGGCCATGCACTGCACCACCAACCCCATTGCCTTTGCGTGAGTCTATTTGAGTTGTGGTGTGAAAGACAAGCCCCAAGGGTTCATCCTTGGGGGTTTTTGGTGCTTCCTTTCGCCCATGTGTTAGATCGGTACCAGCCCTGAAGCCGCAAGACTGGGAGACTAGTGCTGTTGATTTTCATTGTTCCAACATTCTCGAGCTGCTGGCCAGAGACTTTCCCGGTCGGTGAACGGACGGAGATGTAAAATCGACGGCTCAATTGCGCGTACAACGCGCGTGTGTACACTCTCACACAGCCTTTTGTGATGCAATCCTGAAATCATTAGGACTGGACCAGGCCCAACTGCGATCGGCCATGTGGGCATTCAGCTCCTCAGTGTCGCGCAAAAGCTGGGCGCCATGGGCACCCCAACGCGTCTCAGATGGCGACGATGCCAAGTTGAAGGCCATCTGGCAGCAAGTGGAAGACCGTGCCAAAGCACACGCTTTGCACATCATCCGTGACCGGTGCACTGCACCCTAGTTGTGGCTCAGATGGCTGATGATGGAAAAGAATAGACTGGGTCGACAGACTAGATCTATGATGCGTCTGTGGTGGTTGCTTGTGTCTGATCAAGAGATCGGCGGTAGCGCTGCAATGCGGTCCGTGGAACACAGAAACACGGATCCATTGGCGCTACGGACTCGTGTCCCAAGACGCCCAGGGCCGCAATGGCAAAGTGCGTGTGGAACAGGTCCTATGCAAGCCAAGTACCTTGTGTCACAGCGCAAAACCCACACGACAAAGCGCAGAGCAAATGCGGGGCTACCTTATAGCCCTGGGCAATACAAGCACGTAGCGCGTACCGGAGATTCATCTGGACGGGGGCTAAAGCCGCCTGCCGGCGTTTGTAATCGAAAAAGGGCCTTGATTGCAGCTGCCTTGTCAATCGCACCCAGCACGCTTGGACTAGCATGTAGTGTTGGCCAACCGACACGTGACAATGAGGCACACACGAGTCGCGGTACGACCAAGACGGCGTTGTGCAAAATCTCGAGCCCGCGTTGCAAACCAGACAAAAATTTTCAGAGCGCAGGCAGGACGCACCCTAAAATGGCCATAGTGGCAAGCACCCACCATGCGTAACAGCCATCGGATGCCTAAAATGGAGATGAAGGGCGGCCCATGCCTCTTCCAAGTCAGAAGAATTGCGAGACAGCATTTGTACCATGCTAGTGAAGCAAGTGAGAGCCGGCTAACCTTTTCTGGACGACCATTGAACCCGCCATCGGCTTGTTGACGTCGCAGCAGAAATCCCTTGAGGGTGTCATGGTTGGCCTTTTCGAGGAGCCCACACAGTTGCAGGGCGGCCACACAGCAGAACGTCTGGCCGGCGTGGGATTCGCAGCCAGGGCGCAAGCCAAAACCGCCGTCGTCGTTTTGGCACGCCAGAACGAATTCGCCTGCCTGGCGCACATTGATGGCTTCCGGCTGCAACTTGTCCACAAGTGCCAAGGTGGCCAAGGCACAATAGCTAAACCTAAGAATGATTGGCATGTGTGGTTAGAGGGGTTGGGCCGAGTGCTTGCATCTGGTCCTGGTAAGCGACGTCTGCATGATTGCCGGGATCCGACCTTGTATCAGTATCACTGGGATCGTTGCCGTAGTAAGCGCCCGAAGGCAGGAGGCGAGACCAGACAAATGCTTCAACTACCGTCACAGGCACGGGGTGGAGAGGCGCATCGTTGAGCGTCAAAGAAACAAAGAAAAAAAAAAGGAGAGAAGACTCTCAAGCCATTGGCCTGGACATCGGTAGCTACCTACGTGCGTCGGCGTCGAGCAGTTCTGGCTGGTTGTATAAAATGGCCAGCTGTACAGCGCTGTAGGTATAAAGAAGGTGCGATGGATACACCTCATTGCCAGCATAGCCTGCCCAAGAAAAAAGAGGAAAAGAATGGAATCAGACGTCGATCATTGGACAAGAAGAGCCAAGGCTTGTCACGGTGTACAGCACAGGCAGTCGATGACGGGGCGGCCCCAATCGTACCACCATCGTCGCGACGGCAGGCATGAATGCGCACTTTTTGTGCTGCGAGGTGGTCATCCTGCCCGGCTGCCGCCAGGGCGCATTTACCAAAGTAGAGACCTGAGAGAAACATGTGCTCCGTCATCCAATAGAGCACGCCACTCTCTGTCTCGGCAGCCTGTTTCACCAGCGCCACCAGGCGGGGTACGTCCAGTTGATCGTCCATCTCCAGACCTGACGCTCGAAGTTGTACACAACACAAAATGACAAAATTAGAATCCGATGAACGAGTTTATTTTGTGTGTGTTTTTGAGTTTTTGAGGTGGAGCCCTTTCTTGACGAGTTGCTTCTTGTGCGGTATGATTGTTAGAGTAGCACTATTTGGGCTGACACGCCCGTGGGCGACGCGCCATCAAAGTCATGCCACCGTTAAGCTGGCGGGACAAGGCACACGGAATCAATTTCATGTCTAGCCTACAGTGTTGGCTTGGGCACGGGACGAGCCGGAACGGTGGTGCGGAGACTTGCCAGAACGGTTGCTTCTAGAGTTGCTGGCACGTAAAGCAAATCCTTAATGTCAGCCTCTTCGGGGCACCGTACTTCCTGGTCAGCATAGACAGCCTCCAAACGCACATAACAACCCCCGTCTGACCCAGGTTCGTCGCGCACACCAAGCACGCGGCTCAAGACATAGCCACGCTCCATGCCACACGAGTACTGGGGACCACTGGCACCGCCGCGGCGAGATCGCTGCTTGCCTAGCCCTTGAAGCGGTGCCAATACAACCTCGTGGGCGAGTACGATCTGCCCTGGAACCACAATGGCCTCGTTGTCCAAAATCGAGGCTGATAACGGCCGGAAAGGCAAAATTCGTGATCTGTCAAGAGGGCATACACGCACCATCATGAGATCACCTGGAGCCAAGGGGAAAAAAAAAAAAAAAAAAAAAAAAAAAAAAAAAAAAAAAAAAAAAAAAAAAAAAAAAAAGAGGAGTAAAAAGCAAAGTGCTCTTACGAATCCACGTGGAGATGCTCGGGCGAAATGATCAGCGTGACCAGAAAGAAGGGTGTCTTGACGGTCGCACTGGTGACCGCTCCGTCCTCATGAAAACCTTCATCCCACTTGACACTACCCACGCGCCCGCGCCTCCAGATTCCGTCCAAGCATCGCACTGCCACTGTATGCGGGTGCAAGCATGCAGAACGGCAAATGATGAGCACCCGATACTCTGTGGAAAAAAGCCGGCCGAGAATAAGGGGAAAGGGTTATCAACACGCCAACCGTAGTCACGAATGTAAATGCTGCTGCAAGCATTGCTCCACTTGAGTGGTGAGCGTTCGATATAGTCAGCGACAATCCTTTGCACACGCTGCAGACGGCGCAGCGTTCGCAGGCCCATGCGCGAGTGCCGTGCTTGCAGGTTTAGCGAGGCGATGGCATCATTGACCGAACGCAAACTCGAAACGGCTGCTGATGCATCCACCCAAAGGAAATGGAGGGGCTCGTCGGATGCTGCATCTTGGCAGGTCTGCAAGTCGAGCTGGGTGTTGCCCAGCACAATGCTTTTAGGGCTTTGTGCCGCAGATGTATCCTTTGCCTCTCTGTGGACCAGGTACATCATTGGACAAAAGCGTGAGCAGTTGCTTCTGTGTCTGCTCTTGTTTCGCACTCACGAGCTAGACAAAGGCCAACCTCTGGGTCGGGCTCAAGATTCGATCCGGGCACAGCTTTACGGGCGGATCACAACGTACCGGGACTTGTACAGGTCTCCTCTTAAGCTGACCACCCAGAGCGTATCGGCATCATCAATAGATAGCTACGATTGTTGTACAGCACCAGCCGATGACTTTAACAAATGAGACACGGCCTACCTGACAAGGCTCTACGCAGGTACATGTTGCACCGCACAGACAAAAACAAAAAAACAAAAAAAAAAAAAAAAAAAAAAAAAAAAAAAAAGCACGCAACCGGCACTGGTGCAGACATGTGTGTGGGCAAAGGCAGTTCAGCCTACCTGGTGCACTTCGAGAAAGCTCTCAACTTTTGGAGTCGCCCAGAAGATGGCACCGTAAATGTCGCGCTGGCCGTAGCGCACAGCCGTTGCCAGCTCGTCCGGGTTGCCATTCTCCTTGACCGATTTGAACAAAGTGGTCACCGCACCCTTGCCATGAGCTATCTGCATCAACATGCTGTTGTTGTCCTCTTGCAGGCATTCTTCCAGGTTGGTGATGGTACTGGAGCGACTACGGCGACGGCGATCTTGGCGCTGCGCGGAGCGAAGTTGACGTTCGTGCTCCTGGGCAACGTGCCGAGCCCGCACGGCTGCTTCGTGGCGATCTTTCCGGAAGAGGGGATCCGGGCGCATGGTTCCAATGACGCCAGTGGCGATGGCCGTACTCTGATCCTCCCAAAACGTGCCGTAGCGATGTCTATGTGAAAATCCGGCCCGTGTATACACACGCCCCTTGGTAGTGACGGCCATTATGACGCCACAGCCGTATGAGATGCCCATGATACGGGCGTCGCACTCAATCGTAATCCACGCCCGACCAGTGGGAGAGTCCCACCCAACATTAGTTCGCACCAGTACCGTGCCCGCGTTTGTGAGGCACCAGCACCCGTGCGGAGCCAGAACGGCTTGAATGATGCGCAGCTCATCACCGCCACGCAGAAAGCGCTGATGCTTGGGGATCTGAACCCAACCACAACTCTTCAGGCTCATGTCGGCAGCAAATGGGTGGGCAGCTTCCTGGGGCGCATGTTCACGCACGAGGACGTACACCTGACCCTTGTCGGTGGTGACACACACCAAGCCCTGGGGCCCTGCACTGATGTGCAGCAGATTGACCGGTCGACGTCCCTGTGGCTCGGTTGGGAGCGGGCCATCGAGCACGTGAAACTGTAAGTGATCACGGACGTGGCCCGGTCGCTCCTCAAGGTTGGCCACCCACACGCGTTGTGAGATGTCAATGGCCCAAATACAGGCAGGCAGTGCGGGCGCAGGGCGTAGCGGGGCAGTGTCCTCATCCACGACCGAAAACCAGCGCTCCAAATTGGTTTGAGCGGCTCGTGCGGGATGGCGCAAATGGCGGCTGAACGAGCGTCGCAGGCGCCGGGCCATGCGATGCGCCTCCTGGTCTTGTACCGAGCGTTGCAAGGTAGCACAGAAGCGAAATAAGAAAATGCGCCAAGCACGCATCTCCCGGACCTCAAAGAATTGAATCTCCAGTGTTGAGTAGTCTTCATCCTGGGTTAAAATGTGGAGATGCGCATGATTGCGCTGGTCCGAGCTGCTGCTGGAAGTGCCGGCCAGCTGAAGCGGGGCTGAACCGACCGTCACTTCGGTAATGTGGTCAAAGGAGATGGCGGTTTGCACGCGCTCGGGCTCGCCCCCCACAGCAGGCACGAGAATGGTCAAACGACCACTTGTCACATCAGCTGCAATGATGCGTCGCTGAGTCAAGCCGTGCCGAATGAGCGTGACATTGGTCCGCAGCGCAGTGGAGGTGTCCGTCAGCACGAGTGGGACATATTGCAGTCGTGTGTTGGGCTGCACTTGGCGAGGCACGGCTGAGAGACGCAGCTATGACAGTGCGTGAACAAGCGATCATGAGGCGGGTGCCCGTCAAATGGCCCATTTACTCCCAAACTACAAAGTTTCGCACCACTGGCGAGGAGGTACCTTGCCTTCCCCCTTGCCCCACTGTCAACCTGCCATGCAACCTCGCAAGCCACGAAGCTCACCAATCCCATGCCAAGATGCTAAGGCACAACTTACCTGGCTGATGATGCTCTCCCGCCACGTCGGCTCGAAGCGTACAGGCAAAACCCGGTCATCGATCGCACCAATGTTTCCCAAGTCTAGACTTCGAAAGCGGATAGGTGTACCATGCGAAGAGTCTGGTTGCAGCTGTACCCAGACGTTGCCCATGGCATGCGCATCTGTTCCAAAACGCCCATATATGCGTCCGGCCGCCGTGATTGCAACCAAGAACCCGCGTTTCGTGTGCTGACTGAGAGACAGGCCCGTGAGTGGGGTCTCGTCTCGCTCGGGCTCTTGCACAAGAGCCTGCTCAAATTGCCCGTCTTGATCGGCGCGAAGGTGAGCGCGATAGAGGTAGTTGCGGAGGTTGTACACGGCCGGTGTGGTGATGTCGCCTTCGGGTGCAGATAGGGCAGAGTGGGATGGCTCAAAGGGGTCATCAGCAGAGGGTGAGGATTGATCCTCTCTACTTGGCCCTTCCTGAAGCCCTTGCTCGTCTGGATGCAACGAGACAGAGGCGCCATCGTCATCAGGACCGCCAGAAGTGGAGTAAACGCTTTCAGAAAGCGCATTGTGAGCTGCTTCTTGCTCAATCAGACCCCAGTTGGTGCTGACGTCTCGGCGTGGGTCAGCCAAGGGGTTCCACAGCAGGCTGGGCGTAAAAGCGGGGTCCCACTGCTGTCGCAGAGCATCCGACGCCGCATACACGATACCATCCACACCGAGCCCAACAAGCAGGTTGCAACTGCAGACAACTGAGCGCATCGGTACATCCGAAGGTACTTGAGTCCACACAACGTCATAGCGGGAAGCTCGGTCACCCAGTAGCTCTCGGAGATGGCCGTTCTCGACATGCATCGAGCCGGGCGTCAAGGCCACTGTGCGGCGAAGTTCGGGAAGGCGCGTCACATACACGGTTCCGTCCGGAGCAGCTATGGCCAATTTCCCGTCAACCGAAGCCGAAATTCGCCCTGGACCCAGGTAAGGCTCCACCGCTACCTTGGGAAGTTCGGTGAGTGGAATCCATTCGCGGCCTTCGGGCTCTACATCGCTGATGCCCCAGCGCACGTAGACCTAGGGATCGTCACCACGAACGCAAAGTGTGGGCAAGGTGATAAGCGTGACAAAAAGACTGCACATCCAATCAAAAGCCCCAAAAGTAATTTGATTCGGCAAGAGGCGCAAGCAATGGACGACGCACCGTCCAATCACGTCCCAGAACACAGACAGTGTTTTTGGCAATGGCGACATCAGCTGGGTCAAACGTAGCAGCTACACGAGCAAAGTAGGCTTGTCGATCGGTCACCTGCCGTGTTGTCACCCAGCACCGTCGCCGCACAGTATCAAATCTAGCAACGAGGGCAGGGACCGCATTGGTGGTGTGAGCCTCTTTGCTCATTGCCTTGTGCAGCACGAACAAGTCAAGAAGCAAGGAGTTTTTGCATTACCGGCCTGCCGAGGCACTCAGCGCGCCAACTGCACTGGTACCATAGGTCCAGCCATCGGCATCAGATGGCACGTCTACGTTCAAACGTGTGTGCGGCATCGCACGCACGCCGACAATAAGTATGCTGACCAAAGGCAATCGAGAGACATGTGCACCTGTTCGCGACGCACGCACCATCGGCCAAATGCCAGGGGCGGGAGGTCCACCGAGTGATGTCAATGTCCTCAAAGGCTTGCTCTCGAGAAAGTTCGCGGCGGGCCTCATCAAAGAAGCGCGAGCGATTCCATCGCCCACGCCAGTATTGAAACTCGTAGTTGCGGCGAATGACTTGAACCGACTGACCAAGAGCAGAGCGTGCAGGTCATAAGAAGGCGAATCAAGCTGGGTACAGGAAGTGCATGATGACGGGTGGAAACGTACTAGCGGTCGAGCCACCTTTGTAACTGGAAGCCCCGGGCGCACTTTGACCCACATTTGGCCTTGCTTATCAATGAGCCAGAGTTGTTGATCAAAGCTAGCCACTTGAGCCACCTGATAAAGTGATGGAGATGACAAGGTGAGTCTGCACGGAAGCAATCGACAAAGTCAGTGCAGGGTAGCTGGTCACCAACCGATTTCGAAAACCCAGTGTTTCGGGTCCAGAGCAAGTGAGGGCCGCGCAAGCATGCCACGTGCAAAGTGCCGTCGGTATCGACCGCAACAATGTCACTGGCCTCGGATTGGCGAAACCAGTTGCTGCGAGGTGGGGCCAGGACTTGTAGGCCCCCATCTCGCGCTTCTAGCGCCATGACGACGACTGTACTGGTACCCAAGTTTGCTCGGTGTACAGCGTGAACAAGGCAAGCAGGCAGTCAGATCAAGGCGCACAGGCGACGCTCAAGCACCTAGATCAATCGGCAGCGTCCTGTGCAAGGTGTTCAGCCCATGGTGCCCCGCGTCGGAAGGCAGGCTGGTCGTAGCGCTCAGCGATGAGCGATCAAGCCCGTTCCAATTTCAATCCAGAAGGAATAAAACAAGCCTTGGTCACAATCACAAGCCGAACCAGGCAATGAATGGGACACGATCAAAATGCGGGTGTGTAACAACGGCACAGCCCGAGTTTGCGTGAACTGCGAACAGAGGCAACGGCCGAGATGCACCAGCACCAGCACCACCAGCTTCAGCACCACCAGCAGCAGCTTCACAAGGAGAGAGGAGGGACTCAAACTGCACTTGTTCCAGACTGGAGGTAAAGAGCCACTTTTATCTGACAATACCTCATTTTATCTGACAATACCTCATTTTATCTGACAATACCTCATTTTATCTGACAACGTTTGCGCGGATTTTCATTTCTGTACACACACACACAGAGACACAGATACAGAGACACACACACTGATCAGGATGGCGACCCGGTCAATGGCGGCGGCAAAGGCGGTGGATCATGTGGAGGTGGAGGAGGAGGAGGAGGAGGAAGAGGAAGAAGGAGGAGACCTTGGCTTGGGCTTTTTTGGTAATGTGGACAATGTAGACCTTTCTGGTAAGCACCTTGCTGGCCGTTCTCTTGCTCAAAGGAGGTGCCCTCGAGGCTTCTCTCATCACAGCGCCCTGAAAATGATAATCGCACATGTTTGTGTGCATGATTGGGTGTAAAACCCAAAGACAGCGACGACGAGGACAGCGCGGGAAACGGTGAGGGTGAGGGCAAGCGTGCCAAGCGTGGAGACGACGGCGAGCCAGCACCTGCACTGCCCGGCGTGGACGAACTCTTGGCTGGCAGGCAATCCGGCCCCTCCTACCTGGACACGCGTGGCCTCTACGCGGGGCGGCATGTCGAGACCTTTGACACCCGCATTGAGCCCAAGGCCAAGGTGTTTGTCAAGCGTGCACCCTCAGCCAAGCGAGTTCAAGAAAAGGTTGGTCGTTCACGCGCAGACAATGCAAGGAGATTCCAAAGGGCCTGAGATTTATCTGACGGCAGTTCTCATCGTGTGTCGACTCGTGGTGCTTTTGGGGGGGTGCCAGGCAGAGCGAGCACAGGCCATGGCGGCCAAGAACAGCGGCCTAGTCAATGAGATCACGGCAGCAGCACAAGCCATGAGCTCGACCTACCAGTATCACAAGGTGGAGCCTGAGGACGAGGAGTATCGAGCCTACATGGTCAAAGACGATGACAGCGAAGACAAAGCCGGACACGATTCCTCCCGAAAGGCATCCAACTTCAATAGCAAGGAAAAGCGCAAGCGAGATTTGGGTCAAACGAGCCGTACGTTTCGCACGCACTTTGCACGCACCAGTTCATCCGTTGGGGGTGTTTGGGTTTCTCGAGCTCTGCCAGCACTTTTAAGGCTTGTGTGGATGTCAATTATCACTCATCAATTCGTCATGGTTCACATCACCTGTAGGTGGCAAGAGCTATGTAGAGGAGGAGAAGCGACTGTTACGACAACAATCGGCGCAAGGTGGGTATGGCTTTGACTGAAACGTAAATTCATGTGATAAAACAAGTTTTGGTGTCGCGGAGCATCAGATCAGAGCTGCAGGCCTCGCAAAAATGCTCAGAAGGACAAAGTTGGGTGGGATGAACACAAGGGCAGCATGTGACAATTCGCATATCCCACATACACACACACACATACACGCGCGTCCCCCGGCATGCCCACACGACACCCGACCGAGTGAAAATTCACTTTGGCACCAGTTAATTGCTGAAAAAGTGTCATTAAGACTAAGCCGAGGTCGTTGGTGTTGCCGTCGTTTCGCTTTTTGGCACTTCGGCCGTGTCAGACGGAAGGTCGTCAGTCGGCTTGGGAGAGGGTGCTGCGTCAGTATCGGTTGGCTTGGAAGAAGCCGAAGCACCAGCGCCTTCGGAAGAAGCCGAAGCGTCGGCCGCCTTTGGAGGCGCCGATTTGGGGGGCTCTGATGGCCCTGACGCCTGTGGAACTTCATTGGGCTTTGCGGGTGCTGATTTAGGCGGATCGGCTGCACCAGCCGACTTTGGTGGCACCGAGCCATTCGAGGCCGAAGCTGAGGCGGCCTGCAGAGATTTGGCAGCCATGTCCTTCCACTTGTGGCAGAGCGCTTTGGCTTTAGCGGACACCTTTTCATTCGAGTGTTTGCCCACCTAATGTCATGAACGCAGGGAGAGCCGCCACGATGAAGCAACGCTTGCATGGAGCAAGGTAGCACGGCACTGTTGTCAGCTGACCTGTTTGACGACCTTGATGATATCAGCCTGCTGCATCAAGGTTGAAGCCTTGCAATTCAGAGCATCCAACTTGTCCAGGGCTGCCAATGCCCCCGGAATGTTCTAACCGGTGTAGCCCGGTCAAATGAGAGGGCGACAAATCAAGTCAAACCCCCACTCAAGCCGGCGCGGCTACTCACGGGGCTGTCCTTGGGCAGAGATGTCATGAGCTCCTTGGCAAACGCCTTCATTTGATGCTCAACATCTAACGCCACAATGCAAACCGGCATGATGCATCGGGTCAAGGGCTCGCTGGAGTCCTGCGCATATCAAAAGTCACGCGCGTTAAGCGAAGCGGCAGCCCGCTGGTTACCCAAACTTACCAGGAGCAGGGGCCAAAGGTCGCGGCGGTTTTGTGCTGTCAGAAGCAAACAAAAGATGAGCAAATGTGGATTGAACGCCCTGCTGCCGCCATGCGCCGATGTGTGCAACAGAAGCAAGTCGTCAAAGCTACGCACGGCGTCTTGGCTTTAGAGGCAGGCTTGGCAGGCTTTTCTGCCTTGCTCTTGGGCTTGGCGTCGGCCTTGGGTTTGGGCTCAGCCTTGGCCTTGGCCTTGGGTTCAGCTTTGGTCGGTGCGGGTTTTGAAGGCTTTGAGGGCTTTGACTTTGGCTCATCGTCTTCGACCTCATCCTCACTGGATGAGATCTCGGGCAACGCCGAAATGATGGTGGTTTTTTGAGCTGAAACAGCGTGGCCATGAATGAGAATGTCGCGTCACGGTGCTGTGCATGCCAAAGTGCTGGGCGAAGCGGTTGCAAACATACTGGGCTGAGCCTGGATTTTGGGTGTCTTCGGCTTGCTCTATCATGGGGGAGGCGGTCAAGGCAATGGTGGAAAATTTGGGTGACGTGACAATGACGTGAGCATGCAAGCAGAACCTGCAAGAGCCTCGAGAAGAAGACCAACCACAGCCTCATCATCACTGCTGTCCGAAAGAAGCATACTGGCCGACCCGACTGTGGTTGAGCTGCGCTTAGCCTGCGATGCCTCGAGCCCCAGCAGCCACACACGCGCTTGTGAGGCATGGGGTTCAAAGGTTGGGCGGCGTGTGAGGCGACATGCACACCTTGCTCGCTGAGGACTTTGGCGCAGCCTTGGCCTTGGCACGTTTGGGCGGCGCGGCAGCTTGATCATCGTCATCATCGCTATCTGAAAGCGCGGCACTTTTACGAGCCTTGGCGTTGGGCTTGGACTTTGGCTTGCTGGCGGCCGGGCGCTTCGCGGGGGCCTTTGTGGGGGCCTTCTTGCTTGGTTTCTTCGCCTCTTCCTCGGACTCTGAGGCTGACGATGCTTCCTCTTCCTCCTCGCTTTCCTCGCTTTCCTCGCTTTCCTCTTCCTCCTCACTCTCGGCGTCCTCATTGGCATCAGGAGCCATTCTACATCCACAAGCAGGCGTCAGGGTGAAAGGATGAGCTCTGACGACCGTCAAACCAAAGGCATGGTCAGGCACGCTCTACATCCGAAAGCCATTGGTAAGCAGCAAGCTCAAATGCGACTTGTTATGTGTGCCTTACTCGGGCGGCTGCTTGCTGTCGTCGTTGAGCTCCTTCATGGCCTTGAGAAAGACCTTGGTCTTGCTCTATGCGCACAAAATTGTACAGTGACCGGGATATTGGGTCGTCAGTTCAGTGACAGGCCGTCAAGCAAAGGTGACGGATGATTGTCAAGATCTAGTTTTATTAGCAAGAAGAGATGCTAAAACGCCTATCCGGGAGGACGGCACACCTTGGCAATGATCTTGGCGGCAGCATCGCTATCAATGGCCGTGAGATCCGTCTTGTTGTGATAGCCATAAGACCAGGCCGGTGGTTGGGCAAAGTAGAAAACAAAGAACTGCCCTTCCTTGTGATCGACGCGGCTTTGCGTCGCGTTGGGCCGCACCACCTGTTTGTGCAATGATCCCCCGGGGCACACGGGTCATGAGCTGAGTGGACGAATGCAGCCAGATGCCATGAGACGGGCAGCAATGCAGCGGGAACATACCACTGCAGGATAGTGCTTGCCCGAGTACTTGGCGAGCACCTTGGTGCCCAAGGGAAAGTCGGCGTCTGAATCCATGGTGATCAATACCCTTGTCGTCCAACAACAAGAACAGGATGGGCTCAGAAGAACGCAAAAGGAAGGCAGATCACGCCAATAAGAGCGAGAAATGCAATAGTCGCCCGAAAGAGCCGGAAAATGATCAACGCAGACTGAAAGACAACGTGTGAGGCCTTGACCGTTTTTTTTTTTAAGTCTTTGCTTCGTGTTGTCTCTTCTCTCTTCTCTCTTCTCTCTCTTCTCTCTCTTCTCTCTCTTCTCTCTCTACTCTCTTCACTCTCTTCTCTCTCTCTTCTCTCTTCTCTCTCTTCTCTCTTCTCTCTCTTCTCTCTTCTCTCTTCTCTCTTCTCTCTTCTCTCTCTTCTCTCTCTTCTCTCTTCTCTCTCTTCTCTCTTCTCTTCTTCTCTCTTCTCTCCAAACCAATTCACTTCTCTCTCTTCTCTCTTCTCCTCCTCTCTCTCTGCTCTCTCTCTTTCCGACAACGCCGCAGCCTCGATGACCGCGGTTCCAGCGATTCTGGCAGCCTTTCGGACGGCCGCGGCCGAGAAAGATGAGGATGTTGATTTGCGACAGCACCCGCTTCAACCGATGGAGGTCGAGGTTGTCGCCAGGCAGGTGTGTCGCCATTTCAAGGGCGTGCGTGCAGCGCCCCTGCCTCTCTGTCAGTGGTTGCCCGTCATGTTGAACTTGATTAACCCCAGTAGGTGAGCTTGGCGCAGCATGTTCGTCACCTCTGGCTCAGCCACTGCTGCCTTGGAGATAAAGGTTCGCCCCGGCTCATCGACGGGACAGATGGGGTTGATCTCTCACCCCGTGCGCCGTGCGCCGGGTCCCACATGACAAGTGTCCATGCTGCTCATGTTTGTAGGGCTACGTCGCCTGGCCATCGGTCTTGGAGATGTTCCCCACTTGACCCATTTGTCTCTGAGTAACAACCAGATTACCGCACGGGGGTTAGAGTACCTTGTCGCGCAGCTGGAGCTGGCACGAGATCCACCACTTGAATATCTCAGCTTCCGCAGCAATCAATTGCATGATCCGCACGTCGCCTCAAAGTGCGACAGCCTTCTGGCCCGTTTGCTGCGCGCCCGCCCTGGACTTCTCGAGCTAGGCCTAGAAAATAACGAGTTGAGTGGGCTGAAAAGTTTTTGCGACGTACTTGAGGCATGTGAGCCCAAATTGGAGAGCCTCACGCTCAGCCACAACTGTTTGAGCAACACCGATGCGGTGAGCCTGATCCAAGCCGCTTGTCATGGGCCAGCTTTGCGTGAATTGGTGCTGTACGGCAACCCCGCTCTCACTGCACAAGGGTTGCAGCAAATGCTTGACGCTTGTGAGGCCGCACCAGGGCCGTTGCGAAGCCTGGTTCTTCCCAGCGCGCTCCGCGCCCTCGGCGGGCGGCGTGGAGCCTTGCGCGTTTCGTTTGAGTGATTCTTTGGAGCGCCGGGTACATTATCATTATTATTATGACGCAGTGTTGAGTGCCTATGATAATCGATTTTCCATAAACAGTGTGTGTACCATCACACGATAGACTCTCTCTAACGTTCAAGCTGTGGGCAAAGGGTCCCTGTTGTCGGCGTTACGGTAAGCCGCCCACGAGGAGCGCGGGGCATTCGGTGTGCCTACGCCGTCTTGGACTTGCTTGGTTGGATGGTTTTGGGGTGGTCCACAGAGTCGCGCATGAGCCAGATTTCCAAGAACCAGACAGATAAACCAATGACCCCATTGATCACGAAGATGAGGGCAAGGTCCATGTGTGAAGCCGCGATTCCGAGAAGGACGGAGACGAGGTAGCGGAGGAAACAACCCAAGAACTTTTCGACAGCAAACATGGCTGGCAGAAGTCTCGGATCCACGGCTTGCGAGAGCCAGACGGAGAGGGCAATGGTGCTGGCCTTGCTGACACAAAAGGAAACAGCGTTCAAGGCCCCAAGTAACCAATGGCTGTCAACGCAACCCAGAGCGATGATGGCCAGACCGTTAATGCCTCCCAGGAGCGCATACATCTGACGAGGCGTGAAATACTCGAGGAGATGGCGCGATTGCATGATGGACACGATTGAGGCAGCGGCAGCAAAAGAGATGCAGTAGCCTTGAAAGGTCGGGTCCATTCCAACTTGGCGGTAGCGGGAGGACAGGAAGGTGCCCACCACATGCGAAGGCATGGAGATCAAGAAGACGTGCAGGAGTGCCGAGCGAGCTGATGAGACGGAGAAAATGTCAACGTAGGGTTGTACCAGAGTGCGTAACGTGAGGGTGGGTGTCTGGGGAGTCCGCGTGGCTGCCAACGTCCCGCTCTGAGACGCCGGGGCATCAGGGTCGGCACTGAGGAATCGCTTGTCCAACAGCGCGCAGGCCAGAAGTGAAATGGCAGCGGTGAGGAGGAAAACCGCCCAGTAGCCCTCTGGAATGAGGCGAAGGATGACGGCAGTCGTGAGGGTGGGGCTGATGACTGCGGCTAGCGAAGCCAACAAGCGATACTCGGCATTCAGGCGAGCTTGGAAGAGCTTGTCGTGCTTTCCAACCGCCTGCAAAAGGGCGTTCACCTGCACCATGCCCAGCGAGCAGACGGCACTTCCCAGGGCGACGCTGTAACGAAAGGGGTGGTAGGACGTGACGGCCATGAGGGCCAAGCTCAGGGCGTTGGCAATCAGCGATCCTTGGAGAGTTCGGCCAGCGCCAAAGATGGAGCCAAGCGATCCCAGCAGCGCCACCACCAAGGCCATGCCGAAATAACGCAGTGCAAAGATATCGCTGGCAAATTCAGACCTAGTGAAAACAAGGAGACGCGCAGGTGTCTCATGGTCAGAAAAGTGAGGCCGCCGCGGAGCGGCGCGAGCAGAACATCTGCGGGAGCTGGAGTACAAACGAACGCAGTGCGATCAAGGCCGTTGACGACATAGAGCTGGACAATTGTCGAGTAGATGACACCAGCTAGCTGCACGGCAAACCCTGCCAGCAAAAGCGGCCAGTGTGGCACGGGAAACCCCGATGATCCGCCCGCTGCCCCCGAGGGCGCCGCAGTGCCCATCACTGCGTGGTGGTGGCTTCTTTGTGAGAACAGCGGCACTCACAGCGGCACTCACAGCGGCTTCTTCCAGGACACATTCCGCGTGCAGTGTTGTCTTGCCACACCCACCTAGTCAACTCGCACCCCGCCTCCCGCCTCCTATTTCAGCTTGCTACAGCAGCAGCAGCCCCCAGACCCGAAATCGCCCGTGCTTGCGAAAGTTGCCCACAAAGCTGAGAGATCTGAAGGCAAGAACAGAGACAGACAGGAAGACAGAAAGAGACATAAAGAGAGACAAAGAGGGAGACAGAGACAGAGACAGAGACAGAGGCAGAGACAGAAAAACAGAGGCAGAGACAGAGAAACAGAGGCAGAGACAGAGGCAGAGACAGAAACAGAGACAGAAACAGAGGCAGAGACAGATGTGACAGAGAGAGAGAGAGAGAGAGAGAGAGAGAGAGAGAGAGAGAGAGAGAGAGAGAGAGAGAGAGAGAGCAGCACACAAAAACAATTTCACAGGTTTTTTTGATTTTATTTTTGGAGAGAGTTTGTGTGGAGCATCTTTGTGGTGAGTCGAGAGAGGGCAGTCGGGCTGTGTCGGTGAGCGTGGATATTGATGCCTGCTTCGTTCGGGGAGAGGGGGGGGGCTGGCTTAAAGGCGAATGAATAAACAAGTATTGTCTTTGCTTTATGTTGCAGATTGGACTTCCCACCGCACAGCCACTATGCCGGACATTCAACATGTTGTGGTCATCGCCATCCGATCGGATGTGCCCGACGCCCAGCGCGAGACTGCGCTCAAGGCTCTCCGCGCGCTCCGCACGCAGCTCCCCCACGTCATCAAGAGCCTTCGTGTCGAGCCCATCGCCAGGTACGATTCATTTTTCCGTGGAAAGTCTTTTGGCAAACGCCTCTACTTTCCCTCGCCAAGCTGATATTACGCATTTATCGCGACCAATGTAGCAACCTCTATCCGGGATTTGACGATCGCTCGGGCCACTACACCCACATGCTCGTGTCAACTTTTGCCAATGCACAGGATTTGAGCACCTATAACTCGGTGCGTGCATCCTTCATCTGTTTTGCCCAACTCTTGCTGGACATTGGACGTGCTGGCTGCTTCTTTTTGCCTCACTCCCTCTGCTTGTATTGCCATCACATTGCTTAGAGTCCCGAGCACTTGAATGCTTTGGCTTTGGTTCGCCCAAGTATGTTTGAAGCAGAACAAATGCTCTCTGCCCTCCCTCCTCCCCCCTTTCCTGGGCTTCTTCCTCCTGTTCTCTGGTCAATCTGACGCCCTCCAACACACACTCACACGCTCTTGCCGTTGGATATGACCATCACTCATAGTCCTGGCCAAGGAAGATCCCATTGTGGCTGCGGACATTGTGGCCAGCCACAACTTTGACAAGCCCTGGTGGCCAAGTATGTCATGGTGCCTTTTGTGTGCGCCAAACTACTGCTTGAACGTGGAAGCACCACGCGGTTCTTGCTTGCTTGGTTTTTCAGGCGCCTGGCCAGCGCTGACCCACCCTCCGCTTGTGTCTCCGCAGCTCTTGCCGGCGTTTTTGGCGGTATCGTGGTTGGCTCCATCATCACGGCTGCTCTGATCAAGACTGCCTAAGCCTCACAAATTTGGCAGAAACCGACGTTTCTTTTTCACTTCTCGTCCCTTTATACCATCATGTTGTTGTTGTCCACTTTTCCCGCCTCGTCCGGCATCTCTGTTTTATCAACTGCTCAATTGCACAGCAGCTGGTGCCAATTCCATCATTTGCGTCTCAGACGCAGGTTCTAGCCTGCTCGGTAGTCATCCTCTTGTTCCTTCCTGCAATCATTTGGGTTTGCCGACCGTGATGGGGGATTCTAGCTCGGCCATCTTGATTACGGCGCAGAAGAATGACGTCGCCCCTATCTCCGCCATAGCCACGCCACTTTTCATGAGCCTCAGCTTCGAGTCCTTGGCCTCGGCTTCTCGATAAATGAAGACCCGAGCTGCAATTCCAAACTCACCTGATCATGCCGCAGACTGACAAGTCGTTGCTCGTGGTGCCCTGAGGGCGCTGCCGCTGCCGCTGCCGCTGCCCGTACCTCGGAACCTCTTTGGCCGCCACGGTGTGATGTAGCCATGTTGCGGAAACCAAACGCATTGTAAGGCCAAGCTTGGGCAACGTCGGATGAGAGGGTTTGAAAGCTCTGGCCAACGGGCGCCTGGAATAGCGACTGGGAGCAAGTCGGGAGAAGTGTTGAAGGCTTGGGCTCGGAGAGATGATCGGGCAACTCTAGCTTGGCCTCGCTCGATTGCTGTCGCGCTAAAATAAGTTCAATAGCATCAAGCTGTTCAGCGTTGTCGAGGGGCTTGGCCAAATTGAAGGCGTCTAGCCACCACGACACAGGCATGAATAAAAAACATGAGCGTGACAACCGCCAGGCACGAACATCAAGCCATCGCAGAGTGGACGGGTTGTACTCCTGTTGGCACTTGCCCTTATACCTTGAGCATGTTCGATGGGCCCTGTTGAATGACCGCTATGGTTTTTCATTGTACACGCCGGCGTACATCGCCGACCATTGTCCACATGATCATTCCATCCCGCACCTGAAACAAATCAGCATGAAGGGATCCACGATGCACACGCTTGCGTGTGAGAAGGTTGGATCATGCCGTCTCCTGCCTTGGACGTTCCAAAGTGACCTCAGACGCACAGACGCGTGGACGGACAGGTAGACGTACTGCCAAGACACAACCCCAACTCGGCAGGTTGACCGGTCTTCGCTTCAAGCTCGCGCGCATGCCCCATCAGGTGGGCCTTTGATGCACCAGATCAGCCGGCCAGCCAGGACATGAGTCCAATCCACGCAACTAACAAGCATTCAACGCAGGATTGCAGCGGCGACTGGCTGACGCACCGGGTATGCCGATGTTGGAACAGCCTCATCACAGATATAGCAGGCAAAGGGTCGCGACTGCCCAGCAGCCATGATGACTTGTGACACCTGACCCCCCTCGAAATATGATGACAAAATGTTTCGATTCTTTCTTTTTTGTTCCTAACGTTATTGTTGCTTCACCTCCACCCCTTTGGTTTGGTTTGGTGATCACAATGGCACTGTCGAACGAGACTGGGATAGTTGGCAGTTCGATTGCACCAGAATACCAAGGGGAAAGGAGACCGCACTCAAGAAGAGCCAGATCGTTCCCAGCGCCCAATAAGCCCTTGGACCCGAGATTTGAGGGTATGTGAATCTTCGCGGTGTGGCTTGAGCCACGTTCGTGGTGCCACATCGAGCATGCCACCAATAATTTCCTATTCTCAAGCGATACACAAAGAACGTGAGAGAGACCCAAGGAGCAGTAGAAGAGAGAGGTCAAGGGACTGGGCCTGCTGCGAGATACATAAAAGCACGACTCACGGCGCCAAAGTACTCTGGGAACAGCTCCTCGTCCTCCACGACGTGTGCAAAGCCACGATCAGGACTAAAAGCTACGTAAAAGTAGGGAAATCCTTTGGGAACGGCACGATAAATTCCGCCCTCCCGCACATCTACCAGCTTCTTGTTCTGCGACCATTGAGCGTCGCTCTCCAAGATGGCTTTCTAAATTATTTTCATCCCCAAACGTTAAAGCGCCAAATGGGGCACCTCATGGCGTGAGATGCACAAGAAGCGTTGCCGTCGCACCGGCCGCGCCATCGATATGGCGATATGGGCGTGCACAAACCTTGAAGAACATGGGCGCCATGGTCGCATCGTCAAAAGAAAGTGGAACACAATGCAAGACAGTATGCCGCTGTTTGTGTAGACGCATGGAGCACTCGAAGAAGACCACATCTTTCTTTTCCGGGGCAAACATGGCCACCACTCGCCGTTGCAGGGCCTAGTAGCACAGAGGAAAAGAATCACCGGAGCAAACCATTCAAAAATGAGGTGAGAACTGGCTGGAATCAAAAAAAAAAAAAAAAAAAAAAAAAAAAAAAAATCTTTCCTTTCCCACTTCGTCCCCGAGCATTGCCCTCTCTAATTCATCCTGGCATCGATCAAAGAGAACTTACTCGTAACTCTTCACGCTCATCCTCTTCAAGCTCAGTCAGACCAGTAACGTGTCGGATCGGAACCAAGACACAGTGGGTAGAAACGAGCGCCCCTCTTTCCGGGACCATCAAGATCATCTAGACATGGCAATGGAGCCAAGTAAGACCAGATTGCTTCCCTGCACAAGGTAAGGTTGGCCAGCAAAGCGCATTACTTTGGTGCCCATGTGAGCCACAAGATTCTTGCGGAAGCGAGGCGCGTCCAGGCAGTAATGACAAGACTCGAGCGTTTTTTGCTGTCGGTGATAGTCTGTTTCAGGTCAGAGCACAGCAATCAAGTAAGTGTTGCTTCGCGGTTGACCAGCGCAACGCAGAAGCAAAGCAGGGATTGGAAACGGATCTGGGCGTGCCACAGACCTCGAACGGCGCGCTGACGGTCCTTCTGCTCACGCCGCTCACGGCTTTGCCCCTTGGCAGCCTGGTCCACAAATGCATCATCAACGGTGTAGTCCTCGCTGTCCAGACCGCGACCGTGTGTTCCAATGGTGCGCATGGCAGCGGCATCTTGGTCATCGTCCAGGCCTAGGCGTTCGCGTTGCAAGAGGTCCTGTACATTCTGACCCATGCTATCATCGGCAAAATATTGGTGCCGAGTGCCCTCGCGATCGTGTGTGGGCACCTGAAGGACAAGCCATGTGATGCAATGAGCTAGCCCACTTTGCACACTAAGCGGCAAAATGGCCAACCCTAAGCAACAAGGTGGGAGGGAACGGGCAGAGGCGACTGTACTGACTGTGCGAGATTTATGGCGTTTTGCTGGCATGACTGCTTCCAAATTGACGTTGGCAGGCATGACCATGCCTCGGCGGGTGGTGGTGGTTAGCACGGCCACCTCTGCTTCTTGACCGTCTGCACCTGACATCTCCGCGCCTGAGCGCTCACTACTGCGCTTTGTAGCATGCCCAGTGCGACCACGCTCACGGCCACGTTGATTGCCTGCTTGAGCCCCGCGGGGGCCGGTCTGACTACGGCGTGCCCGCGCCGCCTCTAACCGGGCCTTGAGGCGTGCCACATCCTCCTACATGTCACCAGCAGCACATACGACGCGAGTGAGTGACACCGCCCGTGTGTGTGTGTGTGTGTGTGTGGGCGAAGGGGGGGGGGGGGTTTCAGAGGACAAAACTTGCACCAATCAGAGTTGCGTGGCATAGAAGGACCATACCTCATCACCCATGATTTCTGCCTGCATGAGCTCGGCTGCCATTTCATTCAAGGCTGCATCCGATGGTGGTGGCGAGCCCGAACGCCCAGCTTCGTCTTCCCCTTCAGACTCGCTGGCTGATGGCGACGGCGGAGCTCCCCTTGCCGAGGATGGCGGCATGCTTCGAACACCAGTCGACGGCGATGGATCATTGGAAACAAACTTGGATCGGATAAACTGGCTCTGGCTCGCGGCACTCGACCAGCCCGAGTTGCTGGCACTGGGTCGCAAGAGTCCAGAGGTTGACTCGCGAACACTCGACGCGTACTGCGAAGACGCGTTTGCAGCATCAACATCTCCTTTGTCTGTGGTAGACCCGGCGGCCGCCTTTCCGCTTAGCCGAGCACGCCAACTGGGCACTGCACCGCCCTCCTTGGCCCGATCGGCCTGTCCACCCCCAACGGAGGCCATGTGGTCGAAAGAAGGATTTAGCTCCAAAGCTTGTCGGCGTCGAGCTACCTCCTACGGGGGAAGACGGGCATGAATGTGGACTCAGGCACAAGAAGGGCCTTTTGATGATCAGACAAACCCACCTCCTTGGCAGCTTGTGAGGCCTCGAGGCGCCGCTCTGCCTTGGCAGCCTGTTCGTGCATGAAAACGTGTGGCCTGTCAGCCTGGCACACTGGAAGCGCGTTGCCACAGCCCAGGTGTCAATCTGTCGCGCGCCCACGACATACCCGGATATCGCGCACGGAGGTGCCAGCAAGCAAGGCAAAGGGGTCTGCATCTTGGCCGCGATCACTAAAGGTCATCCACGACTCGCGATTGGCATCCAAACGCCCAGGTTCCATCGGGTCCTTTTTCTTCTCCGAATCTGACCCAGCCTCAACCCAATCATCGGAATCACCATCGCTCTCTTCCTGTAGCCATGTGAAAAAAAAAAGAAAAAGGCCAAACAAAACAGCGTGGGTTAGTTTGCCCCACGCTGCACAAGATGACAGGCCTCGGGTACCGTTCACCTACCTTGTCGGCATGTCGATGTTTGCTCTTTTTTTTGTGCTTGGACTTGTGTTCGGATTTGTGCTTCTTCTTCTTCTTCTTTCGTTCTTGATCGCCCTCCTGTGCACAAAAAGCGGTCGGTCCAGAATTTCAAGCATCGAGCTGGAGTGAGGCCAGGGTTCGTCGGCGCGGCAGCGTGCAAAGCATAATATCGCAGCGAGCCTTGGTGTTGGCTGTTCAATGGACTGTGGTGTATACATCAGCCAACTATGCACCGTGCCTTACCGCATCCAAATGGCGTAGCGCGGGATTGTCCCAAGCCTGTTACCAGCAGCATAGAGGTGGTACGTCGCAGGGGTCGAGGCAGAAAAGCAATGAGACAAAGCGAGAGCTCTTCTTTGGGCCCTGGGCCGCCTGCACAATGTGACATCATGTAGGAGCTCCACTGGCTACACTCACCGCTTCCTCTTTAGCACGATGCTGACGACGCTCGTGCTGTCTAGCCTCCTGCGTTGTGTTGCCAGCATGATCGTGCCCAGACAATCCACAGTAACTTCAGTCACGAGACAAACAACGGGGGAGTGCAACGACGCTCAGTCCCTTAGAAGCCAGTTCACGCACATGTGCTAAGATGGTTTCACGCGCCCGCCGCCGCTCTTCGCGCTCGAAGCGGCTCTGGTCGCCTGACACAAAGCCCAGCTCATCCATGCTGCGACGTTTTTTGAAAAAGCTGGTTTTTGCTCTCGCGCTCTCTCTATTTTAAAGTAAAAAGTATAACAATCTTAAATTTAAATATCTGCAATCGAGCGCAAACGTGTCGAAACGACAGGAGCAGATCAAGCAGAGTAGTGTTCGAATTCCATCTGTTCGCAATAAAATAATCTACAAGGTGACGTCCAGGACAACCAAGCTCAACACACCAGACTGACAGAAGCAGAGTCACTGGCATTCACAACTCGCTTTCCACCTCCAAATCCATAGAGGCAAGCAGCGCCTCGGTGAATGGATTATGCTGAAAGCCTGGCATTGAGCTCATTTGTACGGTCAAAGTGCGTTCCACACGACTTGCTGCTGGGCGTTGGCTCGGATCGACGTGCCACATTTTGCTGACGAGGTGAGCCAAGCTTTCGGGAAACTGGCTGAGGCTGAGTCTCGCATCCGTATTGAGCATTTCGATAATCATCTGCAGTGTGCGTGCTCCGTACGGAGTTTTTCCTTCATTATAAATCTAGTGCACACGTTATGCCGTGAGAAACACTCGCAGCGGGCAAGGCTAGCTTGTTCTGCCACGAAGAAAAATGGGTCCCCAGGCACGCACCTCCCACAGCGTCACACCAAGGGACCAGATGTCTGAGGCAAACGTGAAATTGCCGCGTCGCAACGCTTCCGGTGACAGCCATCTGTTCACCAAATCAAATGTGGTGAGCCAAGCACTGCCCAAGAGGATTGGAGATGATCTAAAAAAACTGGCCAGACACAACTCAGCAGCACTACGAACCGAAACGGCATGTCGTCGAGCTGTGCTGTTTTGTAATAGTCGTGGTCCTTGGACAAGTAACGGCTCACTAAGCTCGGCACATGCAATCCAGGACCCGTCAAAGGAAAGTCTGCCGCTCTAACCCTTGACGTGCCAATTTTCGAGGAAAGATGTTCAAACTTACAACCGAAATCGCCCAGCTTTGCCAATGGTACGGCGTGAGTACGCCGAAACAACAAGACATTACGGCTGGCGAGATCACGGTGGACCAGGTCGCAGTCGTGGACGTGTCGCAGTCCAGATGTTATCTGAACCGCCAGCTCCACCTACGTCATACCGGCAGGTCCCATCGGTGAGTCGTAAATGGGAGCGAGAAGTTTTGAAGTCGGCCACACTTTGCTACGCCACGTGTGTCACCTTGCGCATTGCCAGTTTCTCATAGTACCTTGGCATCATCTGAAAGCGAACCCGCTTGTTGACGAAGATAAGATCGCAAATCACCCAGATCTGCCAGCTCGAGAACCAACCCTATCGGAACGCTGTGGAATGTACGGCACAGCTGCTGTGAATGCAACAGACCACCCACAGGACCGATTTTCATTCCCTCGGGACGATTCGCCACATTCATTCCCTCGGGACGATTCGCCACATACCTGTCGTCGACAACCGCCAACAGGCGCACCACGTGGGTGTGGTCACAGGCCGTGTGTAGCAGCGCCGCTTCCATCATGACGGCCTTGTAATCCATGGCCTAATTGGCGACCGAGCATGTACATGTCAAGTGTTAGAATGAGTCTTTAAACACCTGGCTGCATGCATCAGGGTCCCAGCCCAGGCGGTGCCTCCGATGAGGAAAGAACAAACCTCAACAGCATCAAAAGTCTTTAAGGCTACAACGCTGGCATGATTAAATTGCTCGCGGTGGCGGACGACAGTTGCCTAAGCACACATCTCATGAGCAAAGGACGTCCTTAAAAATGAAATAAAATAAAAAACACGCTATTCCAACGACTGGCACCACAGTACTTACCTTAAACACAGTGCCAAAGTTTCCGGCACCCAGGGGAGCTTTGATGGCCAAGCAGCTCCTGCCACACCCCCACAAAAAACGGTTATTGAGTCAAGGCCAATGTCCAACAAAAAAAGACTAAGAGATACATTCATGGTACCTTGAAACCATATTCATAGGCCGTCCTCTGCCAGCAGAAGAAGACTTATGCCGTGTGCGCTGCCGTGTGTCTTTTTGAAACTGCCAAAGGCACATTTCGATCTGCTGGGCAGACGACATGGGCACAGTGTCTACAAACGCCGAGTGACCGACTTGGTTCTGACCCAACGGCGTGCGACGATGCCGAAGTCGCCACAACACGGCTCCAACGAGCAGGACGATGCAACAAAGCGAAGGAACAAGCACTGCCAGCATAATTGATGGTGCCTTGGATGTCGTGGAGTGGAGAGCAGCACCCTCTTGCGCCTGAGTGGTAGTCGAGACCAAGTCTTCACTTGGCGTTGGCAACCTATCAAACAAGCAGCCGCTATCAACAAACCGTCGACTGCAGAGGCCAAAACAGCGCGATTGGGCGGTAGGTTTACGCAGACGCACTCGCTTGTTGTAACAGCACGGGCAATGGTGGACATGGTGGGATAGGTGATAGGCGACGACGACGACGACGACGACGGTAGAAGCGGCTGTGTTGTGGAAGTTGATAGTAGGGAGAATGAGGCAGTTGTTGCAATGGATGGCAAAAATGTCGGATCTGTGGATTGTCTGGTTGAAGACAGTGCCGACGTGGTCATTGTCGTTGTCGTGGTGGTCGTGATGGTCTTGGTCGTCGTGGTCGTTGTCGTGGTCGTTGTTGTCGTGGTGGTCGTCGTGGTAGTCGTCGTGGTAGTCGTTGGCAAGACTGTTGTTGTTGCCTGTGTCGTTGTCACGGAGTGGCTACCATCCGAGAAAGAAATCAAATACAGTTAGTAACCCACACACACGCGCGCACACACACATTCTCACTCACAGTTGCACAAACTTTATCTCACTGCGGTACTCACCAGGGACTGGCCAGCCAACGAATGCCATAGCGATGGTAATCAGGAACAATAATGTCCACAAATCCGTTTCCAGTCAAGTCAACCGCCGCCGTGCTAGCAGCAGAACCATCGTAGAGTTGCATGGGCGCTGCAAAAGCACCGCCGCCGATATTTTCAAATAAAATGACGTTTCCGGGTACCAAGCTGGTGGTGATTAAATCCAAGTCGCCATCTTTGTCGAAATCAACGACGGTGAGAGCGTAAAAGCCATTACCATTGGCAATCTCGGTACGGGTCGCATCATAGGAATCATTTCCAAGATTGCGGTGCCAGAATAAAATTTGGTCTGCTGGGGCTGTGATGACGACGTCCAAAAGGCCATCTCCATCCAAATCAACGGCCTCAGCATTTTGAGCATAGACTAGCTGACTGGTAATACCCTCAGTGGTTGCTTCAAACACGCCTTGGCCCTGGTTGCGTAGGACCTGGACTGGATTGACACCTTGGGCGGCAATGAGCACGTCCAGGTCGCCGTCTCCATCAAGGTCTACAGCACGGAGCGCGCGCACCCCGTGGCTATATACCAGGCGGTGCGGCGGGCTAAAAGTTCCATTGCCAATGTTGGGAAACCAGAGGATGGTCTGAGCATAATGGCCGAAACACAGAATGTCCAAGTCACCGTCTTGATCCAAGTCAGCCAAATTCAACGCGACAGCCCCATCAATCGCCTCGCTGATGCGCAATCGACCAGTGAACCGTCCTCCTCCCAAATTGCGGTAAAGGTAGACGCCATCCAACAAGTAACTTGTCACCAAAATGTCGGTAAGCCCATCACCATCCATGTCACCGGCCTCGATATTCTGTGCACCTAGCAGGGTATCAAGATATACCTTGCGCTCATCAAACTGTCCGACTCCGAGGTTACGGCTCCACCCCACGCTGTGTTGGATTTCGCTGATCCAAGCTACATCCATGTTGCCATCCCCATCAATATCTGCAGGTGCAAGCCCGGTGATGGACTGCGCGCGGCCATCCGAGTAAACATCTCGACCAAAGCTAAGCAGGGTAGTCACAAATACAAAGGAGAACACCTGGCTTTGACCAGCTGCAACAATGTCTGGGTGACCATCGTTCGAAATATCCGCTACGACCAACGCGCGGGCTTGCGCCAAGGAAGAAGACAGCACCAGCCGTGAGGCAAACTGCCTGTGTGGCTGGTTGGCTCCGAGGTTAATGAAAAAGGAAATGATATTATCCAATGTGCTAACTATCACCAAATCCAGGTCGCCATCGTTGTCGAGATCGGTCAAAGAAAGGCTCCGTGGACCAAGCACTTGGGTATCAATGATGGACTCTGGGGCGAAAATGCCATCACCAAGGTTGGCAAACCAGCTCGCGACGTAATTGTTGAGGGAGATGGAAACGAGGTCTGGCAAGCCATCGCCATTGACATCTCCAGCCACGACCCCAGTAGCACCATTGTAGCCAGAGATGACCAAATTTTGTAGAGGCGAAAAGCGGCCTCCACCCACATTGCGGTACCATGCAACTGTGTCATCACCATAATGTGCCGCAACCACATCGACCGTGCCGTCGCCATTCAAGTCTGCCATGGCAAGAGTGTACGTGATGGCTGAGTTGTTTGCAACGAATTTGGGTCTTGGGTCGAACGTGGCGTTACCCCAGTTTCGATACCATGCAATGAAGCTTGCTGTCTCACTGGCTCCAACAATGTCAATGTGCCCGTCGTTGTCCATATCGGCAACCCCAAAGGTTGAGGGCCCTGGCATAGAGCCGAGGACCAAAGGGCCGTCTGGAAACGTCCCGCCACCAGCGTTTCGCAGCCAACCGAGAATGTTGGCATCAAGTGCACTAAAGACCACATCCAAGTCGCCATCCTTATCCAGGTCCAACAATTCAACCTTGTTTACGCCGTACGCGGATGACAGCAAGGGCCGAAATGTATCAGAAAACGTGCCAGAACCCAACCCTTCGTACCAGCCAAGCTGGTTGTTGGAGGCACTGCACGTGATCAAGTCTGGCTGACCGTTGCCATCGAGATCGCCCGCGGCCAGACCCAAAACCCCGGAAACATCATTGCTGTACCCAAGCGTATAGATGGGTGAAGGTCCGATTCCACGCGCCCAGATGACGCTATTTTCGTTCTTGGAAACCACCAAGAAATCATGAAGGTCATCGTCGTCCATGTCACCCACAAGCAAGGCGTCGACGGAAGCCACAGATGCGCGCAGCGGTAAACGGAGGCTGAACTGACGTGGACCATCAGACAAGCGACCTGTGTTGTGAACCCGAGTCAGAGCATGTGCGGTGGATCTGCCATAAAACACGTCAGGAGCATCGCCATCCTTCATGGCCGCAATGGCCATGGCAGACAGATTAGGAACGCTGCTTGCAATAAAACGGCGCGTGTCTGGAAACTTGGCTGTACCATCGTTTCGATACCAAACAATCAGGTCCTCGCCTGCGTTGAGACTGACGACATCGACGTGGCCGTCCTGGTCCATGTCTGCCGCTGCCAGCGCGCGTACGCCAACTGCATTGGAGCTGATGGTGTTTGCCTGAAACGCGCCAGCCCCATTGTTGCGATACCACATGACGACATTGGTATCCAAACGCGCGGCGACAATGTCCATCGCCCCATCTCCATCAAGGTCGGCGAGAGCAACGTTGCGAACATTTGCCGTAGAGGTCGCCTCACTCACGGCCCGTGCAGAGTTCGCCGGGAAGTGGCCCGTGCCATCATTTCGATGCCAAGCAACGGCCCCCGTGCCATCACGAGCAGAGATGATGTCGGCGTAGCCGTCGCCATCCAAGTCTGCACAAGCTATAGCGTGTAGATTGGTAAGACCGGTTGCTGCACTCTCAGGCTGGCTGGCAAAGCTACCATTTCCTTGGTTATAAAAGACAACAATGCTGTCATCCCCAGCATTGGCGCTCACAACATCCAAGAGTCCGTCCTTGTCCAGATCATGCGCTAACATGGCCACGACGCCGTGCGCGGCCGTGGTGATGGTATTAATGATGGAGGAAAATGTACCATCACCAGTGTTGCGCTGCCAAAAGATCAGGCTGTCGCCCTCACCTGCGATAAGCAAATCATTCAAGCCATCGCCATCGAGATCAGCAAAGAGGCTTTCCACCGGACCTCGCACTGCCTTGTACATCGTGTTCAATTTCCAGTCGTCGTGGGGACAGGCGTCGCTCTCATCACCACGCACGACATGGAGCGCAATACAGGCAAAAGCAAGGCCCCAAGCCCATGCCTGACTGTGCATGACGACAATGGGGGGGAGGAGGGGGGAGTCCTGCCGCCCCTGCCGGTTGCGGGTGAGAAGTAAATGGCGGTCAACTCCCCTCCACAATTGACACCTGCACCAACAGGCAAGCAAGCATGATGACCCAGGTCAGATGTGCACTCTAAACGCAAAAGCACAAACGAGCCTGTCACCCAAACCCACCCGAAAGCTGCACAAGCCTACGCCATCTCCTCTTGCTCCTCTATCTCCGTCGTGTCGCCTCGCCTTGCAACAAGAAAAAGAAAAAAAAAGTCTAGATGCACTTTGACCCTAGACATGACGACCGCATTGATGACAAAATGACAGGTCACACGTAACACTCGTGGTCGTGCGTGATACACTTTGGACACTGAAATCCCATCATTGCAGACTTTGTTGTGCTTAACGTATGTTGTAAACACTTGGCCGCCGCCTGTAAGCATGCATGCAATCCCGCTTGACTTTACTCTCACCCCCTGCCACGCTCTGAACCGCTCAAGGTCGCCTGCCCACCTGCTCTGCCCTCTGGTTTTTGTTCGCAAGTCCATCTCTGTGAAATTCATCCCTCTCAAACTCTCTTTCTCCTTCAAACTCTCAACTCTCTCCCCTCTCAAACTCTTCCCCCTCTCAAACTCTCTCCCCTCTCAAACTCTCTCCTCTCTCAAACTCTCTCTCAAACTCTCTCTCTCTCTCTCTCACGTACTCTCAAATCTCTCGCAAATCTCTCTCTAATCTTTCCAATCCTCACTCACTCTCTGATGTCTGCAATCCAACGCTGCACTGAGGTCTGACGTGTTGACGTTGTTCTACTGCAACAGCTGGGCGGTGCTTGGGCCGACGCCTCCGCCGCGGATTGCACTCATCCAATGCTTACACATCCGCATGTACGTTTGATGGGTGTATATGTGAGATAGGGTAACACGGTCTGCCACCGTTGTCCATCCATCCATCCACCTGCCTCTCCTCCCGAGTCACCTTTTTTTTTTCTGCCCGATGGACTGAGACACAGCTTGCTGCTTACCCGCAGAATCGCAATCACCCTGGACGCCCGCGCGCTTTGCCCGTCAACTGAGGAGACCGGCACCATGTCAAGCAGCCAAGAGGTCGCCTATGCCCCACCTGCCCATGCCCAGGTACGACAAGTTCAACTACCATTTGGCCGTTCTTGATTGCTTTCACAATGTCTGGCCTCACCGACCTGCCCCCGCTGCCTTCCTTCCTTCCTTCGGTTTGCAATCTCGATCGCAAAGACGACAAAGCAAATGGCCGAGGCAATGGTGCGCCTAACTGAGCGAGTCAACACGATGGAAGATCAGGTCTCAACTGCGGCCCGCGCCACCGCACCTCTCGCCCACTGACCCCCCATACGAGCCCCTTCACCGCGTACGTGTTGCTCATGATCTTGCGCCCTTGCTCACTGGCTGCCCTGCAGATGGCACGCATGGAAGAGTCAATGGATGATATCCGACTCCTTCTGCGCTCGCTTGTGCGTCAAAACCACGACGAGCCTAGCACACCAAAGGCCATGCCCAAAACAAAAACTGTGGAAGAAGACAACAACATGTGCTAAGGCTTCTCTCCTCCTGGAAATGCACAGCGTCGAATGCTGTCGTGGTTCGGCGTGCTTCTGAGAAGCGCTAGCCCCTCCCTCCCTCCCTTGACTCAAACTCCGTATCTGAATAACAATATAGAATTCGCGCCAACGGTCGCAAACAGCCCCTGCCCTGCCAATCTAGTTGGCTTGCTGTGGCTGCGCAACGCTGAACCCAGGATATATTATTATAGTATACCCCAGGGCCCCACCACAAGCGCACTTGCCTGCGCAACTGAGGTGGACCAACGCGTGAATAATTGAAAGGAGTATCTACTGGTTGAAGCTCAAACAACTACCGTAAAGCGGCAAACTGTGGGGCACACAACTCAATTCTCATCTAGGAGACAGGGGAAGTACCAACCCCGAAGAGATACGATAGCAACATGACGTAGGGCAAGCTAGATGTCCCTACGCAGCTATAGCCGCACTTTGACACAGCACAAATGTACACGTTAATGAAGAAGAAAACAAGAACGATAATCAATCTCTTATTGACGCGGAAGAAGCGGGAACAGGGGCATGGCCGGATAGTCAAAAGGACGCACAGCACAGCCTAAACACACAACAAAAACACGCTATGGTGCTGCTTTTTTTTTATGCAGCCACCTCTGTGGTTTTGGCCTTATCCGGTGAAGGTTGATCCGCAGACACGGGCACGTTATCCGAGGCAGGCACGTCCCTGACATTGTGAACAGACAGGACGGGCACGCATACCGTGAGTTCCCAAGCTGGTGCAGCTCAGCGAGGCACCCATTCTTCTACAAAAAGCATGTGTGTAGCCAAAAGGCGAATTCTGTGGTTGTTGAGCTTACCCTGCAGGCGCCGTCCACTTGGCCTTCTCCTCGCTGCTCATCCCCTTCCAGATTTCACCCGCCTTCTTTGCCAACTCCTTGACGCTGAGACCCGGGTGGGCCTTGATCATTTCCTAAGCATCCACCACCGCCAGGTCAACCAAACGCGCCAGAATGAGTAAAGACTTTCAGCCACAATGACAAAAAAAGTTTCATCAAGATGGGTTGTGCGCCAACTCATGACCGACCTTGCGATTGGCTTGAAGCCAGAGCATATACCCAGACATTTTGCGCTTGGGTTTGTCCTTATCCGTGGCAGTCACTTTGGTCGCCTTGGTGGTGAATGACTTGGGGCGGAACCCTCCCCCGAGGGGCGTAGCGGGCGATGGCGTCACAGGCTCGGCCACCTTGGCCACTACGGAGTGCATACCCAACCCCCACCACACGGTAAGAGCTCACCCAATTGCGAGAGCATACGTAGCCCCCAAGCTTGCAAGCTCGACTCGAAGATGGGATTGAAAGACTTACCCTTGGCAGCCGGCTCATCCCCAGTCTCTGCTGTCATGTCTGCATCGCTCTGCTCGGTCTGGCTCGGTCGGCGCTCCTTCACGGGAGATTGCTTCCGTGCAAAGGGATTTACCGCCTTTGGTCGGCTTAACGTCTTGGGGGCCGTAGGATTGGCCGGCGTCAGTGCCGGTGCGGGGCGTAGTCGCTCGGTCATGCTGGGCGTGGCAGCTTCCGATGCACCTTGATCCGTCACGTCTGCCTCCATCTCGGCCTCAGCGGCACTGCCATGGCGACGCTGCGGTGTCGGTGCGGAGCTCGCGGGTTGATGGGACGGAGCAGCGCGTAGCGGCAAAGCGCGTTCACGGCGCAACGTGCGACGACGCTCCAAGATGGATTCTTCTAGTGCCTGCTTAGCCAAGAGCATACGCTCAGCCAATTGAGGCATCTGCAGTCCCACCAGGTAAATCGTGATGAGTGGATGCAAGATGTTAACGCGCCACCTACACGAATTCAACCACAACCACTGTAAGTGGCACGCACCTTGCCCTTCACAGCCAGTTTGACGGCCAACTCAACGCTGGCTGGCACTTGTAGAAACGTAGTCAAATCCAGGGCTCGAGCAGCCCGCTTTGACTGAACGCTACGGCTAATGGCAGCCAAGATATCCTGGTCGAGGCGCCGCTGAGCCGCTACAATTTCTAGGGCATCCTCGCGGTTTAACTCTGCAGCCGACCCACAAACAGCACCAGAGGTTGGTCAAATCCGCAGAATGTGGGCAAGGCAATCACAAAGGTGACGGAGCTTGAGTGAAAAATATTGTCGCAAGCCAAGCCGTACCATCAAGGCCCTCGTGGTCAATGGTATGCTCCAGCAAGAGCCGCGAACGCAAAAACGACTCTTCGCGAGCCGCTGTCTCCGGCAAACAGACCAGTGGCAGCTGCAGGGGCACGGTGCTGATGGCTGGCTTGGGCAAAACCTTGGGGAACGTCTCGCCGCCACGGCACACAACGCACAGCAGTTCGTCTCTGGTAAAGCCGACGGGCCAGTAATAGTCCAATTGCTCCCGCTATGCACATGAACGAGCCATCCAGCACCAGTCAGTACTTGTAATAAATGCAAGGCAAATCGCGTGGCGGGGAAAAAACCGTGGCTCAACAGGAATGATGAAACAAATCGGGAAGTGGGCCGTCATGAGCTGCATCAAAGCTTAACTCACCTCAGAGCGCAGCGACTTGAACTCAGCCACCGGGGTCCACAGACCATCCCACCCTGTCACCGGGAATGACAAAGAAGCACATCGGGCATGCTGTGAGGTGTGAGCCGGTACGACTCGGTCTCCTTGACATGCTGTTCCTCATCATTCACGGGCGGCAAGAACAGAAAGCACACGTACGTGCCACGAGGACGCGCATGACCTCCTCCGAGTCGATGGTCGCGGGCAAACCATTGTCACCAAAACCAATCCAGGAAAGCGCTGCACCTGCCGACAATGGCAGGCTGTTTTGTGACTCAACCTTATGCTTGTCGACGTTGACGAGCATGGTAGCCATCTTTTGGTCTCCGTTGGCACCCATGCCATCATGGTATGCCTACCAGCCAAGCGCACGCCGGAAAAAAAAAACATCAAGATTCCAAAAAAGCGTAAGAGTGCGAGAAAGCTTGCGCCCACCCAGAGGGGTATGAGCGAGAAAAGGCCACGTACGATAAGAAGCTTATCGTCCAACGCCGCCATGGAGACCACGGGGCCAGGCAATGCAAAGACGTGTCGCGCCACGCCGTAGCTTGAATAAATGCGCACGTAGCGCTTGCTGGTGGCGGCCGCTACAAAGGGTGCTTCACCGCAGCCGGTAGCCACAACCTGCGGCAAGCGAGAAGTGTCGAGAGGACGGCGGCTGAGATGATGGATTTTGGCAAGATTCTAAAGACATGTGCTGCACCCACCTCAATCTCCTCTCCCTCGGGAAAAAATAGCTGCCAGGTCTCGTCTGAAGCCCAAGTTGTCAGGTTGCGGCAAAACAACACACTAAGTAGGCCCAATACAAACGCAAACCAGCCTTGTGAGTCCTGATAGGCGATACGCTCGTGTTGCCTGGGCCAGTCTGGCTGCTCAAGCCTGTGGAAGAGCAGGAACACGATGAATTCCAAAGAAAAATACACAGACCTGGGGTGATCACGAGTATCGCCTTCATCTGGAGTGTGGGATTCAGCGGCCAGCACAAGGCAGTGCTCGCTGAGCGTCCCCATGGTGAAGCCAAAATGATCCACGAGGCGCACGGGGCGGTGGGTATTGGTGTCATGAAACTCCACATCAACGGCCGATGTGACTTCTTCTTGCCGACTGCAAACACGAACGGCACGCGTGAGCTCAACGACTCTGATCTTTCAAAATCGAAAGATTCGACAACAATGGGATGGAACAAGGAAAACAACAAACCTCGTGATGATGCCCACGTTGTTCCACACCAGGAAGCGTTTGCTCTGATCAAGGGGGGACGAAGATGGTTGAAAGGGGGCCTGCTGCTCGACCAGGGGCATGGTACCATATGTGGGCTGCTGCGCTTCCTCTTCAGCTGCATAGTCATGAGGCATTTCTGATGTCTGTAGGCACCGTACATGACGGAAGCCAGCGCAAGTGACGCGACGAGAGTGGTGGTGATGAAGATGAGAGGTGACAGATGAACGTAAAGGCTTGGTCATGCAAACGATCTGCTACGCACCATGATGCCATCATCCTCGTCGTCGCTGTCCACAAGCTGCGCCCGGCGGGATCGCTTGAGGACCACCTTCTTGGGCACATCATCATCGGCAAACAAGTCGTTGACAGCTGCACAGACATCACCGGGCAGGACACAAATTGAGCGATGCAAGAATGATGCGCTCCGATCGACAACGAGATGGCACAGGCTAGAGAGAAGGGGAGCGTCGCAACGTACCAGTCATGCGCTGCTCTTGTGCAGCAAGGGCTTCGGCTTCCTTCACCTGCTCTTCCGTGAGCTTGGCCTTGATTGAGTCGCGCACAGGCTTGCGCCACAGCGAGACGCATCCATGGGCGTCTTCAAGGAGGAACGTGCGAAACAAGTGAGTCGTGAGCGCAGTGCCACGGCGAGTCACAGCAGGAGCAGTGCGCCAAGACCATGAGATGCGTACCAGCGTAAGCCAGGGTCTCTTCGGTGGGATGCCAGAAAAGGGACGTGACGCAGGTCGCGTTGGGATGACGAAAGCGAGCCAGACTCTGCTTGCTGGCCACTTCCCAAATCAGAATGACGCCGTCAATGCCTGCACTTGCCAGGTATACGTCATCGTTGGACCATTGCAAGGTGGAGACGTTGCTCTCGTGCCCCAGCTCCTTGAGAGCGTATTGAAATTCGAGTTGGCGATTGTAGATCTGAACTGTCTTGTCGATGGCCACGGCCAACATCTTGCCACTGTGGCTAAATTGAAGAGTAAACATGCCATGTTGCTCCCTGTTCAAGGTACACGAGTGAGGGCACGCACACAATGAGATGGGGATCAGAAGGGAAGCAAGATGGAAATGCCGCTGTGAGTGCCTACGCACGGGTCAAGACCGCCGCGAATGATCGGAAGAGCCAAGCTTTCTTCCTCAATGGAACCGCTCTCAATGTCCCAGAGCTTGAGCGCGCCATCTTCGCCAGCTGATGCCTGCGCAAACGGTTTCACGGATGGCCACGTCAGAAGAATTAGTCAGAGGAGTGTAAAAAACCAGGGGCTGCATCATACGGTTGCCGGGGTTTCTGCCGAGTTCGAGACGGCCTACCAAGTAAACCATCTCTGGATCAAAAGCCAGGGCGCGCACGGCTCCAGAGTGGCCAGACAGCGTCTTGTAGGAGTGGTCGCTCAGTTGCACGATACGAATATCCATATCTCTGCATCCGGTCAACAAGATTAGTTGTGGCCCAAGACAAAACGACAAGAAATGCATCCATGGGGGAAGAGACAAGCAGGAAATTAGCCACGTACTCGCCAGCAGCGGCACAAACAGTCGCGGTACGGTTGAGAGCGGTGGCAAAGACAGGGCTGCTGAACCGGCTCAGCAAAGCATCAAACTGGTTTTCAGTCTTGCTCATGTTGTACAAGCGGCACATGTGATCCTCGCCGCCCACTACCAGGCGGTCATTCTAAATCACGCGCGTACAACCAGGTCAACAGGAGCAATGCCAGATAACCATTCGCGTGCGTGCGAAAAGGGGGACTTCAGCCAAACAGCGACGGGGGTGTCGACTGGTGCGCTTGCCTTGAAAGCCATGCAATTGATCCCTGAGCTCTCCTTGTTGTCCTCGATCACAACGGGGTTGTCATCCTGGAGATTCTTGAGAATGTTGATGCAGCCGTTCTCACCGGCCGTCACCAAACGGCTGGAAGGGTCGGCATCAAAAATGACGAGGGTGAGCTGATCAGCAAGCTACGGGGGGGGGGGGGGGGGGGGGGGGGGGCCCAACAAAAAAAAGGGGGGGGCAA
>NW_001865041.1:1140994-1165037 GCF_000002865.3 Monosiga brevicollis MX1 | reverse complement strand
GGGGGGGGGGGGGGGGGCAGCAAGCAAAGGGCGGGGGCAATCTTGAGGCAGAAGCATGAACGCGTACCCCTGCCGATCAAAGGCAACCAGCGTGATGCCTTCGCCATAAAGGGCGCGAGGCTTGGGTGTGGCATCCTCAGCGGGTACCGCGGTGGCCATTGTCGGTGTGGGGGCCATCTTGTCCCGCGACAAAGGACCAAAGCACACAATCAAGCCGTAAAAAATGCGCCAGTTCCACCGCAAACGATGGCGCCAGGTTCCGAACACAAGAAAGAAGAGATGTGTGTGTGTGTGTGTGTGTGTGTGTGTGGACTGAAACTGCGCGGTTTTTTTTTTTTCCTCTCTCAAGTTGTAACGGTCTCAGCGCCAGTTTTTTTGCAGAGAACAAGTATCGTTCAAGGTGTAAAAACTGACACAGAGTGATACATGCTTTCACAGACTGTGGCCAGTTAACGGCTGATTGTCAGATTTTAAAACTACTATCACCCTGTCTCGCTTTTTCAATGTAAACCAATTCAGATATTTGGCTCAGAAAGTAGCCGTTATAATCCGTTTTTCTTCATGCAGACCACTCAAAGCGTTTCGCGCGCTTTTCAGGAGACGAATTTGTCGACGAAAACTTGCAGTGAGTCGCTGCATCAACAACACACGCGCGCGGTTTTTTTTTTTTTTTGCGTGTGTGTTGTGTGTGTGTGTGTTTTTTTTCTTCCATTTGTAGAGTCGACTCGGTTGCCTTGAACGACGCTTCGTGATCGGCGGGTCTCGACTTGACTTGGTGGCTCGTCAGATATACCTTTTTGTTCGTCTCCTTTGCAGTTGGCAGAGATCAAGCACACCGGCACCATGAGCGTGGACCTGACCCCAAATCTGGTCCAAAAGATGGTGGCTGAGCAGGGCGAAATCCCCTCAGGCATCGTTCAAGTTGTGGTAGGTTCCATAGACATGTCGCGCTCGCCTCGAGTCGCTTGCTATTGGTGGCTTGTCCTACTGTGCTCACCTTGCGACCGGAACATGTCGCAGTCGTACAAGCAAATCCCTTCCAAGCCCGGATCCGACAAGCCCGACCGCTATCGGTGAGTGCGAACAACAGCATTGGCCCGGCTTTTTTCGCAGTTCGTTTTCGCCAAGCGTACCACGCACTGACTGACATCGTCGGGACGTGGACGCCATGCAGCTTGAGCATCAGCGATGGCAAGTACAAGCACAACTCGGCAATGCTGGCCACACAGCTCAACAACTTGATTCAAAACGACTACATCCGGGTCAACTCGATCGTGCGGGTGAAGCAGGGCGTGTGCAACCTCGTATCCAACCGTCGCATTCTTATTCTGCTGGACGTTGAGGTCGTGGCTTCAGACTACGATGGGGTCATTGGTACGTCACGTCGGAATATATACGCGTGAATTCAACTCCCGTTTGCCTAAACTGCCCCTTGTTTTTCTGCCATGCCGCCGCGTTTGCGCTCCTTGTAACATCAGGCAACCCGGAAAGCGTGGACAGCGCCAGCGGTGCTGCGGCTGGGGAGTCATCGGCGGCGACAGCGAGTACCACGGCGTCAACCGAGGCCCCCACCAACGCGGCCAAGCACGCTTCCCCCGAGAACCCTTATCGCAAAGCTTCAGCCAAGACGCCTCTGCCCGCCTTTGGTGGAGACGACCGTGCCATTCCTCTCACGTCGCTCAACCCCTATGATCGTCGCTGGGCCATCCGCGTCCGCGTGGTTGCCAAGCCCCCGATTCGCACCTACAACTCGGATCGTGGTACGTGCTCATGCCCCTGCCACATCCTGCCGAACACAATGTCAGAGCTTGACCTGGTCAGGTTGTGTCTGCTCAAATTCGTGTCTGCCGTGCTGCTTCGGGTTGATGCACACAGGTGAGGGCAAGATTTTCTCGGTCGATCTGGTCGATGCCTCGGGTGAAATTCGGGCCACCGGCTTCAACGCTGACTGCGATCGCCTCTACCCGTTGTTTGAGAAGAACAAGGTCAGCGCCCTTTGTTTTTATGCTTTGTTTTACTTTGTTGTTATTTTTTGTTTTTGTTTTTTGTTTTTTTTTTTAGAATGATCCAGCTGACTGACACTGTCCATCTTTGTACCATCTCTTCTATGCTGTTTGGCACATACAGGTGTACATGATTCAGGGTGGGCGCATCAAACCCAAGAACCGCCGTTTCAACCAGCTCAGTCATGAATATGAAATCACGTTTGACTCCACGACCACCGTCACCGAATCCAAGGACATGGGTGCGGTGCCCCAACAAAAGGCATGTCTCATGTCCCATCGCACATGGCTGAGCCCTTTTGCCCAATACAGAGCGCTGCTCATCCACAGGGCCGATCTGGTGGTCCTTTTTTCTCATCGCCTCCACCTTTGCCGGCTCTTACAGTACAACTTCAAGTCCTTTGCTGAATTGGAGGCCATGCCGATTACTCGCGACACAATGGCATTCGCCGATATCCTGGCCGTGATCAAGGAGGTGGCCGATGTTACCACCATTGTCACGCGTGCAGCACAAAAGGGTATGTTTTACGAATTTTTAGGACTGCCCGTGAATCCTTGGCTTTTGCTGCAGTCGTGAACATGCTCACTGTTGAAGGTGCGCTGTCATCGATTGGTTGACCGCAGAACTATCCAAGCGTGAGGTGACACTTGTTGACAAGGACAATGTCTCGCTTTCCTGCACGCTGTGGGGCAAGGAAGCTGAGGGATTTGTCGACGCCGGAGGTCACCCTGGTGTGGTCATGGCCATCAAAGCTGCTCGTATCTCTGACTTTAACGGTGCGTTCACACTGTCTTGAGCTTTGTTTTTTTTTTGTTTTTTTTTGTTTGTTTTTTTTTTGTTTTTTGTTTTTTTGGTGGTGGTGGTGGTGGTAGTGGCGGCGGCGTGATGCGGCGGCGTGATGATCGCGGGGAGGCAAATTTCTTCGGGCTCGTGCTTATGGCTGTACCCTCTCGCTGCAGGCCGCTCTCTGTCGGTGGCAAGCAACAGCAACTACAGCATCAACCCCGACTTGAAGGAAGCTCATGAGCTGAAGGGCTGGTGCGTACTGATTTTTGGATCACGGAGCAGGGTGTGCATGGGGTTTGACAAATGGAACGCCCGACAATTCTGGCATCTCACTGTTTGATCATGCCCGGCAGGTATGACATGGAAGGTGTGAACAGTGCACCCAAGACACTCACAGTACGCAATTCTGGCATCAGCGACGCGCCTGTGGTCAGCATTAGCCAATTCAAGGTGCGACCAACCGCTGTCTCCCTGATCACTGCTCTCGCGAGTGTCGAGTTGACTGGCGTTTCAAACTATCGGGTGATTGTACATGGCATGTGTCTCCGCACATGCCCGTGTTCCTTCTGTGAGGTGTAAATCTTCCTTCTTTTGTTTACGCGTGGGGAGCTTTCAATCATCTCAGCTCATGGATGCATCTGCTTGTTCGCTTTGGGGTGGCTGTTGTCTCGTCATGTCGAGCGTAGGAGGCCACGGTGGGTCTGCCTGACGACAAGAGCGTTGCTTTTCAAGTGACGGGCACTATTCTATACGTCAAGTCGGACAACATTTACTATCAGGCTTGCCCAACTTGTAACAAGAAGGTGGTTGAGGAGAGTGATGGCAGCTATGAGTGCCAAAAGTGCGCCAAGAGCTACAAGGAATTCAAGTACCGACTCTTGACCTCGTTCAGCATTGGTGACTTTAGCGGCTCTCAGTGGCTGCAGTCCTTTTCAGAGGTGGCTGAGAGCGTCCTGGGCCACTCGGCAGACGAAATTGGTTCCTGGTCGGCTAACAGCGACCCCCGCTTCACAACTGCGCTGGCGGATGCCACTTTTAAGACCTGGACATTCCGCTGCCGGGCCCGCACAGACACGTACAATGACCAATCGCGCCTGCGCGTCAGTGTTGCCTCGGCTGTTCCGATTGACTACGTTCAGGACAGCAAGCGCATGGTCAGTCGCGCACCTGGTCGTGCTTGCTATGGGCATCCCCTGTACTGCTTTTTCCTTCTTTCTTTTTTTTTCTTTTTTTTTCTTTTCTTCAATTTCACTGTCTCACAACAATAAATCTTGATGATGGCTTTGCAGCTTGAGGACATTAAAAAGTGTTATGGTAGTGTGTAAGAAAACGCCACGGGATGGATTTTGTCGTGCAATCAAAGTGCACGCACACTGTATTGTTTGACTTGGACCTGCCTTTCCTGGCGTGCCAGCCTGTACACATGACTGTTCGAGCAGATGTGCGCGTGTGTCTTATGTTCATGTCCGATGTTCATGTCTATGGCAACCCATCTGCGATTGTCTGCCCTACGCCTTGTGCTCGAAAGAATCGATTCTTTACTCTTTGACTCACTGCACCTCCCATCATGTCGGGTTTGCAAGCGGTCGTGTTGATTGTCGACCCACACGCGTGACGACACAAACTTGTGTGAGTCTCAAGACAAAAATGATGACATCTGCCGGGAACAAGGAAGGGAGGGGGTTGCGTGTGCACACACACACACTCTCTCTCTCTCTCTCTCTTGTTGTTGTTGCTTCTGCTCTTGTACCATTTGTTTGACCGCATCATCGCTCAACAACATCATCAAAAAGCAATCTCATCATCAGTCAATCAGCCTGCGGCGCTTCTGGTCAGGTTGAAGCGCAACGTTCGTCGGCGCTGGCGGCCATTGTCGTCACTCGTTGAACGGCCAAAATAGGCGACGGCTTGCGGGTGCGAGTGCACAAACACGCTCCCAACGTTTGGGCACCTGGTTCATGTCTGGGCAACAAAGCGTAGGCTCCTTTTCCCTGCCAAAGCGCTGAGTGGTGTGGGTTTCGGGGTCTGCTGGGGCGACCAGCCCTCCACTACCAGCATTGCCAGCCATGCCGACGGACGGCCCCATGCCCTTGCAGGGCGCAAGCAGCCAAATGGCCCCGCGATCCAAGTTGCCGCCTCGTCTTGGCTGCTTCCAGGCCACACGCTCCTCCGACAGCAGCACGACTCCTGCGTTGCTTCACCCAACTCCGACGGCGCAATGTTCGCGCCGAGCAAGCCAAATGCGCCATTCTCCGGCCATCGATTGCCTTGCCTACTTGGAGGCCGTCGCTCGGCAGATTGCGGCTGCGCGGAGCGTGCCAGCGCAGGGAGATGCTCAGACAGATGACATTGGTCACAAATTGGCTCCGCGCGACATTTCCGTGGACGGCTTTGCTTTGCGCGTGGAGGCTTCTGAAAACTTTGAGTCAACCACGTCCTCTGAACCGCAATGGAACTCGGCTGAAGTCTGGTTGGCCCAAGTCATTTTTCCCGATAAAATCACAGCGGAATTTCTCGAACTGAGTGCGGATGGTTTGACATCCACGCCGGGCGTGGGCAACCCGGTGTTGCAGCCAACGCAGGCGCGTCCCGAGCTCGACGCAAGCCATGCCCGCGCGACGCAAATGGCAGCGCAGGCCGCGGTCAACTCTGTGCTACACTTTTCGACCTTGAGCCAGCAAGCGGATAAAACACACTGTCGCGTGCTACCCCTCGCGCTGCCGGCTGCCCTTGATTTGCTGCCACAGCTTCTGAAGAATTCCCAATGGCGCCGTACCACCCTGCCGCAGGCCAGGGTAGCCACGCCGTCAGGCTGGGCCACCGTAGCCTTGACTCTGTTTGCTGCACAAAGCAAAAGACAGCCCAAGGAGGCGACTGCGTCTGCTCAATCAGCTGAATCTTTGCGCGCCAGCCCGCAGCTGCCCCGTGAAACGCGACCGACCGTGCCCAAGCAGCCAGAGCAGCCAGAGGAACTGGCACAGAACCGGTGTTGTACCTCACATCGTTTGAGTGCCTTGTCGCCACCTACATCGCCCCAGCGCTCACCGTTGGCCTTTGGCACGTTTTTCCCATCGGCCGACTCGACTGAAGCGCCCTCGACTCTTGGTGCGAGAGGGTCACTGCCGAAACCATCTCGAAAAGAGCATGACGCCGCAGCGCCAATTTCGGTGCCTGCAACCCCAGTGCGCCGCACTTTGACCCAGCCCGAGACTCGCGATGAACTGGAACTGGCACTTCTCAGCCCAACACTTGAGTCATACGGCCTGACCCCACCTCGCCACAGCCCAACGCATCCCAGCCGCCTTCGGTGCATGACGGGGCTGGCCGTGAGCCCAGAACGGGAGGACAACCTTCTTCCTACACACTCGCTAGCCCTGCAGGGACTGATCTCGCCGCCCCGACGCTCCCTGGGACACATTCCGCCGCTGCGACCCACTGCTACCGTGGCCGATCAACCCCCCTTTGTCAAAGTTGCGGGGGCCTTTCGCCCTAGCCTCGAGGTATGTCCCGTGGCCCGAGGTGGAGTTGTTTGCTTGCTACGCCTGACCCGAACAGACTCGTTGCCGTCGTCTCATGCACCGCGCTCAAATTTTGCCGCTGCCCCCTTGGTCGCACTCACTGGTGCTCATGCCATCATAGGAATCACTGCTGGGGAATGCTGTGCCCAGCAGCAAGCGCACGCCAGTGGTGGGCTTTACGTGTAAGATCGCCGGCACGGGGCCCGGTGCAGATCTGCGCCAGGTCAAGTTTGCCCTCAAGGCACATTTTGTAGAGCCTTTGAGTCGGACGGACCAAGGCTGGATGCCACCATACGTGGCCCACGTCAACCTACGAGCCGCCCTTGAAGGTCAACGACCACGCGGCAGGTACCGTCTTGCGCGAAGGGGTAGCGTGCAAGTCGTCGTGAGCAACCCGGAGCACACGGGTGTCAAGGTGTTCTTGGTCCCTTATAACCTGCAGGACATGCCAGCCGGTAGCCGAACATTTCTGCGCCAGCGCACATATGTACGGCGAGCCAACACCGAGACACGTCGAGTCCTGACCTACTCAATCCATCTTCAGCTTGAGACCAATAGCCGCGGTGCCCTGCACCTCGTGGGTGATATGCGGATGGTCTTTGCCAGCCAACCCCCTGCACAAGAAGACACGGTCGAGACCGAGACGCTTGGACCACAGCCCGTGTATTCCCCAAAGGTCAAACGGACACGGGCCAAGAGCGCGCAGCCGGCCCATACTGTTGTCAATGCTTCTGAAAAAAAACTACGACGTCCCTTGTTTCGAGACGACACGCCCCCATGTAGCCTGGCAGGTAATCTGGCCGTATCATCAGACCCCGACGTCCCACTCCTCCCAGCGGAAACTCATCCCGTTTATCGCTGAATGCGGGATTTGGATAGCAAGGCAAGTCCGACATGTTTGAATCGATTTTTATGGCTTGAATTATTTCAATACTTGCTGGGCCAACCGAGCAAAACCGACTGTGGTCGCAAGGTCATGGGAAAGGCGGCAAGAGTTTGGATGTTCGGTGGGGTAGGAAAAGGAGGCACAGGAGAGGTGGTTAAGAGGCAAAAAAATGCATGAAAAAGAAAGGAAGCAAAAAAGCATGTGCCACCGTCTGGGCGGGGTGCGGCACGGGAGGAGCTGGGCTGCTAAAGGTGATGAGTGGCCTCTTTGGCTTTCCAAGCGAAAAGGCATCATCATGAGCAAAGATCTCAAGACCCAGACTAAGAGGGTAGCAAACATGGAAAACAGACAACAGGCACGCACAGGCGCACACGAGCGATAGGTGGCCAAGAGAAAAAAAAAAAAGAGAGAAAGAAAGCGTGGACACAACAAGGAGGTAAGAAAAAGCTGGTGGGGACGAAGTTACACCATCAATGCCACTGGCAGCTTAAGGCTTGTACTGGATGACACGGTTCTTGAGAACAGTCCATTTGTGTCGCTTGTAGTACCAGAGACCGGCAGCGACAAAGCTGAGAAGCACGATGGACTTCATGCCCATGCGCTTGCGGTCATCGTGCTCGGGCTCTGCGGCCCAGGTCAGGAAGGTGACAACATCCTTGGCCATCTGGCTAACTGAGGCAGGAGTGCCATCCTCAAACTCAATCTGCTCGTTGTAAAGGGGAGGGGCCATACCAATGGCCTGGCCTGAGAAGTAGGGGTTAAAATAGAGACCATCGCGGAGCTAACAACACAACAAGAGAGGGGGGTGGGGGGAGGTGATAACAGTGAATGAACGAGTTTGCGATTGCTCAAGCCTCAAGGTTTGAGAATGAAATAACATGGTCAGGAGAAAAGTGCTTGACATTGACAAACCTCAACACCAGCAGGGGCGTCGCAGTAACCAGTAAGGATTGAAAAGATGTAATCCTCGCGACCGTGGCGGGCCTTGACAATGAGGGAGAGATCCGGAGGGTAAGCACCGCCGTTGGCGGCACGGGCGGCCTCCTCATTGGGGAAGGGCTTGGGGAAATAATCAGCAAGCTTGCCGGGGCGCTTGAACATGTTGCCAGCATCATCGGGTCCATCCTCGAACATTTGCTCGGCAGCCAATTCCTTGGCCTCGTCCTCGTTGTAGCAGACACCCACGAGGTTACGGTATGCAATCAGCTCCATGCTGTGGCAGGCCGAGCAGACCTGCTGGTAGACCTGGTGACCACGACGAATAGAGGCGTGGTCAAAGGTGCTGAGCAGACCGTTGTGCTCCCAAGGGTATGCCGGGGGATGAAGCTCCAAGTCTTCAGCCGACACGGATTGCATCTCCTGCGAAAAGATCACACGGGCGGTGGGGCGTGAGACCAATTGGGCAATAAAAAATGCGCAGTCACCTTGTCAAGGCCACGATCAGGGTCGCCTAGCTGATGGCAATGCTGCCGAAGCAATCCCTAAACAAGGTCGAGCGCAAGGCAGGGACACACCTCGAGCAGAACAGCGGCCGTGCAGCCAGTGGCCAGGATAGCAGCCGAGCCTGCGAGACGCTTCCATTGCTGCAGGGGAAGACACGTTCAAAGACGAGAAGGACGCGTTATCGATCGGAGAGCCTCAAAGCAAAAGAGACAATGGCAACGGCTGGGGCGCTTGTAGTTCAAGACACCAAGCAGAAGCTACGAACCGGGATCTCCGAGGCTGACTCGACGGTGGTCGAGGCCCAACGGACCTGTGCGCAAGCACGCGGGGGACGTGAAACCATGAAAATCAAGTGGTTACTGGGCCTTCAGGGCAAAAAAAAATGTCTGGGACATCTGATAAAACGTTGCAAAGCCTGAAAAAAATTAGAATTGTGGCCCCTGGAGTCAGGACGTACCTGACGAGACAGGGTGCGCGAGGCAAGCCGAGCAAACATCGTCTAGCAAATGGCGGTGGCCAGCGAGGCAGTAACGGTGAGGCAAGCAAAATGCAGGCAAAACAAAGGGTAAGCTGATGCGTAGCTGAGCACTGGACGTAAGCCAGCGCCAGGGTGCTCAGCATGAACAGAATACGATCTTCCCCAGTGTGCAGCAACAGACGAGACTGGCAGGTGAGGGGCTTCGCTTTCGAAAACCTGTAACGTGAAGCCACCATCCTCACCCTGCCCCTCTTTTAAAGCCCCAAGTGCAATGCATATGCCCTCCCCCGCCGCTCATGTTTGGCCTTCTCCTGGAGCTCGACCCGAGCCCCGGCGCGGCGACCCGAGGTCAGGGTTACCGCGCGCACGGGCAGCGCGCTGGCTGGCTCATATGCAAGGCAGCGAGCAGAAGACGGACACACGAGGGCAGTAGCAGGGCTGCATTGGACCTTCCAGAAACCCTGTTGGACGGCCGCAAGACCAGCACCCGCAACCAGCGCGCGCCCACACACACACACACACACACACACACACACACACACACACACACACATACACCCTGTTCCCAAGCTGAGCTACCATCACAACGACCAAGCACAAGAGGTCGCAAGAACTCACGGAACGGTCAATCGGGTCCGGGCGGGGCGCAACTTTGGGCGAGAAAATAAAATCCAAAGGCTCAGGTTCAAGCAGGTCGCGGGCGGGGTCAATTTTTGAATCACTTTAACCCCTATTTTTCCCCTCTGGTCTTCTTCGTCTTTTCTTCTCAGTGGCGGCCAGGATGGACATTTGGTAGTCTCCCAGGCCACCGGCTCGAACCGCTTGCAAGCCACACTTTTGCTGACAACACAGGTTCTGTGGTCACGATCCCTCCACAGTCGCACAGTGGCCGTTGTGGTAGTGTTACATGGTGAGGGTAAAGCAGTTGGGGCTTGCGACATCCAGGCACATGCAGCTGATGCCGTTTGTCGACAATTGACAGGCGGTTTCGCAAGGAGTGACAGACCACGCCTCGTTTTATCTGACAACTCCAACCAGGGACCTCATCTCTGAATCCGCTTGAGGATTGCCTTTCCTCCAGGGGTATTCTGAGCGCCAGCACAGCCCCTCTCTGATCAACCGGGCTGCCACAACAACACCCTCTATTTGTTCCTTCCTTTTTTTTCCCAACTTGCTCGCCTCATCTTGCTGCTTTTGCCGCCGCCTGGCTTGCCTGGCTTGCGGGTTCAGCGCTCCCTCCGGCAAAGCACGTTCGCTTGCTCGGTTGACATTGCCAAGCGCTGTGGCGGTTGGATACTTGGTTGGGGCTGACCTCTGGTAGATTTGTGCATTTTTGTGCCATCCTCGTTTATTCTCGTGCCGGCTCGCTCTCAATGGCCGACGGTGAAGTTGGGTGGCACCCGTCTCACACACCCTGGCACTCCTGAAACCCCGTCTCTGCCACGCAGTTCCCTTGTACATTACCGAATCAGCCGCGATGGCTCAGCAAAAGGTCGCTGTCGTCCTCGGCCTTCAGGTACGGAAGGTGAACTGCCAGTCAGCTGGCTAGCAACGTGAACTGCCCTCAAACGCCCCTCGTCCCCGACCTGACCGTGGCGCTGGTGTAGTGGGGCGATGAAGGCAAAGGCAAACTTGTTGACGTTCTAGCCGAGGTACGAGCTATGAACGCGATCTGCCTTCGTCATGACAGCCATGTGCCCAGCCGATCCCATTCAACATTGCGCGGTTGCGGGGGGCTCATCCTCTGCCTTCACCCTATCAAATCGTGCTCTTTCATGATCAGGACGCCGATGTGGTGGCCCGCTTTGCCGGCGGTAACAATGCTGGTCACACGGTCGTGGTCGATAACATCAGCTACGACTTTCACCTGTTGCCCAGGTAAGCTGGAATCCCGTTGTCAAGCCCAAACCCTCGGCCGTTGTTTTTCACCACCCGTCGGGGCGGCTCGAGCCTCACCTTCCCGCCTCTTCGCCACCATCTGCGTCAGTGGTATTGGCCACGCCAAGTGCGATTGTGTGATTGGCAATGGCGTTGTCATCCACCTGCCCGGTCTTTATGAAGAGGTCGAGAAGAACATGGCCAAGGGCCCACACCTTCAGGGTTGGCAGTCACGGTGAGCTGCCTGAACAGCATCGAGCGTGGCTTCAATATGGTCGTGACATTACTCACCCTCCCCTTCATTCATCTCCACAGCCTGAAGATCTCTGACCGTGCCCACCTCGTTCTTGACCTGCACCAAGTTGGTTGGCCTCGCTTAGGCCCAGCTCTGATTGCTCACCCCACTGCACCTCGTGCTCATCTGACTCTCGACCCGCGTAACCACCCGCCCCGTTTGACAGAAAGTGGATGGTATGAAGGAAGAAGAACGTGGGCTGGATAAAATTGGCACCACCAAGAAGGGTATTGGTCCAACCTACTCGTCCAAGGTGCGCCTAGCATGACATAGATCTGACTGAATACTGCGCCTTCCCCTCACGCGAACCACGCAATGCCTTCATGCCCATGACTATTGTCAGGCTATTCGTCACGGCCTGCGCGTTTGCGATCTCATGGGCGACTTTGGCATCTTCAAGCGTTGGTCCCTGCGCACTGTGGTGACATGATCTTCCCAAGTCAAGAGCCTGCTGACCCACGCAAGAATGCTCACGGTCCTGCTGATGGAACACCACAGAAAAGTTTTTGCAAGTCGTGGAGCACTACCAAAAGTTGTTTCCTTCTCTTGAAGTGGATGTGGATGCTCAGCTCAAGGCCTTTGAAGGATACGGTACGCCTGTTTCCCCCCGCTCTCCCTTGCCTCAAGTGCACAGGCTGCTCCCTTGCACTCTTTTCCAAAGCTCTTCCCAATTCTTAAGATCATTTGCGCTATACTTGAGCATCACCGCGCCAGGCTGATGACCCTCTTTCGTTTTGTTGTTGACCGGCCGGACCTTTTTTAGCCGAGAAAGTGCGACCCATGGTTACCGACACCACCCTTTTGGTCCACCGCTACCTCAAGGAGAACAAGCGTGTCCTTTTAGAAGGTATGGCGCAGGCAAATTTTCTTTCAGCGTCGCGTTGCAGAGCTAGTTCAATGCCCCGCCGCCTCGACATCAGTGTAACGACCCATTGCTCGATGTGCACAGGTGCCAATGCAACCATGCTGGATCTTGATTTTGGTACTTATCCCTACGTCACCTCCTCAAGGTCAGTTGATTGAGGAAATTCCAGCGCACTTCAAAGGAAGGTGTTCAAGTCTCATGGGACTTACCTGGGGTCTCTTTGGGGTTAGCTGCTGTGTGGGTGGCATTTGTACCGGCCTGGGTTTGCCTCCGCAAGCCGTTGGTGATGTAAGTACCGGCGTTGCACCTGCATCCAGGCTAGGGCTATCACCTTGATCTGTCAATCTGGCCTTGTTCTTGAGAGGACGGAGGACAGGAGGAATTTCGGCAATTTTTTTTTTTTTCCTTGGGGTTGTTACTTTTCAAATTCACCTCTCATCATTGATGAACAGGTCTACGGCGTTGTCAAGGCATACACCACGCGAGTTGGTGATGGCGCTTTCCCCACTGAAGACTTTGCGGTTGGTACAAGCTGTCTTCCCACTTCCAATTGGCCGCGCCTGCTTCACTTTGCCGCTCCGCGCCATTGCATTTGACCATTGGCCCGCTTTTGTGTTTGGCCTGGGGGACCTTTGCAGGAGGTTGGCAACTACCTTCAAACCAAGGGCCATGAATATGGTGTGACCACGGGGCGCAAGCGTCGCTGCGGCTGGCTCGATATGATGGTGGTCAACTATGCTTGCATGATCAATGGCGTCACCAAGTGCGTTTGACTCCATTGTTTCAGCCATCACAACTCTTTGATCGTGGCCCGACGCTCCCTCATGCATGAACCACCTTCCATGACCTCCGTTTTCGTGCAGAATCTGCTTGACGAAGTTGGATGTGTTGGATGAGCTGGAGACAATCAAGATTGCCGTCGCGTACAAGAAGGGCGGAGAGGCGCTGCTGGGCATGCCTGCATCACAGCAGGTTCTGAATGAGGTCGAGGTTGAGTACGTTGACATGCCTGGCTGGCAGACCAACATTTCTGAGATTCGCGACTTTGAAGCCCTGCCCACACAGGCCCAGGCTTATGTTCGCAAAGTCGAAGAGTTGAGCGGTGTCCCTGTCAAGTGGATTGGTGTTGGCCCAGCGCGCGAGGCTATGATCATTGTTCCTCCGCGTCAGTAAACCACAAAGCACGTGTTCTCCTGACTCGATCCACATCATTTACCCACCCGTCCCTCGGTTCTTTTCCTTTTTTTTTCTTGAATGTTTGATTGTTTTTTCACGACTCCGTTCTTGTCTGCACTGTTTTCGTTTTCCTCGTCCTCGAAGCTCTTACCTGAAACACTCCACGATGATGTGTCAATACTGTGTGCCGTTCGTGTTAGTTTTCCCCCATTTTCACTTGCCTTCCTTCTCTTGCCTGGGATTTCACCTCTCCTTGCTCAGTTTTTGTGCTTCCCCATTTGCTTGCTCTGAACTTTTCTTCGGCATTGTGCAACTTTTAGCTGTGTTGGGACGACTTTGACTGTGTGGTTGCTGTTTGCATCGTTTTGCCACACGGGACAATTGCCAATCGATTTTCAACACAGTTGCGACTGCAATCAAAGAAGCTCCTTGACATGTGAGTTCATAAAGACATGATTTGACATGTGAGTACAGTGGATACATGATAAATACAACAGAACGCCGCCTTCAGAGACCAACCCTCTCCTTCCACCCTTATTCAGCGGCAGGGATGACGCGCCGACTCTTGGCATGGATATGACCCCGAATTTCGTGCCCCACATCACGCGTGAGAGGCTCGGGGCTACTTCTTAAAAGCTTGGTGACCTTTGTCAAGAGGTCGGCAAAGCTGGGGCGACGGTCGGGCTTAACATCCCAGCATTTGAGAAGCAATGCATACAGATCATCGCTGCACAGTTCGGTTTGCGGTAACCGCTCACCCGCAACGACAACGCGCATGACTTGCAAAAAGTGTGTGTCCGGGTAGGGCTTGGTCCCCTGCCAACACAACGCAGGCGCCCGCGCACGTGAACTCAAAGTTACTTGAAAGGAGAGGCGAGGAGAGTGCACATGGTACGGTGGAAACGCACCATGGAAAGAATTTCCCACGCTGCTACAGCAGCAGCCCAAACATCGCTAGCCTCGCTAAACCGGAGTTGTGTCATTGCTTCAACAGCAAGCCAGCGTGCGGCAACTTTTGGTGGCTCCTCCAACTGAATGTACTTTTTGCCTTGAGGCAACTGCCGGGCATTCCCAAAGTCAGCCAACTTTAGTGTGTTCCTGCAGCAAACAATAAGATGCCAGTATGGCAGTATGCAGTCAGGCGGGCACCTGGTGTACGGCAGAACGAAAAAGGACAAAACTTGTCAGCTGACCTTTCAAAAAGAAGCAAGTTGCGTGCAGCAATGTCGAGATGAAGAACACCTTTGCTCAGAACATAGGAGCAGGCTGCCGCCAGCTACGATTTGCAAATAAAAGTGGAGAATGGTGAGCGCACCAAAAATGTCTGCCCAGCCCTTTTCGCGCGCACACAAAGACGCGATTTCCTCCTCCTTCTCCTCTGTTCTCCTTTGATGCCATCTAACCTGGTTGATAAAGTGCAGGGCTTCAGTCTGAGTCAAGGCCATATCTCGCATGCGTGCCGTGCGTAAGACGTTGTCAAAGTCTCCATAACTAGTGCCCAAAAAGAGGTCATGACCCGCCAAGTGAGGGGCCACTTGCCAATGAGTTGCATAGCCTGGCTCGGTCGGGCTCGTGCCAAACCTTGAAAGCTCCTGAATCAAGAGCCAGGGCTGCTCTTGCAGACAGACTCCTTGCAGCTCAACGACATGAGGGTGCTGAAACTGAGCCATAATCTCAGCCTCTTGCAGAAAGCTCAAAAAGTCCTCCTGCGGCGTGCCCTTGCGAAGCATTTTGACAGCACACAACGTGGTGGCCCCGCTATCCACAGTGCGTTGGGCCCGAAAGACCACCCCAAACTACATGACACATTGATATGCGGTGTGGTGGTGTCAGCGCAGCACTATGAGCCTCTGAACACCCACAACATGGCGCATACCACCAGACAAAGGGAACCTTCTTCGAATCGATGCGAACCTGTCCCGATCCAATCGCTTTGAGGGGTCGCACGGATGCACGCTCGAGCTCGAGCTCCTTGAGCGAATTGTTGATGATGCCCTGGAACCGCGCCATGGCCATGAACGGGGTGTCACCCACAATCTGATCCATCTGTCGTTGTGCTGAAACAGCCTTGCTGATCTAAATCCGTGTGGGTGTACAATTCAAAGCATCAAGGTCAGATCTGAATGGAGAACATGTTGGCCAGAGAACGAGAGACTGGGTTTGCAAAAGATTTGAAAGGTCCCTCACAAACCTTCTCAAGTAGGTCTTGAGCATCAGCAGCCGAATCGGCCTCAAAGACGTGCATCGTAAGCGCCTCCATGTGCTCATCCACCGCCAGTATAGCTACGGCCGCAGAGGCCTTGCGGTCGAGGTTGACAATTGCAAATAGTTGGAGACTCTGCGCCCGTGGTGGTCCCAGGCGCAGCGGATTAGCCCTGGTCAATGCTGAACAAGAAATGTGCAGCCCAATGTTTCACGGCATTAAAATGAGCAATTCTGGCTGACCGGCAGGAAGTGGCGCATGGTTTCCTCGCGTGATCGACTGTCGATGACGCGCAATGCTTCACTGGAAACAATGACAACGACGTGGCGGCTGTCTTGGCGAATGGCTTTGAGTGCACTGGAAGTCGAGCTACGGCGGCGAAGGCTACGACGGGGGCTGGCGCTCGTGGAAACGCTGCGGCCTTGCACTTGTGCCATGTAGTTGGCAACAAGCACTTGGCATGCCTCGGCCTCGCCGCGGGCAATGGCAGCTTGCAGGTCATCCTATCTCCGTGGCAGGAGACAAGCCATGAGCTGCAAGAATGGTTCAAAACGGCATCAAAGAAATGTCTTCTCAAAGGCGTATGAGATTGGTGCACGACGCACCAGTTGTACGGGAAAGGACAAGGTGTGGGCTACTTCGCCGATGCCAATGACTTGGCCCGCAATGTCATGAAGCTGCTGGGCGCGTTGTTTGGCACTGGGGTCACGGGTGGCGGTAAACTCGAGCCGTTGTCGAGGCAAAGCCATGACGCTGAAAGCATGAAGACCCCAGGCGCACTCCAATGAGGAGGAAGACTACGTAGTTGCATAACGCTTGGCCAACAGTCACTCATGAAACTCTGATCTCAAACTCACTCTTGATGCCAGGCGCGCAGCTCGTCCACGGCCATGTGAACCACGGGGGCGTCAGAACGTTGCTTGACCTAAAGCGGCAACCATCAATCAATGGCAAAGCGGGCGGTTGAAATTAAGTGGCAAGCGCGGCGCCAGGCATGGATTGAACGTGGAGCACTGGTAATCACGTACCGTGACGAGATGGCAATAGAGGATGCCGAGGCGCGGATAATAGCAGACGTAGGACATTTTGCGAGCATCGCTGGCATCGGCTTGCACAAACTGCACGGCGCTCAGCGGCTCGAGCGCCAGCGTATCATTGCCGTCGTCCAGCTGTGAGACTCAACCGTGAGATGAGGCAACAGCTGTAAAAGAAGGAAAGAAACACAGAGCCAAATCCAGAGCAAGGGACACGAAAGCCAGTCTCCATAACCATTGGCTGCTGGCTCAGCACAGGCAAAGCAAACGCAACCTTGGCAAGCGAGCAACACAACAAACCGACCTCAAACCCGGAGCGGGAGACAGTGAGGTAGGCGGTGATCTCGCGCACGCGCTGCTTCTTGAGTTTTTTGGTCACAGAGGCAATGATATCGCTGCCCATCATTTCCCACAGCTTGGCGCTAATCATACCAGAGGAGACGGGCGTGCCACCCAAGTACGTGACGCGAAAGCAGCGCATACGTTGTCGCTGTACCTCACCGAGCGCCTCATCGGCTGGGATGTACTCGCGCAGGCGCTGCAGCGCCAGCTTCTGCGCCGCATCCAGCTGTGCCTCTGCTGCATCAGCCATCCCCATTCGTTTCGATCTACCCAGTCCTTCCACAGTCCACCACACAGGCACTTGCACGCCGGGACTAACGGGAGACCTCCTGGTCCGTCTGCAGCTCGCCCACTTTGAATGATGATGATCCACGAACCACCACCACAACAACATAAATACTTCTACAACATGTAAGTTTCCCACACAAACTGTTCTTGATGCTACATTAACTATATATTTTATGACACGAATTAACTCAATCGACATTAATAAAACGACATTAAACAGCATAAACGTATCAACAAGTATACCTACGCCGTTGTTAACTCGAATGCTTTCTGCAAAAGGGCGTGTTTTGCTCGTTGTGTGAGACCATGGCAGAGGGACCGGAACTGGACGTCGGGCAGCAGCACCTGCGGCTTTGGTCGGCCGTGGGGAAGCATAGCCGCTCCTGTGAGCTGTTGCTGCTTGACCCCGTGGCTGCTGAGCTGCTGCGGTGGAGTGTGGGCACCGAGTTTCTTCTCACCACCACACAAGCCCATGTTGTGGAACTTGGGGTACGGGTCGCCATGCTCACAGCCTGCCCTCTTTCGCGCGCGACGCTACATCCCCCGGCTGCGCGCTCACCTTGATGGTGCTGATGAATTGCCATCGTCTGCTGCTTTGTTGCCAGGACTTCCCGCTCAAGATGCCTTTGAAGTGGGCCTCTGCATGTGTGGTCGTGACGATCGATGCGCATCAGCAGCCCGTCTGCCGAATGCCTTGCTCGCCCTCCGCCTCCAGCCTTGACATTGAACACGCCAACGTGCTCCTCGTTGCGCCCCCGGGCAGCACAAGTGCTACGGGCCAGTTGGATCATGCCACTTTACAGGAACACCTCACATTGCTTGGCGTCAACATCAGCAGCCTCACAGTCGTCAACTTGAACAACATTGTACCCGCTGCGGAACCGGTGCCGGGCATTTTTACCCTCCCTGGCGCTGCAGCCTGTGCACCACAAGGGACTCTGACCCAGCTTGCCAATCTGCTTCATCTACTCCAAGCACGCGAACTTACCGCCCATGCTGCCGGAGACGCTACTTGGCACCGTACTTGCGATGATTTTGTGCGCTCCTTCACCCCTCAGGCCCATGCTCGCCACAAGATCGCCGTCCTCCTGCTCGATCGCGCGCTCGATATGGCCACGGCCTTGATGAGTGTTGCTTCGCTCGGCGACAACTTGGCCACTCACATGTTGCCAGCTTCCATGTGTAGCTCGGATCGCGTGGTACGCCATCAGGGTGCTCAACGGCGTGCCGAAGTCCCCACACCAAGTCGCGCGAAACTCATGTCCACCCTGCCTCACACACTATCATGGGCCCTTTACCATAGTACCAAGCCGATGCAGCACCTGCTGCTGCTCGACTTTCTGCTCTCGATGGACCTAGCCTGGAAGCACTTTGTCTTGCCAGCAACGCTGTATGTCTCCAAATGATGTTTTCTTCTTGTCTTCCCAATGCAATCTTACTCTGCGTCTTGCGTGTGGGACCGCGCCCCAACGACAGCAACGCGCCAAGACAGCGCTGGGCACACCCAGTACACCCAGCTCAATCTCCGAACTGGCTACACAGGGTGATGCTGTCGTGGGACAGCAACAAGCTCGCTTGCTACTGAACCAGGTCACTGTTCAGCTCACATTCTCGCAGAGTGTTTGGCCTTACTTCACTTCCTCACACTAACCACACGCCAAATGGGGTTATAGGTCATGCATCAGACTCCCGAGGCGGTGCAACTTAGCACAGCCGAGCGCACTCTCCTCACGCCCCTGGGTAACGAACCAGAGGTTCTTTCCCAATTAACCGATATGATTGCTGTCTCGGCCGACGGTACAGTTCCGCCACCTCCCCAAAAGCATTCTCGCATCGCTTCCCGATCCTGTCTCAATGTGTGTTACGATGCCATCGTAGGAGCTCCGGGCAAGCAGTTGCCCGCCTCACGCGTTTTGCAGCTACTCGTCAGCTGGTTTTCGTTTCTTCCTGCGGTAGGTTTCCAGGCCATGTCGACCCGGTGTCTGGAGGCCGCCAAGGTCTTTGCAGCAGCTTAGTATGCGCGCTTTGTTCATCCGATGTCCGCCTCACACCCCCACCCTCAACGAAATCATGACCTGGGTTCCCTCAAAGGCGACATTGACCGCTCTTGAATCAGAAGCCCTACGTCAATTTGCGTTCGTGTTGACCAGTGGCCTGCAGCGCGAATCCCCAAATGCCGCGGCTCTTGCGTTTGACGATTTACACAAAGAGGCGACCGCCCGAGTACTTGATTTAGTAGGTCGAGCAGCTATCCTTGGACGAACACCAAGTCACTCACACACACCACAACAGGCCACTCAGCCCACGCTCGCACAGTCCCACATTCATCATGTTGTTGCTTGCTTAGTGGCGAAGAGCATGCCGGATCAAGAACCAGCACCCAGCTCTGACCACGGCTCAGGATGCGCACGGCATGTATCAACCCGTGTTGCCACGTGTAAGTTTGGCGTTGTGTGGACCTCTATTTAGCCTGTCTGTGCAATGTTTTTGTCACTTGGCCAGCTCTGCTGTGTTATTGCGCAGGTGTTTCAAGCTGCTCTGGCTGGCCGTTTGCCTTCTGGTCTTGAAGCCAAGGTTGGTACAAACCTCGTTGATGACCCTTCTCGTCAACTTCGCTGGTTTGGGCCTGGCACTCACCATTTGTCAATTTTTTGGTACATTGTGTCGTCGCAGTCCACTGGAGGTCAGGACGTGTTTGGTGCTGCCGCTGGCCTTTGGGGAAACCTTATGGGCTCAAGCGGGAGTAGTGATGCGCTTGAGGCCGATGCTGTCATTGTCTACGTTTCGGAAACCGTGGCCTGGAGTGAAGTCCAAAGTTTCAAGGTACAGCAGCCTTGGCGAGAAAAGATCCTACAGATTTTCTGTTTTCAGTCAATTTCGTTCGCACTCGTGGGATTTTATCATCTCAATACTGGGTTTCGTACAACACAGGCACAACAGGCGCTTCTTGATGCCACGCGCCCCGTTTATTTGGTCTCGCCCAGCATCGGTTGCAAGCACACCACAGCAATGTTGCACTGGCACTCGCTCGGCGAGAAACCGGCGCTTTCCGAAACAGGCCGATTGGCGTGATTCATCAAACGCAAGTCTGTTGCCCCTTTCATTCGAAATGGCTTTGACACCGTTTTTGGCAAAAACAACGTCCAACTTGTTGTTCATCTTGCTCGAAGACCTGTTCTGCTTGGTTTTTGGTTGATATAACTTTTCGGTTACCCTGTTCATATACATTATCATTCTTTTAGGCTCTCAAGCAAACGCGTCGGCTTCAGCGGCGTCCGCAACACTGCGCAGTGGCACCTCAGTTGCCGTTTTCTGTCACGAAAGCAATGCACCCAAACCAAACTCATGAGCATCAATGGCACACACTCTCACGCGCCGAAACGACCGTCACGCGGAGGGGGGCGCCGAGCGCCCCTGGGAGATTTGAACGTCCAAGTGTGCCATTCCACTGCCCAAATTGATCAGCTTAAAAAACGACACTTACATCAGTCCAGCGCAAGAGGAAGCATGCAGCCAGGACCATGGTGCGACATTCCAGATCAAGCTGTGGAAAATTCACGTCCCATACACCTGTGGCCACATAACCATGTAAGGTGAAGAGCGGAACAGCTATAGCGGCTCCAGCAGCCCAAGTGATCCAAGGCGGATTCGCGCAAGGGCATCGAACTCCTGGCTTGGTCATACGGTCCTGATACATGTGGACACGTACGTTGTCCTGCCACCTCAAAAATCTGAATGATGCCGCAAGAAATCCATTCCTGCTTTCGAACCCGCTGCTCGATCTGAATCAAAATCAGGAAATGAGGAAGGGAAGGTGCAGTTCCAAACAAGGCCACGAAGAAGTGGCAATTCGTTTTAATCCCTGCCCCGTCAGCACCATAAGCTCCATCGCCTGACCTTGTAGTGATCAAAGGCTGTTGGAAAAAGCCGCATGGGAAAAGTGGCAGGCAGATCCGAAATAGTGGCGCCCAACTGTCCACGAGCACCGAAAAGCCAAGACGGTAGAGAAGCCATGACAGAAGTTGCCATGCGACAATGAGGTGTCAGCCACGCTCCTCTCATAATGTACAACTTAGATGGGAAAAAATATGCATCCATGACACGTACGCCAGTTCGAAATTTGGTCAGCTGCGCGAGGCCGAGCTTGTGCTGCGGGTTGAAGCTGACGCGAACACTGGCTTGACGACCAAGCCAGTCGCTGCGTGGCAAAACCATGCCCATGGGTCCCTATAGCAATAATTAACCGTATGCACAGCAGTCTCGATGAGCACACGGTCCTTCGTGACACTAAAATCGCCCACGGAATGTGCCCGACTTGAGGCACTAAGTTCATTTGCCTTGCGCCATAAATCATCAATGATCCCTTACATTATGGCCCATAATGACCCCGTTCAAGCCTTTGCTGTCACCTAAGTGTGCATTCAGAACCAACTGTGAGGGATCAAGGGAAGGCCCGAACATAGAAAAGACGCTCGATGCAACGATCACTGATATCGCACCGTCCAAGACGAAACTGAACAAAGGGGTGTCTGATGCATCAGCAACGCAAAAGCAAGGCTTGGAATTCTTTGTGGATGGAAGAACCACCGTTGTCAAGCCTTGTGGTGTACTCAACACGGCCCCAAGTCCCTGCGGATGGTCTGCAAGGCACGATCAGAGACAGGCAGCAAACCCGCCCATGATGAACGGACCTCATAAAATTGAACGCACAAAACACGCCATCCAACGAAATAGAGTGAATGGAGAAAGGCTGTGCAAGAGCAAACCCATACCCGTGTAAACGTGCGAGAATTGATGGATATACAGGCGCGGCAGTCGCGCCAAGTCTGTGGGAAAGACACCCCACAAAGAAGACCGCAGCTCGTGAGTGGGGCTATGGCATCGGGAAAATCGACTGGCTCTTGGCGGGAAGCGTGCTAAGGGCGTGTGCGCCAACGCAAGGTGGATTCGGGACTCACGCTGGAGCTGGCCCACGTTGAACGCCGTGCGACTGGGGCGGTCTTCTGCTGCGTCCGGTGTGGAAAGCGTTTGCTACACGCCCAGCAATGGACGCGCCAACGACGATGGATCGATGAATAGGCGCGCAGAATTAGCAGTGGGCTGTGGGATCGCACAACATACCGAGAGTTGCCGCACCATGGGTTTACCAAAATGGTTCAGGCGTTCATGGGTTGACCGGGTGCGTGGGTGGGCACTAGCAGGCAATGTGGGGTTGGATACTGTCCCGTGCACCGAGTGGTGCCGTGGTTCTGGTCGGAACTCCTGCTGGCTATGAGGAGGCGAGCTGCGTGGACTCGACGCATGCTTTGCGATGGCCTGTCGCGTAAGCTTCTCGGTGCTCTCAGAGCGTGCAGCGGCATCCAAAGGCTGAGGGGCCGGCGCAGGGGACTGCTGAGTGCGCTGGACTGGACGCTCGCTTGCCGGTACATTTCGTCGAGCCAGCCCTTGCTCTGAGGTGCTGGACGCCATTGTTTTCGAATGATCGTGGCCGGCAAGGTGAGCGAGCTGTCGCAAGGCATCATTTCTGGGGCTGCCCACCAAGCTGTCACTGTCGGAATGTGCACGCCGGTGACCACGCTGCCACTCAGTGGACCTGCTAGGATTGGGGATGAGCAGGCGTGTGGCGCTGCCAGGAAGCTTGCGTTGCGGCAAAATAGGAGAACGATTTGGTTGGGCACAAACCCCACGCAGGGCACGGCCCATGAGCGGCGATGCATTAGCCGAAGAAGACAAATCAGGTTCGCTATGAGCAGCCAAGCTGCTTCCAGGCCGGCTGGAACGAAGTGATCGCAAAGCTTGCAAGGATTCGGTCGACGTATGCAGCGGTGTTCGCGCTGCAGGGCGGCTGGCCACGGTCTCGTAGGTGGGGGATGCAGTTACAGCGCGTGGCAGGCTCTCGAGACTAACAGCGCGCACCTGATTTACCGCTGTAGACTCGCTGCCAATGGTAGCATACGGCGACGTTGATGAATGCACGTGTGAAACGAAACTGCGTGCATGGCAACCTGGTCGTTGGTCGGACCCAAGCAATTCATCGACATTATCATAGCCGCCATTGAGAGCGTGTTGAACGACAACGCCGCCAGGCTGTACGAGCTTGACATATCCATCCTCATCCTTCTCTGCCGCGTCGAGACTGACGGGGTCGGCCATCGGCTGTCCAAGGCCATCGCCAGTCGGATCCCGAAGGCGTACATAGCCATGCTCGTCCACGACAAGGTCTGACGAGGGAGGTGCTGAAGGCCGACGCACAGCCGACATGCTGTCATACGGATGCTTTTCGTTAGCTACACCACCAAGTGCTGAGGTGTGTGATGGTGAGGTTGGCGTGGAACCACGCGAGCTGGTGTCAGGGCCATCGCTGCGCTTGGAAAGCTGGTGGCGCATGGCACGTAACACCTGAAATTGTACATGCGTCAGCTGCACGTAGCCACTATCCCGCCAGGTGTCCACTTCATTTACAGTAGCATAGATGGCTTCGATGGTGGCCCGCCCAGCGTCCGCCCTAATGCAGCACAACACCGATTTAGAACTGGACAAAGCTTTTTTTCATGGGAGCTTTCGGAACGATGTCGCTAGCAAACAATGAGCGCCTTGCCCCCTTTCTGAAATAATCTGCCTTGAACGGTATTGGAAGACGAGATGTGTATGCTCACGCACGAGAGATCAAGTGATTGGGCGGCCGCCTCTGCAGGCTGGGTCAAGGCAAGGGGCATGTACCCATTCAAACCGGGTGCCGAAAGCTCATATGGCCTGTGGCATGGACGTGAAAGGTGAGGTGCGACTTTTGCCAGTTTGCCAGCTGCCAAGGCTGACAGAAACGTACGATTCTTCTCCGGTCGACTGC
>NW_001865041.1:1101477-1140944 GCF_000002865.3 Monosiga brevicollis MX1 | reverse complement strand
GGGGGGGGGGGGTATGAGTGGGTACTTACGGAGCGCTAAGCTTAACTTGATCCTGGTCCGCAAAAACATAGTTGCCATTTCCGACAGCCGGGCAGCAAGTGGCCAGTTCAGCGGCGTACTGTATCAGGAGCGAGAGGGGCACGTCATGAGCAGGCGAGGAAAAAAAGCCCTTCCGCATAAGTGCAGATAGTTTGGGACAGCTCGTTAGTTGAAGACAAACCGTGGGAGTACGGAGGAGTTCAGGAACGCTTCGAGCAACAGCAGCTGAAGCCGATTTGGAGGCAAAGAAGTAACGACCATGCACATGTCCGATCTAAGCAGAAGATGGGCAAGGAGCAAGAATGAGTTTGTGCCTGAGGTATACAGCGAGCTGGGTGTCAGCGGGTTTCACCTGATCATGCGTCACGAGCAAGGCAGCATTGGGATTGAACCGGGCAATCGTGACTGTGTACTCGTGGGCTGTTGTGGCGTTGTGGAGAAGAAAACACGATTTTTTCAAACGCTTTGCCACCCGTCGGATGAGCCAGGCAGCCGCCTGGAAGCATGGGTTTATAGCAAGGTGACATGGAGATGGGTCAGCGGGCACAGAGGGGTTGGCTGTGCGAGTAGGAAGACGTGATGGATGGGAGACGTACCGGCAAACGCAAGGCGCCAGCAAAAAACGGAAATGAGTCGAGTTGGGCGTCCTGGGGATCGTCATACAGCTGCAGCGTGGCGCCTGTATGGGAGAGCCACGCAAACAATTGAAGGAGATTGATGTCTTTACGCAGTCGACTTGGAGAGGGTTAGGAGGAGAGGAAGAGGGTGACTCGACCTTGCCATGGGGCGTGGCGAATGCCCGCAGCTTTGAGCAGACCGACCACATCGACAACATCCGCCGTACACTGGCGAGAAGAAGGAGAGAGGAAAAGAATAGGGGTCAGCACGTGGAGAACATAGCATGAAGCTGCGGTGTGGAGGGCATGTGATTTGGGTTCTCACCGAGAAGCGAAGGTCAATGTGATTTTCAGAGGTCACGGCAATGACAAGATATTGGCCTTGCCAAGTGTAGTGCAAGCACAAATCCAGACTGCAACGCGTGAGGGCTAGATCCTCTAGAGTGACGTGACAGAGCAAGGGAGGGCGAGGGTCGTGGCCATGAAGAGCGAGCAGTGGGACTCGAAGGAAAGCGGCGAGCGCTACCAAGATGCTGGACAAAACAAGGGAGGGGAACACGATAGAGTGACACGCACGCACGCACGCACGCACGCACGGACTCACCATTGGGATGTTCGAAAATGGCAACTCGAAGCTCACTGGCATCAGCAGAAAGCTGAAGCTGGCCAGCCTGCCACATTGAGGACTGGGCCAGATGCACAAGGCAGGGTATGGGTATGCCGCTTGTGTCCGAGGCTAACTCGGGCCCAGGACTGTATCGCTGCGCAACAAATGCGGCCATGCTGCCCGGTCTTGCCTGGCAGCCGCGTAGGGCTGAGGGCAGTTAGGCGGTGGAGAGCGCGCTGTCGGAAGTAAAAAAGCCCAACGCGAAGCTGGTCTGGCGTGTGGGAAGCAGTTGAATGTGTCTCGAGAGGATCACGGCCACGCCAGGCGTAGCAAAGCAGGCGTGCCTCTCAAGGCAAGGCAGGAGGCAGGCAGACGCCCGCCCGGTCTCTGCCAGCAGAGATCAATCAGGTCCAAGACAGGAACATGAGAGTCTCGATGGAGAAGGGAGAAGGGGGGAGAGGGCGTCAACCAAAATGGGCAACCGATGGAAAGCCTGACACTACAGCAAAAAACCGACCAAGGAAGAAACACACACAAACACACACACACACACACACACACACACACACACACACACACACTTAACAGAGTGCGCGGCAAGGAAAAGGGGGAAGAGGGAGCGCAGGCTCGGCAGGCAGAAGAGGCACGCCCTGCTGGCATTCACATAGAGGGAGAAAAGGAGAGAGGGAGAGGGAGAGACAGTGCGTGTCAGGAGCTGGGTGCAGAGCTTGTGACGCCGACTCAAAAAACATTGGAAGAAACGGTTTGGTTGTACGAAGACAGATGAGATGCAGCAAGAGATGGGAGGCGAGATGCGCTGCTGCTTGCTGAGAGCTAAGCACCCTGCTGCAACGGGTTTGCCACGAGGTGGAGCGGATGCACACCAGAGCAAGACATCAGAGCACACACACCAGAGCAGGGCGTAAAGACAGAGCAGGGAAATGCGTGGACCTGCCACATCCATTGGCACCGCCAAACGACCCCCCCTCCACCACTGCACGTCAAGCCATCAGCACACACACACACACACAGACGCAAACACATGTGCCCGAACCCAACCCTACTTGCAGTTTGGTGGAAATTGGACCCATACTTGTCCGCGGAATCAAATGATGCAGGGTTTTGTTAAGTGGAAGGGAGATAGGCATGGTGTGGGACTGGACAAGGCATGGTAGCGAAACTATGGTAGCGAAGACATGGTCAAATGCGCACGATCGGCTCCACATGTGTGTGTGTGTGTGTGTGTGTGTGTGTTTGTCTGTGGGATCGTGATTCTTTTTCCCTGACATCTTCACACCCTTTACCCATCGCTTGCATACGGTTCCCACAAAGTGTATCAAACATAAACGGCTATAAGAACAACAGCAGTTCACTTAGTAATGATTAACATTTCCACACTTACTCTCATTTTTACTACAAATACTCCCTGTGTCTGCTTCGACCGAATCTCAACGATCTGTTGGGTTGTTCAAAACAGCTGTCGTGAACGGCTCATGCATCGCTCGCTAACTCACTCTCGAATCGATCCACCAACGGGGCGCGATGGAAGTGTACGTCGGACCATCCCCGTACAGCTGCACTGGGCTCACTCACACGCTCGTTGCCCAACACCGCTAGCTCTGTATGATTACACGCCGGACGGCTGTGGACAACTCACCTTTGTCGCTGGTGGACCCCGCTTTGCTGCAGCGTGTCGGAGAGCACGGCGCTCCTCTCCCAGTATGAGGTCCTTGCCCTCGTTGATGAGCAGCTCAATGCACTAAAGCTCAAATCCCGTGCCGTCAATCACCGCCAGAAAAACTTGCACACCGTTCTCTTTGAGGTGTGACCTTGGCTTGGCCATTTGCTGTTGTGCCGGGCACCGCCCCATCATTGGGCTGACTATCCCTCGGAAAATGATACAAATTTGTCAGGTCGGGCAATACCTGCAGAACAAGCCAGCTCGCCAACAGACCGCAGAGAACGTCACGGCAGCGCTTACCGTTATGGCTCAGTACCCCCTTGTTCGGTCTGTTCTGCCACCCGCCTTGTACTTGCAGCTTATTTTGCCCCAGGGCTACTCATCCTCGCCCACATACACATGCACGCACCAATTCATCCTGCCCTCAACGATTTCTCTCTGTCTCAAACGCCACCTTCACACAGGGCTGAACGATTGCAACTTTTGGATCATCGCCCGTGCGAAGAACTGGGCTTGCAACTTGTGCGTACCACCCTGGTCCTCTCACATTTGAGTCTCCCGCTGCCACACAGGCCGCTTTGCTGCTTGCTTAACGCTGACCCGGACCTGGATCGTCCCGTGATAGATGATTGAGGACTGCCACGTGCGCCTCACACCGGACCAAATTGCTGCACTGAGCCAAGGCTTGCAAGAAGCTTTGCCCTTGGCAGGTGATGAAGATGAAGGCGAAGCAGACGCGGCTGACGAGGATGTCGCTGAGGACGATGGTGCTGCAGAAGGCGATCAGGAACAGGAAGGTGACGAACACGGTACGCCCCATTCCACAGGCGCTGTCTTCTGCTACTCACACCCGCATACTCGACAAAACAAGAACAACAAGAGTTGGAGATGCCGACCCACCTTCATGCCAGCACCCCAGACTCATGTGTGCTCTGGCCCCACCACAATCTCATGTGTGCCCTGGCCCCACCACAATGCCCTTTCTGCCCCTAGCCATGGAAGGCGAAGACGGTAATCCTGTCAACGGTACGGACTGGTCCTCTGACACACGCCCATGCCCAAGTTATTGTTGTCCTCTCTGCTTCGCATTCTTAGTCACCTCGCTCTTCCCCCCACCTTTGACCTGACCTGATAGGCTTTTACGAGCAACCTGATCTTGTTGAAGAGACTCGCGGCGGTGCACGGGACGAGGATGAAGATTAGATAGGCTCATCCCGATTGAGCAGCACAGGTTTTATGCCCTGTTCATGCCCCATCCCTATTCTTTCTTTTCCTGACGCTGGGCGTCCCTTCTTGTCATCCCGTTTTGCTATTGTCTGCCTTGTTCCGTGTGTCAAAGCATGTTCCAAGCGCATAGTCGTCTGTCATAAAATCGGATAGTAGTCTGTCATAAAATTGTCATTTTTGGCCCAAAAGGCCGTCTTGCTAACATGAATGGACTGCCCTCATACTCATTTTCGTAAACTCTGTCATGAGGCATGATGATTGCCAAAGGCCTCGGCGTACACGTTGGCAAAAACCTCCAGTCGCTCAATCATAAGGCGACGAACGGGCTCAAACGCATCTTGCACCGCGCTTCGCGTCTTTTCGCTGTTTGCATCGCTGCCGTGCGCCGTAGCCAACGAGAGTCCTCGCAGCAAGCATCCCAACAGCGTATGCAGCTCCTTGGCCGTCATCTCTGGCACGGCGAGACGCAGCGAAGCCAATGCGGGCGGCACCCCCGGACATAATCTGCCACGACCAGCGTTCATCATGAGAGATCGCGAGATATCCAAGCAAGACTCGCGTCGCGCTGCACCCACCCAGCGGCATGCATCAGGGTTGCACATTGCTGCTGCATCACTGGCGTCACGCGAATCTTTAGTTGATTGATCTGCAAGCCCACACATACAAGGAAACGGCGATGAGCACAGGCATCACATGCTACATGCGCCCACCGGATTGGCCACATCAGGCCGACAGTTCCTATTAGAGAGTCGCCCATACTCACCTTGATCAAGGGTAAGAGGGTAACCATGGCTGTGCGCGCCAGGCTGTGGATCATATTCGCACCCTCCCGGTGAAAGCTTGGTGCCTATGCGCACACAAAGACCAGGCCAGAGTAGCACGAGCACTTGAGTGTTCCGTCGCCTGCACGCACCCTGCCTGCTCCAATCTGTCTTGCTGTCCATAACCAACCTCAAGCGCGAAAAGCAACACATCGTGCAATAAAGGCAGCCTCTCGAAGGACTTGCGCAAATTGAGATCATAGGGCCACAAATAATTGCTCTGCTGCGTAGCGTCCGCCTTGGGTACAGGAACAGGCTCGGCCTGCCGCCGCGCCGCCAAAAAAATGGCAGGCTAAGCGCAACCACCACAACGCAATACAAGACGACATGAGCTGCAATCAGCAATATGTACAGCGTGCCCTGCTGACTCAGTCCAACTGACAATCACGCCCCGTCTGTGCCCCCTCCATCCGACGTGCTAGAACGGTGGATGTAAAGCGGTTGTCAAAATGCTTGACTTACGAGCATGGTGGCCAATTCAGGGTAGGTGGCCAAAGAGTCCACCAAAAGCTGCAGGAGTCCGGCCTGATCAATTGTCGAAGCATCCCGGCTGGCACTGTGGCGTCAGTCGATACAAAGGTGGAACATGAGAATCAAGTGTCACTTGCTCATCAGACTCTTGTTGAGAACATGAAACACCCGCTCCCGGGGTCGCACACACAGACATACTGTCATACAACAGTAACAACCATGACTCCAGCCCCTCACCCACCCAATTCCACTCACTTGGTCGGTGCGGCGTTGGGAATCTGGCCCGAGGCATCTACCAGATTCAAAACACAGACCCCAGCGTGCCAGGTGGTGAAGCACCCACGGAATGAGGTATGATACAACGTGATGACACCCAGGTGGCGATTGCAAAAAAAACATGGACGCACAACACACACGCGCACAAACATACACGAATGCTGAAGTTCTAGTTCCTCCTTCATGGATGACAAGCCATCACCATGTTGCTGTAATGATCGTAGGCGAGACACCAAGCCAATGTCAGCTGCGCCATGTGCATCCTCCAACATGTCACGCCATTGGCGCGTGACGTGGAAACGCGATTGGACACGCACCGAGCGCCGAGATACACCATGCACTGCATCGAGAATGGCTGCAAATAGCACACGCCAAAACACGATGGCCGAGTCTGAAGAACGCAGCACTTGCACAAGAACTGGGCGCAGCGCCGCAATCTGTCCACAAGGGTGCCATCATGCGTGAGCTGAAGCACGAGGATGGGATGGGGGGGAGGGCGGATGTGCGTTGCGAGATATGGTGCGAAGGGTAAGAGACGGCGCACGCCTAACCTGATGCCAAAACGGCTTCAATGCGGTGGCAGTGGCCCGGGCAACGGCACGTGAGCTGTTTGACCAGTCTGCGTAGCAAAACGGACGGGCCGTCATGATGAATGCGACAGGCACACAGAACACGCAGAGGTCACTGATCACATGTAACTGGAGAAAACCTCGTAGTCTAGCACCTTTACTCACAGAGGGTGCTTGCTTCTAAAAAGTGAACCACGATACCACGACTTGTTTCGTCTGCTCCAAGGCAAAGGAGCATGTCAGGTTGCAGGCAAAGCTCGGCCGCGTGTTCCTCCAGAAGATGAGGCGCTTTGCGTAAACAATGAGCGACCAGGCCCATGCTGTAGTCTTTCCAATCAGCGTTGACGTCTCCAGCCGCATATAGAACCAAGCGCGGCAGGATAAGCTGGCCCACCACAAGCGCCGAGTCTGAGAGGAGGGCTTCGACGACTTGTGCTGCGGAAATGGTCGGGCTGGCGGCCGACCAGACTCGTAATAGCTCTCCACCAGCGGCACATAGGGCCAGGGCCCGCGTCACGGCCAGTAGCAGGTCCAACAAGCTGGCAGGGGAGTGGGCAGGCAGCCGAGCCACCGCACATGCCGTTTCAATGATGTGTGGCACGTCGGCATGTGCCACAAGGTGCCAGGGCTGCTGGCACAAGTGATGGCAGAGCGCATGTGCTTGCGGGGTCAACTGCCCCATTGCATCCGTCAGCGTTACGAGAGTGTGTAAGTAGGCCGAGAAGAGATGGGGCGAGGCAGAAGGTGAGGCCTGACAGGCCATGATCATGTCAAAACGAGCTGGATCAGTCAAGACCTCGCGCAAATCTTTTTGCACCAGGGACTGCTCCTGGCCGAGTCGGCAGTAGTGATATAGGGCGGCACGCGCGGTAGGTGTCATCCGCGCACTTTTGGGTGCCGTCTGCGCAAGCTGGGCGGCCGCGCTGCAAAAGCGATGGCACCACTCAGCGTCCATGGACGGCAGCAGATACGAGGCAAGCGCAGGATCGTGTAGGCTCGCGAGGAGGGCCAGAGTAGGCCAAGCACGCGGATGCCTCGACTCAGTGGGCGGCATGGAAGCGGATGTAGAGGCAGCGAGAGCAGCCATGGAATTCGGATTGATGTGCTGCAAGTGACAAGCCCCGCGCAGCAGGGCAGCAGAAAAATGGAGATGGGGCTGGCCCCAAATTTGTGCCAGCCCCACCAACTGCATCTCCGTGGCGCCTTGCTCAGAGAGATGGGCCTCTACGCTTGTGAGGATGGCCTGGGTCGGGCGGTCACTGAGGCTGGGAGATGGGCTGGCGCGCGAAGCGGTGTCAGTGTCCATGGCTGATGCCCTCAAGCCTGGGTCTTTGGCATCATTATCCGCCAATCGGGCCATCAGCCGCTCGAGCTGCAACCAGAGGAGGTCGCAGAGCATGGCGAAGGGATCCTGTTGCACGCGAGCAATACGCTTGATGCGCTTGATCGGGTGATCCTCGCCCTCCTCCTCACTGCGCTGCACAATGGCGGCAGACAGAGGCGACCCGGGCACCAAGGAACCCAGTTGCGACGGTAGAACCTCACTGATCCAGTAAACAGCCTCATCTGGTGCAGCCCACTCATAGCTTGCCCGGGCTTCGGTTGCATTCCGCTTAGCAGCAGACCCCGACCCCGGCCTCACTGTCACCTCTGTCACTCGATCCTCTTCGTCGTGGGCATCGGCTTCTGCATCAGCCTCTGCATCGGTGGCTGCATCGGCGGCGGCGGTAAGCCGGACGACTGCTTCAACGATCGCATCGCTGTGCGTCTGGTCAACCTCCGAGGGACCGTGTCGCCGGCCATCATCGGAATCCACCCCTAGTGCCTCGAGCTCTGCTCCCTGCAGCACCTCAGCGGCCGCGGCACCCACCCCAGCCACGCTCATCTCTGTGCGTACCTCAGGAGAGCCCACCCAGTGACCGCAACCTCCCAGAGGCCCACCACCACCACCACCGCACACACACAGAGCCCAAAGGCACAAGAAAAAGCAGAGGACGCGAACTGAAACCCGTCCACACGGCTGCGAAAAAAAAAAAAGAGAGTTGAGAGCCAAGAAAGAGATTTGTGATTTTATCTGACAAATGGGTGACCAACTGTAAGTGTCAATCTCTCCTTTTCTTTTTTTTTCTTTTTTTTTTTTTTTTTTGAGATTTGAACCCTAGTCTTTGTCATGCGCATGGCTGACTCAACTGGGTGGCACTTTTTTTACACCACGTCCTCACCGCCATCATGGTAAGCCGTTGGCTTCAGCTCGATATGGCACCGGCAGACCCACCATACATGCGCGTCGCCGATCGGCGTCACGCGCTGGCGCGTGGGTCTGCCTACATTGAGATCACGCCCTCTTGAGTTCCAGGCTGCCCTTCAAGACTCAAGCTGGCAAAGTGTTCCCTCACACGTGTTCATGTGATTTGATGGTTGTGATATAGCCCAAGCAGATCAACGAGATCAAGGACTTCCTCCTCACCGCGCGCCGCAAGGACGCCAAGAGTAAGCTTGATGTTTTTTCGCTCAAACCCCATTTTGGTGGTGGTGGTTGTTGCTGTTGTGACCAGTTTGTTGTGGCGCCGCTACCGAGACACGTTTCCATGTGTCATGGCGCGGCGTCTGGTGGTCCCAAGTGCCCGAGCCACGAAGATGACAACTTTTTCTCAGACCAAACTGTGTTGACTTGGTTTAATCCATCTCTAAGAAGTCCTGAGTGGCCCTGCGTTCCGTTTTGGTGGTCGCGTTTGTGTCTTTCTCGCGCGTTTTGAAGTTTTAATTTGTCCGAACAAGCGTCAGTGTGCCGAGCCGAATGTGAATTGCTCACGATATCATTCTGTTTTTCCCCTATGTACAGTGGTCAAGATCATGAAGACCAAGGACTACGTCAAGTTCAAGGTCCGCTGCAGCCGCTACCTGTACACCCTCGTGGTCAAGGAGGCCGACAAGGCTGAGAAGCTCAAGCAGTCTCTGCCCCCGGGTATGTGTTTTGGCTATGAGCTGTGGCCGTACATTGTCTTGTCCCGTGATTGGGCACCACCTTACCCTGCTCTCTCAACCCTGTTCCTCGCCACGTCTCATGTCTAGGTCTCGTTGTGAAGGACCTCTAAGCGCGGTCAGTACTTGGTGAAGTGGTGTGAGCGGTGGTGCCGGCCTGATAAAGGCTGCATACCGATATTACAGCTTGATCCGAGTGCATTGTTATGATGCCCGAATCAGGTGTTTGGAATCACATTACTTCAATTGACCGGCTTGAACCTACTTATATTACACCACTGCCAACTTTTTGATGCACAATTATCTTCGCTTTTGACTGCTGTCCTTGATGTCATTGTATACCCGGTTGTTCTTGTTTCTGTCATTATTTCTACCACTGAGCTTGTTGATGCCCATTAATATGCTAAGGCGTTTCTTGTGTTGAACACATTGATACAGACCACGAAGCGCCGTGCGCTACGTTCTATCTCGTTGTAGAGCCACGTTGGCTCCCGACGGCCGCTTTTGCTCAAACGCAAGCGTCTGCTGCAAAAAAGGCTGCATACTACAGGCCACCTATTCCCTTGGGGGTACGCGTGTATCATCACGGGCAGGCGCTAAGCGTCTTGTGTTTTCCAGAATGCTGGTGACACTTTGCCTTGAGGCCTGGTCAGCCACCCTCCCGTCCTGGCGGTGTGTGGTGAAGCTGGCATTTTTTTTTTTTTTTTTTTTTTTTTTTTTTTTTTTCAATAATAAATGGGAGACCGTATTATTTCACGACTTCCTGTGTCTCTGGGCAGACCCATTTGGTTGAAGCGAGCATAGCAAGCGTTGGGCTCAAAGTATGGGAATCCCACATCAGCATCATGCAAATACACTCCACGCATCAAGCAAAGGTTAGGTGGGTGGAGAGCGAGCTTCCAGCTGCTGAAAAATGGTGCTAGATGCCATCAGATTCTCAATGTACTGAGTCAACATCTAAGCAATAACGAATAAGAATGGGCAGCGTTCGGGTTAATCACGCACGACGACCTGTGTAGCTGCTAGCTTTGTGGATCAGAAGCAGCATTCTGACGCACCCCATTCTCCCGCTTGAGGCCGTCGTTTTCCTCGCGCACACCGTCCACACGCTCAGAGAGTTCTACTCGAGCAGGGCAAGAAGCATGAGCAAACCTCAATGTCTGCATTGTAGTTGTCTCACACAGCTCGAGTGAGATTTGTGACGCACCATCGAGCGTGTTTTGAAGCTGCAGCACCTCACGAATAAGCGCGGCCTTCTCGTCCGAAGTCGTGGCTTGACCAGACGATGCTGAGGTTGTTGTAGCCTCAGCTGTTTCTTCACGGGCAGACGCCTCGCTGGTCTGTGCGCCGACCTTGTGAGTTGATGTAGCAGCCCGACACCACGATCGCGGCCGTCAGCACTCAACGTACCGCCATGCTGCCGACCACCATCCATCCACTTCTGGCGAATCACCAAGTGTCCCATGCGCCCCGCTATTGCCCCACCACACAAAGTATCCTTCGCTGCCGCCTGCCTCCCCTCCTCCTTGTGACGCGCTCCAATGTCTTTCGAGGTTCCCACCAACAACCGCAAGCAACTCTGGATGAAAAAGCCCCTGCGCCCCTGTGCTCTCTCTTCTTCTCTCTCTCTCTCTCTCATTTCTCTCTCTCTTCCACACACCACAAAATTGCTGACATTGGTCGTTGGGAGCCCTTTTGGCGCTGGCGCAGGCGACGGAGTCGTGGATGTGATTGTGTCTGTGGCGTTGGATCGTCTTGGGCCATTTCATTGACAACGGGGACGCGACCCGCTTTGGTGCGTGTGTGCCCCAGTGGCGAGAGAACGCTGACTTGCCCTTTTTTTGGTGGTGGCTTATGCCAGCAACAACGCGCTTCCCCAGCACCCTGCGACCCTGCTGGACACCACAAGGACAACCCTTGTTAGACACGCGCTTGTCGTCACGTCCTCATACTCGCACAAGTTTGTGAGCAGATTTGGGCTGTTGTGGGCGCCTCGCAAGAACCTGGGCTGACGCGCACCAATAAGCATATACACCACAACCACGCCTTTGACGTGAGTGCTTGCAATGTGGCTACGGCATCAGCAGTATGGCACTTGAACAGATGGACCACTTGCAAGAATACGACAGTGTGGCCAAGCTGCACGAGGCACCAAACTGGCGACAAATGATCCAGGACGTGAAGAGCCTCAATGACGCCGAGTTCACGCTCGAGGTTGGCCTATCCACGGCCGGCGCACGCTCCCTTGATCTCTTGCGCATGAAGCGTTGGAAACCCGCTGTCATTTTGGACTTGGATGCCTTGGATTCCGACACCCATGCCCGAATCGAGACGCTCGCTACCGAGCTCCATCTCCTCGATAGATGCATGCTATTTACCACCGCAGCGACTGACACTGGTTGGCAGCCCATGGCTTCTGGAGACATTCTGAGGAACGTCCCCGTCGTTCATGCCTGCTCCCCCGACTACCTCGTAAAGTTTGCGGTCAGTACAGTTTGCTTTTCTCTTGATATGCTCAAGGTTCTGGGTTGGTGTTCAAACATGCGGATGTACATCCTTGTGGAACGGATGAAAGTTGGTTGTTGTTCCTGTCGTCATTCTCACGACGCCACCCATGTTCCCATTGGCACCTGCACTCTCCTGCGACTCTTACCGTGATTATCCCCGTAGGCACGTACACCTCTCAAGAGCCGTGACGCGGTCTTGGCAGGCCTCAACTTGAGCATGGCACTGGAGAATGCTCTGATTGTCAGCAACGACCCTCAGGGCTGGCGACTCTCAGATCGCTCAGCCATCGTTCGCTGGCCCGCCCTTTTTGGCCACCACCTCCCCTCGGCCATGGTGGCCGCTGCTGTCAAGCACCTGGCTAGTGGCATGACAGCCACATATGTAGCCTTGACCCTCCGCAGCGCCCTCAATGACTTTCCCGACAAGATTGAGTGGCTCGAAGGCCCAGAACCCTCTCACGTGGATCGCCCCATTTTCCGCGAAACGTTGACGCGCAATAAACTCCTTCTCGTGTGTGACCTTGACCAAACCCTCGTGGATGTTGAGGCCCGCCCCCTCGAGCCCGGACAGCCCCTCGTCTATGAAATCGCCTCCGCTGACATCAGCTCCGGTGGCCGACGCCGCTGTCTTTTTGGTCGCTTTCAGCGTCGCTCTCGCGCCACCTTCCTACCTCGAGACCTCACAAGCCCCCAAACCCCAGCCGCTACCGCGTTCCTGCGGCCAGGCCTGCCTCACCTTGTACGCACCATTGCCCCCTGCTACGATTTTGTGGTGGTCACTGCCTCGCGCGGAGCGCACCCACATCTTGTGGAACAAGTGCTAGCGAAACAGCTGGGCCCCGTGGGCTGGCGGTCCTTGCGCGTGGTTGATCGAGATGGTGGGTTCCGCTTCCATATCACCTCGCATGCTTTCCATTTTCCTCCAGCTAGCCGCACAGCTGAAACTCACCGGCCCGGGCCTTTGCCAACTTTCCCCATCCACTATGGGCAGAGCTCGAGTTTGCAGGCTACCAGGAAAAATCGTTATTGGCCATTACAGATGGTGATCGCGACTTGACCCGCCGCTGCGTCGTTTTGGACGATCTCCCGAATGCATGGGCGGCCCGAGATCAACGCAAGGTGCTTTCCATCCTTCCTTATACCAGCACTGTCACCAGTCCGTACGTACGCAATGAGGCCCGTCATTTTCCAGTCCCCCTCACCCGCTATCTACCCTTCATAATTTGTCCGCCTCATGCAACTTGTCTTGACGCGCCACAGAAAAGTGTTTCTTCGCAACTCAAAACGGCTCGCCGAATATCTACTTCAACTACACGCCCAGTGGCTGAAGCAGCCCGATGCGGATACGGGGTCCATCATTACTGACCTAAATGCGCGCAAACGAGGTGCCCCCGTCTTTTAGGCCAGCAGAACCGCAACCTGCACGTCTTCCAAATGACCACGATAAAGCCGCTCACGTCCGGCTCGTTCACAATGTGCTTGGATCAGCTTGCTCAAACTGGCAAGGCGCTGCGCGCCATTCTTCCCTGTATACAATCTCAGTCGTTTACACCCCCCAAAACACCGCCTCCCATTTCACTGCCTGACGACCCTGGCGACCCAGTATGCCTAATTCTTCTTCTTCATCTTCATCTTCTTCTTTTTACATGTTAAATTTTTTTTGGGGCGCAATTTAAATACTGCCTTCTTTACGCGACATACGCAGACTTCTTTACCAGTCGACCAATAATTTACATGTTACGCATTTCTAGCTCGTCGCCAATCAGAAACAAATGGTCATGAACGGTCGCTCATTCGAATCAAATCTCCCGATTTTCCAAGTAGTCATGTGATTGGCGTGTGAAAAGGTGCAAAGATCTCGAAAAGGATCCCACAAGTCGGCACAAGTCTCGGCGCGCGGCGCACTAATTATGCCTCCAGATTCTCAGTAAGATAGTCGGCGGCCTCCTGGCTGATATTGAGACCTACGCGCCAAACGTGATAGCAAGCAGTTGATCGTGATACAAAGTTTGTGAGCACAAAATTTGACTATGCGCCCAGCGCCAGAACATCAGATTCTTGTACCGAGCCAAGCTGCTGGTCGCACATACATGGATTTAGAGCTTTGGTCTGGTCCGTGTCCCACAGGGCCACACCAGCCAAACCCATGTAGGCATGCAAAGGATCAGGGTAGCCTCCGGGGTGCTTGGCAAAGCCACCCATGTCCGACTCGGTGCTGTGCAAGTAGGCAAATAGTTGCTCCTGGTCAGCCATCTGCAAGGCGCCCAGGATGGCTAGGCTACCTCCCACCCAAAAGCTGTAGCACGTGTCCACCAGTTTGTTGGGTCGGCCATTGAAGCCTGTTTCCTGACGCTGGAGCAGCCATTCGATCAGCCGCTCACGCCGCCCGTCTGCCAAGGCCTCATCCAAAGTTCCCTAATCAGAAACACCAAAAATAGTTGGTTACAATGGTACGACCAAGTGAGCAAGGTTAGCAGCAGAGACCCTTGGACCATCGTCACCCTTTAAAGGGAGTGCAATAAGTTGGCTACCTCTTGCTCGTGATTGAGGCGCAAGCATCGACCAAAGCCAAGAGCAAGTAAATCTTACCAGCATGGCGAGGCTGGCCACCGCACAATATGTCGAGCCAGCGTGGGCCTCGAGGCCTGGCTCCTGTGCAATACCACCTTCATGGGTGATGCAGCGCTGCACAAAGGCGGTAGCACTGGCTGCATCCACGTGATCCAACCCTTTTATCATGGTAGCGACAGTGCAAGCGCAATAAAGAAACCGCATGTCCTCCTCGCCTCCCCCGAGATTGCTCACAAAGGAGCCACTAGCAACCTGATGGGCTCGGAGCATGCGCAGTAGGGCTGGCCGTTGAATACGACTGAGATCAGCCTTGAGTACGCCGAGCAAGGCCAAGGCAGTATACGTCATGGCCAAATGCCCGCCATCGTATGCGCAGACAGGAGCGCTACCTCCATTATCGGGGCAAAAAGGATTGCCAATGTGCGAACTGCCCCGAAAGCCACCCACTCCCTCCGAGCTCGACGGGATGACCTACCAATGCACACGACATGCCCAATGTTGTCAGCACAACCATAACCTCGACCCAGGAGAAAAAAAAGGAGACTCGACTTCTCTGCCATAACTAATAGAAGGCGTTACCCCTGTGTACCTGGAGGCTGTAGAGCCAATCAATAACGTGCTGGCGTTGCTCGGCTTGAAGAGGCGCGTGAATCAAGTCGAGGCCCGAAACGCAAAAGAAGACGAGCGTGGCTCGATTTGTGTCCAAGCTTGCCATAAAGCCCGGCAGCATCTGCATGTTGCGTGAGTAGTAGGTCACATGTCGCTCAAAGTGAAAAGGCTTGAGCACTGCACTGCGCGGCTCGGCTGCAACAGCCCCCGGCTCCTCCCCCTCAGCCATGACTTTTGTGCTCAAAAAAGGAGCAGAGAAAGAAAAATCCTTTTTTCGAAAAGTCAAAAGTCACACACACACACACACACACACACACACAAAAAAAGGTTTTGGGATTTGTTGTTGTCTTTGGATTCTCTCTCTCTTCTCTCTCTTCTCAAACCGACCAAACCAATTCATTTCTCTCTTCTCTCTCTCCTCTCTCTTCTCTCTCTTCTCTCTCTTCTCTCTGGGTGAGTGCCGAAATTGGTAGATGGGAGAAGAACGCACTAATCCTCCACATCGCGCGACACAACCGGGTGAAGAGGCAGGTGCTTGGGTGCAGTGCATGCCCATCTGCCTCGCCAGCTTGCTTGACGCTTGCTTCGTGAATGTTGGGGGTGAAACAAGATTTATGATCGATTTATTCCTTTACAAACTCCGCCAGCTCTCGGGTAATCGGGCTCGCTGGCGAGCCCAATCCGCATGCTCAATGCGTCCTGAGCGACCGCCAAGCTTCAAAAGCAACTTTTGATCGCTGATGACCATATGCTTATCGACTGCTTTAAGCATGTCCACAACTGTTAAGGCAGCCGTGGCCACAGCCGTCAGTGCCTCCATCTCCACCCCTGTCGGGGTCAAAGATCGCACGTAGGCAAACAAGCGCACGCCTGGTGTAGTTGAATCGGCTCCATCCGAATCAAAGACAAGCTTGACACTGGCAATGGGGATGTTGTGGCACAAGGGAATCAGCTCGCTGGTGCGCTTGGCGCCCATGATGCCTGCAAGTTGAGCGGTGTCCAAGATCGCTCCCTTATGGTTGCGACCATGAGCTAGCATGCTCGCTGCAGCAGCGTTCATCGTCACAACTGCGGTAGCAACGGCCACCCGATTCGTTTCGACCTTATCACCCACATCAACCATGGCCGGCCGCTGCGTTTCAGCATCCACATGTGTAGGGATGGCCACTGAGTCTCGTGAGTCCTGCCTGCGCTGACAACTCGTATGCATGAATCGCCCAGGGGATGGCTGCAGCCGCTGCTCCGTGTGAAAGGCCGAATATGCCATGGTGGAACGTGCTGGTTGGGTGTAAAGAGGTGGATGAAGCCACGGACTCGACGCCCATGGCTCACCTTGGGGGGCGGCGTCCGTGCTCAGCCCGGACCCAGACCCAGACCCAGACCGGTCAGAGAGCACCTTCCACCACAGATGCTCCCCAGTTGCCGAGGGCCTGCTACCTGGATTGGCACGCGCGCAAACGCCCCGTTGAGCGATGAGTGAAGAAGTCAGTCACGTGCAAAAAGAGGGTGGAGGTGGTGGATGAGCCATCCGCCATGCTCAAAGAGACAACCGAGACGGTCAGTCGTTGGCCCACGTACCCGCCGATGGTCGTCATGGGACGATTGTTACTCTCAGCGATGGCAAACATGCCAGCATGCCGCGCATGTTTGCGCATCACGGCCTTGCCAATCACACTCATCAGCTCTTCCTCGGATGCGCCACTTCGCAAAACATCGCGCAAGGACACCTCTTCGCTCCCAAACAAGCACACCTAGCATGTGAACCAACCACACAGGTCAGCTGGGCATCAGCAATGTTCCAGCCGAGTCCGTCTACTCTGGCGGGCTCTGAGCAGCACGTGATGAACCGCGTTGGCGAGAAGCAACGTCTGCCTTCAAGCCCTGACCTTCAGATTGCCATCAGCTGTCAGTCGCAAACGGTTGCACGAGCCACAAAAGTGGTTGGTCATCGAGGTGATAAAGCCAATGCGCCCTCGAAACCCATCTACCTGCCACAACTATGGCACAAGACCATGTAGCGTGAGTTGCCCAAAACCCAAAAAAATCATAGGATCAGATAAGACGCCGTCGTAACCGATGCAACAGCGCCGACCAACCTTGGAGGTGGAGTTGGGTCCCTCTTTGAGCCGTTGCAACGGATAGTGAGTCTGAATCGTCTCAAGCATGTCCTGGTAGGTCACAAGTTTGTCAAAGTTCCAGCGATTGCCTACGCGATGATACAAGATCGGGAATTGGGTCGCGTCAAACAACCGGCAAACTTCAAAAAAACCAGAGCTGGCACGCTGCTCCCTTGAGCACGGTACGCCTTATCCTCTTCCTGCGCTCGTGCTTCTGCTTCGTGCTACCTACCATCAAAGGGCATATACTCAATAAAGCGGCAATCCACGTCGTTGTCACGAGTCCATTCCACAAAGGGTAAGAGCTCCTGATCGTTGAGGCCGCGAGTAATGACGACATTCACTTTGACGGCACCAAACCCCAGCTCCTGAGCCGCCCGAATCGCCCCAAGCACGCGATCGTGCCCTAAATGACAAGCAACACAGGAGTAACCATCAAGATACACAAACAGCTTGATGCTTGTGAATGGTCTTTTGCCCATGAGAGAGCTTAAAAACTGAGAGCGAACTACAACAACTGTGCCGCACGTACCCTTGCGACGGGTGATGATCTGGAAGAGGTGAGGATCCATGGTGTCCAAGCTGATGTTGAGACCGTCAAGGCCAGCAGCCTTTAAGGCAGGCAGTTTGCGTTCAAGAGTCACGCCATTGGTGGTCATGTTCACTTCTGTTGTGTTTGGCAGGGCCTTGAGAGACTCTGATCAGCCGCAACCCAGCCAGAAGAAATTGAGCCGTGAGCAAGACAACAGCCAGAAGCGACCATGCGAACCAAAGTCAGGAGCAGAGTCAAACTCATTGCACGGAAGGGTTACCAACCGACTACTTCGACCAGACGTGGGTAGACCAAGGGCTCGCCTCCGGTTAGCCGAAACTTTGTCACCCCCATGCGACCAAAGAGCGCGGCGAGCTGCTGGCGCTCCTCAAAAGAGATGAGCCTTTCCGAAGCGGTGAGCTTAATGCCGTCTTCAGGCATGCAATACTGGCAACGCAGATTGCACCGCTCTGTCAGGGAGATGCGCAAGTAGTCGTGCGATCGCTGAAATCGATCCACCAGGCCGGCGTGAACGGCATGTTGCCTGCTCGCGCTGAAGCTATTCACCCGCCGCGCTGCTGAGGCAGCCCTGGTTCCAATCGCAAGCATACTTGGCTTTGAGATCGGTCGATCCACTGCAAGCCAAGATCAGCAGCACGGCCGGCCTTCAACCCAACCACCTGTTGACCAACCCGCCAACACAATTGCACCCACTAGCGAGATGACCGGATCAAAAGCCAAGAGCCTTGGCACGAGTGAGCACATCGACGTCGAGGAAACCAACGCCAACAAATACAGCAGCAAGTTCGAGCACACCATCTCTCTCTCTCTCTCGCTCTCTCTCTTTTCAACACGCGCCAATGCCATATTGTCAGACAAATCATGGCCATGTGCTGTTCTTTTCTCGATTTTTGCTCTCTCTCTTCTATCAAATGGAAACCTCGTAGGGGAAGTAGATTCATCTTATTATGGAGAGCGCGTTTGTTGTTTTAACAACAACGGAGAGCAGATCGGGCGGGAGGTGCACAAGCGGATGGTGTGTGGCGTAGGTGAGGAAGGCCCGGAGAGGACGACGGGCCTCATAGACAGCTACATTCCAGCCCATCCAGACTATGTATGATGTTAGCATTATTACCATTCACAGGCAACTTGCTGGAAGAGGGGAAAACGTGATACGTGCCAGACGTAGCTCGCGACTCTCAGAGCCAGGGCAAGGGCGGAGGGTCGTAATCAGCCGCCAGCAACTCGTGAGGGTGCAGGGTGGGAAGTCCCGCTGGTTTCCATTCCGAGTCCAGCGGACTTGTTTGCATCAGCAGGAGGGGCTGACTCCCGCGAAGTTGCGGCGGGCAGGCACGGATAGCTGACTTCAGGTGGTGCCACGCGCCCTGCTGAGATAGATGTTGTTGCCATCGCGCGGTCAATGGCACGAGCCGAAAGGCACTTTCTGGCCTTGCAGTGGCCTGGAGGGCTGGGTGACAGCGAAATCGCCCGTCCCAATACCAGGCAGCTGGGGTCGGTGACTGGATGGTCAGGGGCTCGAAATCAGCCCGTAAAGGCGACCGCCACAGGTGGAGCGCGTGATTGGAGCCCTGACGTTCAAACGATACGACCCCGACCTGGCCACGCACGGGCTGCGACTGCTCGAGTGTACTGACCAGCGCCTCCACTTGTCTGGGGTCCGGTTGGCGACCCCCGCTCACGGCGACCAAACAGGCCGTGATCAGCACAATCTGCACGGCGCGAGGCGCCCTCGCTACGAGTTTGGATTCAATGGACCATATTTGTGGGTGCACGTCGTGGTGCAGTGCAGACTGTGCCAGCTCCCGAGCCTCTCCCTCCAGCTCCAGTCGTAGTACGGTCCAATTTTCAGCCAACGCATACATCTCGCCGAGTGTGTCAGGTGTCTGCTGCTGGCGCGCGGCAAGTGCAAACCGAAGGCGGTTGCGTTCATATTTGTCGCTGTCGTTGCTGCAGTCGTTGACGGTTCGCACGTCGTTGGTTTGACAATACTGGACCAAGTCAGCCTTGGTGAGGTGCAGCAAAGGCCGGGCTAGCGGCGCTTGAAGACCGTGCCGCTCTGACCGCCAATGTGCTCGTGCACGGATGCCCAGGGCACCGACCAAGCCAGAAAGGTTGCAGATGCGCATCAGTATGGTTTCAACCTACACAGGCACAGAAGAATGATGCATGATGCATGATGTACACACGCCACATGGAGCTGCAGCCCCGCTATGCAGACGGGTTCTGCGCGCGTTGCGCTGCTGCGGCCGGCAACAAGGACAGATGTCAGCTGGCAGATTTTATGTTGACTGTACCTGATCGTCAGCATGGTGAGCCGTCAAAATGGCTTGACAGCCGTGCCTAAACAAGCCAAGGCACACATGATCAGACAGACTGGCTGATGCTTTGCTGGTGATCGCGAGGGGTCAGCAATCTGTTTGAAAATCCTCTGGCTAAACCGACGTACTGGTGGGCCGCAGCAACCAGCGCGTTGTAGCGCTCGGTTCGGGCAAGCGCCTGCGTGTTGCTCCGTGGAGCGGCCGCCCATTGCAGGGTTGACATGCCGCAGACTATGCTGTGGCGCTGTAATTCAGACATCACCTAGGTGTTGAGCGCATGAGAGAACACAGAGAGCAGCGTGTTGTGCCAAGACAGTGCGGCTGTGGCACGTGTGATGTTGGCAAACGAATCCAGAGCGGCAATCACGACTCGTACTTGATGCGCTTCATCTGTGCTCTCCGGGCGCAATCGATGGTCGACCAGGTGTGCCCGGACACGGCCAGGCTGCTGCTGATGCAGTGCGTGCACCAACGCCATGCTACAGATGCAAGCGGGCGCATGACCGATCAGCCAACACATCGCACACGTTGCCATGCTCGTCGCGTCGTCCCATTCGCACCTGTCTGGCCCGCCTGAAACGGCCACCAAAAGGTTGCGGGCATCCTGTAATCCACATCGCGCCAGTCCGGTTCGCAGCGCGACGGCATCCAAGCCGCCCATGTTTGCAACTGTCCCACCGCTTGTCAGATCGTCAGATCGTATTTGGCAGGTATTTTTGCTCAAAGCCTTTATATTGATTATTATTCCTCACGGGCTTTTGAGGAGCTTAACGTTGCGGTTACTTCGATCCAATTTGTTACTCTGAATACAATTCGCCGCAACCGGCCGTCTCCTTTTGCTTTACAATGAGCTTGTCGCGAGAGTTTTCACTGTTTTCAGTGTATTTTCCTTCCATTTTTTTTTTTTTTTTGCTCCACGTCTCTGTCGTCTGTGTTGCGCATGCGTTTCCTGCGCTTTTGCATCGACCTCCATTCAAGTACGCATTGGAACTTGAGACGTCGATTGAGCAACGAGAGCAACGACAGTGAAGCGGCTGACTGTAGACTTTAAACTTGAAGTTTTACGAGGCTACACTGGCGGATTTGGATTTCAAGCTGAGATTGTAAGGATTAGCCATCAGGGACTACAAGTTGACTGGCTCAAAGTTGCTTCCGAGTCAGTTGTCGCGACGCGCGGGCGGGAAAACAGGAGGACACCCCGTGAACCCATAACCATCACAACGAGGCATATCCAAATTGCATTGTATACAGAAGGACCACAAGCGCTGAGCAAGGTTGCATCAGAGGGGCTAGCCTGGCATCGAGCACAAAGAATGGGTGGATTAAACAAGCCCTCGCCTCTGCAAACCCCACGCCAGGCCCACAGCCACCAAGGCCGTGCCCGCAGCAACAGGTAGCACCCAGGCTGTCCAATCCCGAGGTGCGGACAGTGGGGTCGCAGATGGAGCCACGGTCATCGGAGTGGCGTCAGGGAGTGGCACCTCGGGTTCTGGTTCACCAGAGGCAGTAACCAAGGCCTCACGCAATCGGCGACGCTCCGCAAGCAGCCCAGCCAAATCCCAGGAGTGATCATATGTCAAGTACGCCCAAACCTGCGCCGGCATCTCTCGCTCTATCGCTCCCCGAGCAATCAGGCGCGAGCGTCAGAAGCGCAGGCTGCCAACCACACGGAGCATTTTGACGGAGATGCAGACATACCATCCAGGAGATACCAAGGGTCACGCAAGATCAACTTGCGCAGCTGCACCGTACACAGCTGCTGGAGGGAAGCGGCAGTTTGCAAGGGGCACGCATCGAGACCGGCCTCGACAGCCTCTCGTGCCCGAACAAGCTGTGCTGCAACTTCTGGGTGGCCATTGAACTCAGCCAGGGCCTGGGCAAGGGCACCGTAAGAAAAACAAAAAAAACCACCCCAAACCACACCACGCGTGCGCACGCATTCCGACACCGCAAACCAGCTCACCTCTGGACGCCAACCGTTTGCCTTCTCGGCGGTGGGATCAGCTCCAAACTGCAGCAAAAGCTAACGCCACACACCAACCGTCACGGGAGCACAGTGCACAGTGCTCAGCGAGCGACAACGACGTACATCAACAATGCGTGCATTCCCACGGGCGGCCGCACGGTGCAGCGGCGTCCACAAGCACACGTGAACCTGGGCGAGCACGTTGGCATTGGCTCGCAACAACTGGCAAACCACGGCTTCGTCGTCATTGGCCACGGCAGCCAGCAAGGGTGTTTCCCCGCAGTAATCAGCCTCGTTGACCTCAGCCTGGTCGGCGGTCGCGTGGAGGTCAGCGTGCAGAGGCATGTCGCCAAGATGGTACCCGGAGCAGCAAAGACGCCACGACAAGGGCAGATGGTCTTACCATGCCGTGCGGCTGTTGCAGGCGCTGAGTGATGGCTAGTGCATCGCGCGCCTTGACGCAAGCTAGTAGGTCGGCATCCGCCTGGGCTGCTGCTACGCCGCTCCTAGGAATACCAAAGGCCATAGGAAGCAAGCCGCAAAATGAAAAAGGAAAAGCGCGGCAGCCAGGGATGACAGGCTGAGAAAAGGCAAGGCAGCAGGACGAAATCAAGTAGCTGGCGGATGTAGCCCTGCTCCTCGGTGCGACTTTGCTGTTATGCTCACACGCACGTTGCCAAACCCGCATGGGGTGGGTACATCAGAGCGTCGCTGGCAGCGGCAGCAGCAGCGGCAGCGGGTTCCTGCAAGGGCTGCTCAGATACCACCAGCTCGTTGGCATCCACATGTCGGTGTCGCGCCGCCACCAGTGCAAATGCCTACACACAGAGCAAGGTCCCTCAGCCACAGCAGGAAGCACCAGCCAGGTGGGTGTGCTTGGCGCCGCTCGAACGGGTTGATTGGAGAACGGACCTCTTCCACAACGGCATTTTGCAAGAGTGGCGGCAGTTGTGCCCACACGGCTGGCGCAATATCTGAAGGGTCTACCTGTTGCAGCACCTCGCGGGCCACTGGCCACCATTCGAGGTCAGAAGAAAGAGGCGTGGCTGACACGGGCATATGGCCGAACAAAGTTGATTGTATTTGTGCCCGTGGAAGCACAAGTACTCACTTGCACGCGGGGGTAGATTTTCCACGAGGCGTAGCCAGTCTATCCCTAACAGCCAAGCACCTCCATCCCTCGCTTGACTGGGGTCTGCAGTAACTGCCGCACCCATCATAATGGAGGCCCCTGCATCCACGCCCTCATCGTCGCTGTGGCGCCGGGTGGATCCAGAAAGAGCAAGCGTGTAAGGGCAGAGAATGCGCAAATATGCCAGCGTAGACGTACGCCATGCATCCAACGCTTTTACCTCGAATCAGTTTCATGGTGTGGACCGGTATGATCGGTCGGGGGTGAGGTTGCAGCAACCAATCGATCGGCCGAGTAGCGGGCCAAGACAGCCTGTGGGCAGTAGTGCAGTTTGAAACGTGAGTGGGCGATACACAGGACGCTAACGACGGCTCATCACATCGGGTTACAAAGCCAGCATTTGGCAGAACCAACCTCGTTGCCCGACAGAAGAGCCTCCAATAGGGCGTCATCGCTTTCAGGCAGCCCTGGCGCGGTGGTAAAATAGTCATTGGCGACAGTGGCAGCAGCAGTGGCAGCGCCACTAGCCTGTGCATGACTGGAAAGGGATTTGAAGTCGTGCAGCGCATGACGCTCAAGCTCGGCCAGCTCAGCTCGAGTCGTCGCTGCCACTTGCGCCTGTGTCTCTACAATGGCCTGCCCAGATCCGGTATCTGGTAAGACTGAGGAACGTGGGTGCCGAGGTCCTCGACATCATGCGTTCTTAAGCCGTGAGGTAGTCGTGACAGGCCTCGTACCTGATCCAAACGCTGCAAGCGGTACTGCAGTTGGCGATGTTCATTCTGAGCAGCGATGACGAGGGACGATGTCGCCTGCCACGGGAGCGGCTGGTGGGCACTAAGAAGCCACCGGAACCAAAAGGAGAGTTAGCGCGGTTTCAAGTCGCGAGCCACCAGTCAAGCACATAGCGGGGAAGCCTGCATTCTGTGCGCGCCGTCGTGTTCACATACTCAAAGTTGACCAGCTGCTCAACTTGTTCCACAAGCTCCGCAACCGCCTTCTCCTGCACGTTCAACAGCTCGAGCCATGGGTCAGAGTTCCAATTCACGCCGTCCCTTTCTGTTGCAAAGCCTGCACGATCGACACCTACCGCTAGAGCAGCTCGGCGCTCATAATCGCCCAGCTGGGCGGCGGGCAAGCCAGCATCCCCACTGCCAGAGCGTTCTCCGGCCATGACGCTCGTCACAACAACAACAACAACAACCAAAAGGGCAACACAAGTCAGATAAATTTGTCAGATGTCAGAAATTCATGGTTGAGTTGTCAATGTGTGTGAAAGCCAAATTTTGTGCACATTTTCATTTCTTGTGGCTGTTGCGGTTACTGGTGGCTCGTGGTGCGTGTGTGGGTCGTGCTTTTTTGCGCGGCTTGATGTGTGTGTCGGTGTTTGTGTGTGTGTGGAGAAAGGGGGGGCGCGAGGGCGGTGTGAGGGAGAGTGAGGGTGGGTGGAGGCTGGTCAGGGGTCAGGCAGCTTGGTTGGTGGCTTTCATTTGTGACGCAAGAAGGGCTGCCTTGGGAAGCTGTGACGTACATCGTCCTTGCTCACGTGGTGAATCGGATCTCACAATGTCTTCCATTTGATGTCCGTCGGCAGGCAGTCAGGCTGGCACGCTGGAGTTCTGAGTTGGGTGTTTTCCGTGATTTTGGCACACACCATGTCTGCCTGGACGCTGCGGTAGCACCAGTTCTCGACGTTGCAGGCTAAAGGGCGTTACGCCCTGAGCGTGGCGCCACCGCCGTCACGCGCCTTTCAGCACCGGTCTAGCTCGCCTTCCGAACCCCTGGCTCCGAATCAACCAACACACGTCTCCGATTCGTTTTCCCTGGAGTAGCAGACGCGTGCAGGCATACCGGCATTATGGCGGGTAATGGATTGGACCCTCAGGTGTTGCTTCGACTTGTCGAAGCGTTCTCGGTCAGCATGAATCCTGCTGCCAGTTCCCTGGCGAAGCAACAAGCCCTCCAGGTACGTTGCTAATGTACGGATAGCCCTTGGGAATCATTTGCCATTTTTTTCATGCTCAATACCCTCCCTTTTGATGGACTGCCATCGAAATCAGTATTGCGATGAGTTCAAGGCCACGGCACCAGCTTGTCCTCGCGTTGGTCTTTATCTGGCCAGCATACAGGAACCATCCTTGCTTCAGCGTACCCACGATCCCACGATCCGTTTCTTTGGCCTTCAGGTGTGTGTGTGTGTGTGTGTGTGTGTGTGCCGATGCAATCTCCCTGGCCTTCCCCTTTGACTCGGTCTTTTGCCGATCCCCGCCAACCCCCTCATCACGGCTCTACTGTCCTTCCTACCTACTGACCTGGCCTCGGGGGTGACACACTTGTGATCTGAACTAGCTCTTGCTTCACTGCATTCAATATCGCTGGAATGACTACCAGCCAGAGGAGAAAGAGGTCAGTTCCATATGTTTTGGAGATGACTGCAGCCGTTGTGCTCCCAGTGTGAAAGCTTGCCCGCTTGCAGGGCAGACAAGGCGACACATTCAAGCAAGCTCGATATTTGCGCCGGCATTGTTCGCTTTCAGGAGATGAAAACAGTTATTTGCAGTCAACTGCTGGTGAATGGCACGCTACCATTGGGCGAAGAGCAAACTTTTGTTCTGCTCAAAGTCGGCTCGGTCGTTGCCAAGATGGCTACCCGCGAGTGGTACGTCGCCAGCCCCCTGGTGTTCAACACAACTTGTTCCGGCTGGCACGGGTCAAATCTTTGGAGCTGACGGTTGGTGCTTGCGATGCTAGGCCACAACAATGGCCAGCGCTCATTCCACAGCTACTTCGCAACGCCGACGAAAGTTTGACAGCACGGTTTTTGGTGGGTTTGCTCTCGGCACAATTTACATTGCTTATTATACCCGCGCCCTTTGCCCTCCTCCTCCCATGCCTCTTGCGGCCCTCCACAAACTCACACGCTGGGTTGGGGCGTGGCAGAGCATGGCTTGCCTCAAGTCACTCATTGAGGACACCAACTCTTTCAATGACGATCTGTTGCCGCGTCGGCGAAAAGAGCTGGTACGTTTCTTTTCTGGCTCGCTACCCTCTGGCAATGGCAACGATCACGTATCGATTCGCGGAGCAGCCTTTCTGCGATCAGCTCATTGCAGGGCCATTTGGCTTGGTTCTAGACGCAAGGGCTGACGGCGTGCTTGGATGAAATTATTCCCTTCGCCACTACGACGCTCGCTGGTTGCCTCGCTCAGCACTCTCAGCACGAAGGGTTGCAGGCCGAGCAATACGGTGAGCCGCAGTGGCCCCCTTTTCTTGTCCAAAGATACTATCAGGCTCTCAACCAGTGCACAGGTACTCATGTAAGACTGCATCTGCTGGCAGAGCTGACGCTTGGCATCACGTTGGAGACTTGGATCGTTCTTGTCGAGTGGATTCCCTTTGAAAAGGTTGCACCGCACCCCCCTACACCACCATTTAAGTGTTTTGAACGAGAGGCATCTCCCTCCTCCCATGTGTGCATCTCATCAATGCTGGTGCATACGCAGCTCTTTGCCTCTGGCGTTCTGCCGCTGTTTTGCCAGCTTCTGCATGTGGAGCGACACCGTCAATTGGCCGCGGATGCCCTGCTTATCGTCATGAATCGCAAAGGACCTAAACACGATCGCCTTGCCTTGCTCGACCTCTTCCAGCATATGGATGTGCTTCTTCAGGCCGGTAGGGTTTGATGCCCTTCACAACGGCAATGCCTGTCATGGTACGGCGAGTTTGCTCGGCTCACACTCACCTCTTTGCTGGTATTCGTTTCCTTCCGTGCTTCCTTGCTTTCTTCTGTTCTTGTCAGTCCCGCAGTGGGACGCCGGTGGCCACGCAGCTGACGAGGAGGCGTATAACTTTATCAAGCGCCTTGCTCAGGTACTCGTACAATCTTAGCTCGGTCACAGAAGCTTGTCCATCTTCTTCATAGTTCATCCGCTAGGTTATTTGGATGGGGACGATGGCTACCCAAGCTGTGTGATTCACAGCCAACCTTTGTGACTTGTCTCGCAGATTGTGGTGGCCCTGGCCACGGACCAACTCTGCCCCTTGTGGAGCCGTAACAATGGCCCTTACAAACATGCACCACCAACCTTTGAAAGTTACTTGAGCGCTCTAATCGCACTTACTCGACACCCAAGGTCCGTTCCTTGGCCCTACCGATGGTGCCACCAACGCACCGCAAGGCCATGTGTGTGCGTACTCACTGCTCTTGATGCACTTATAATAGCGAGTTGGTCTGCTCTCTTACCGTGCCAGCTTGGATGGCCCTGCTTAATCACGACGACGCCTGTCGGGAAAAAGTACTACAGGACGTTCAGCCTTATTTGCTCCATGATGCATTTCTCCGGTGTGTGCCATTTGTCTCCTTCTGGGCCCATCACGCAGCCGTCATGTAATCGCGAGAGATGCCTTTTTTTTTCCTTGCGAATCCCGTTTACCCATGGTGGTTGTCTTGGATTATCACAGATTGATGCGGGGTGGTGGGTTGGAGGAAGATGACTCACCAGGCTCCGAGTTTGCCCAGCAAGACTTTGGGGATCAAGAAGAGTACAAGGCCTTCTTTGGTCTTTTCCGTGGCAAGCTGCTCGATGTGGTGCGCGCCATTGGCCGAAACCAGCCAGCTGCAGTACGTCATTCACTCGGTGATCTTGACATGCCTTGGGTCTCGTTAAGATTTTCCACTAAGTCGATACGGGTTTGTGGGGACCGTGTCTGTCACTCATCCCAATGTGTGCACATGGCTTGGTGGGGTAGTCGTTGGAATTTGCATTGAACCAACTTTCCGTGGTCATGTCCACGCCCCCAGATTCAGTCGATGGTCGCGTCCTTTTCAATTCATGGGACGGCATTGCGGTGTTCTGGGATGCGATTGTCGCTGTCGCCTATCCAACCGTTCGTCTTGGCGCGCTCTCACATGCTTCGTCTTGACTTTGGGCACACCCCACTAGCCATGCTGACCGGCCACATGTCGAATTTTTGCATCTTGGTGTGTGACGCCATCCATAGATCAATGGGGAGGGTCGTCGTGGAAGGAATGAGGCCTTGATTGAGCAGCTGAAAAACTGCCTGGCCGCGCTACTGGACTGGTCATGCGCCAACCCCTTGCTCATGGAGGCCGAGTTGACAGTGCTTGGGGCTTTGCTGCCCGTGCTCGAGCATGCGGTAAGCAAATTGCCCCAGCACCTGGGAGTTTTTTGCCAGAATCATTTGTTTTGCAAAATGCCTCATGCTGTTGTCTCTGCTCTGCTCCTGCTTGCATCGCGAACAGCCACAAGCCTTGCGGCTTATGCTGGAGAAGCTATTCAATGCCATGGAATATCAAGCTCAAGAGGACTACGTTCGTCTGAATGAAGCCGGTACGACATGGCGATGCGCCATATGCCTGCCTTTTGCAGTCCCTTTCTCTCTTTTTGCTCTTTGAAGCCAATTTGCGCAAGGCGAGGCCGAAGCGCCACATTGATCTTGTCATAATGCTTGGCTTGCTGCCTGTTTGGGCTATAGCGCTTCAATCTTCCACCCATACTGGTTTGACTGACGGTGCCAAGGTTCGCCGTAAGGCGGGCCAGATTCTTAAAAGCTTGTGCCAACGCCCGCCTCCGAGCTTCACTGATACCGTGCAAGGCATCATCGGGCGTGTGCAACAGTTGCTTAGCCAAGTCGAGATTGGCGAGATGCAACGAAGGTACGAGCCTTCCTAAAGCCAACTCGAGCTTGCTCATCCGAGCCTTTGATTTGTGCTGAACGCGCTATCTGCTCACCCTTGGTTGGTGGCGTAGGCTTCTGATCGAAGCCTTGGTTGTGAGCTTCAATTCGCTGGGTGACGACGTGCAAGAGCAATCGCTGTTGGGCTTTTTCCAGCCCATTCTGGCTGAATGGTGTCACGAGGAGAATACCCGCATGCTCTCTTCTGTCAATGCGTCAGTCTCTTGCGCCGTCCTGACGAGGGCAGGGCATGGTTGTCAATGGGGACGAGATGCTTGGGGTCTCATGTGCGTGGGGCTTGTCTTGATGAAATGCTAACCTGTAGGTTGATTGGAGCCGGTGGTCTCAACTCCGGTGAAAGCTACCCGCAAGCACAAGCTACGAGGCTACGCTTGACCATGAGCGTCAATGCGTTTTTGTCGGCCGTTCGTGATACGGCTCCCCGCGGCTCGGTGCGTGGTTGGCGCGGAAGACGGTTTTTGTGTTTGCTTTGCCTTGCTCCGTGTCAACCTGCCGCGGCTTCGTGGTGACGCTTGGAGCAAATTGTTTCTGAACCATGGGCATGTGACACTCACGATTGCTCTCACCGGCGGAATAATAGGCGGGTGTCGACGCTTCGACTGTAGCCGGGGCGGTACTGCATGGGCGGGCCAGTAGCGCAGGCATTGGCGCTGCTCATGGGGATCTTGCGACTCTCAGTGGCTTACATGGGGACGCGACTGGTGGCAACGGGTTGCAATACCCTGCGCTGTCTCTGCTCCACCAAACTTTGCCCAATGTGCTGCGACTCTGCAACACTCTTCATCACCTCGAAGTAGCGCCGGCTGCAAACAACATGCTGTCTGCCGACCCGTCGACACTGCCTCCGGGCATGGCTGTGCTCTTGGACCTACGTCGGAGCGATGTGCATGCAATTCTCGCAGCAAGTTTGGACTCAGCGTCACGCGACATGACCGCACAGGAGCTTTGGATGGACCGAGCGCGCTTGTGGCTCTTCAACCTGCGAGAAAGCTGCTATCGCATTCTCGGGTGTACCTTCCGATACGGCGTTTTATATGGTGCTGACGATCAGGCAGTGTTTCAGCAGGCTTGCGTTGAGGTCATCAGCGGGCTGCGCAAGCGTGATTTACGGTTGTTTTGGAAGCTGACGGTCTATCCTTTCTTGCGCTATCTGCCGCGCGACCCAACCATCAAAGGACACGCCGTGCAGACAGCGGCAGCAATCATCTTGCAAACTTGCCATCGCCTGTCGGCTTCCATGCTGGCAGCTCAGCAGGGCACAGGCGGTAGCACCGGCCCTCGTGAGCTGTCAAGCGAGGAGCTCACCCCCGAACAGCGAGAGATTCTTGAAGAAAAACTAGATGTTGATCTCATGGAAACGGTTATCATCACCTTGGATCACTTGACAGCCGATGTCAAGCTCCAACGCGAGGAGACCATCGAGGACAAGTTTTATCATCAGCCAGAGCTTGGTCCCTCAGCCTGGGCTATTTTGGCCGATCACAGCTGTGGTGAAGCTCTTCTGGTGTTTTTATGCCAATCTCTAGCCGGTCGACATGCCTCGCAGGCAAATAAGGCCTGTGCCACCCTCTTGCGCTTGGTGCCCGCGCTGGCTAGTCATGACGTTTACAGCCCCGGCCTGGCTACCTTGGTTCCATCAGCCTTACTTGACGCCTTGGCTGCGCACGGCGAACACCACGACAACCTGACCAACCTTCTCCTTCTTGCTGGGTAAGTCGTTTGGTCGAGCTGTGCAACTCGGGTCGGCCCTTCTCTTCCTCGAGGCAGTCGTGACGCATACTCACGCTGGCTGTGTCATCCGGGTTGATGCAGAAAATGCCTGCTATGGCTGGGTGTTCATCCGGCCTGTCAATCCACTTTCATGACCGTGCCTGACATCAATGCTGACCATCTGATGGAGACGTACAACATGGTAGGTTGTCGGCGCCAATCGTCCCGTTTTTCCCCCTCCTTCATCGCGGCGTATCATGGTACACGCCTGACATTTTTCAATCTGGGTGCGATTGTAGCTTCAAAACCGTGAACTGCGCAACACCAAGCCGATTCGCCTACGCATGAAGTCCCTCTTGGATGGCACGATCGGAGTCAATGTGGGGCAGGTAAGGATGATGGGGCGCTTGGTAGCCGGGTTTGCTTAGATGACTCGGGTTGCCTAACACTGGGCTGCCTCGCCAATGGGGGTTTGATAGGTGTACAACGCCCGGCCCAAGGTATTGGATCTTCCACAAAAGCTGGTGTTGGCGCGACAACCCACTGCAGATGAGGATGACGACCCTGATCTTCAAATCTCCGCCCTGTTTGATGAGTGATGGCCTGTTGCTTGGCCTTATTTTTTTGGCTTGGGTGTGGCTGGATGTGCGTGGCGGTTTTTTAGTTGTCGATTCTGGTTGTGATATGAGCGCTTTCAATATGCAAAAGAAGGAAATTCAGAAGACAGAGAAAACTGATCGTGCGACGGGGGTAGCGTCACGCAGGGGCTCAAGACCCATGAGTGGCTTCCTTCCCAAGACGAGGGCTTGTTCAGCTCGCTTCCAAATGACGATAACGTGCAGGTGTCCCAAAGTTGTACACGTGGTGAGCGTCACGCAAGATAGATGCGCAGGACGCTGTTGAGCTTGGCTCGGCAAATAGGGCATTTGTTTTGGTGTCGTTGGTAATGCTCGCCACATTGCATGCATAAGCATAGATGCCCACAAGGAACGCACGCTATGGCCTGAGAAGCGAAAATACCACGGGCCTGGGGAGTGAGAAATATCATAGCAACGAGGGGCTGTCGCTTTGGCGTGCACGGGCGAAAGCACGTACCGAGCGCTCCAGCTTGCAGATGGTGCATGTGCCAGTGGTCGCGGCTGCGGTCGTTGATGCTTCTCGATCTGAGACGGTAAAGCGAGGCAGTCAAAGCGTGAGGGGCCTTCATTGCAGAGTTGTGGTGACACATGATTCGAGTAGCTGCTCAGAGCGTTGGCATCGGCGCTGTCGCTTCACTTCCGACCTTCAAGGCCTAGGTGCTGCCGAAGTTGGCGCAGCTCGTCATCTTGGCTAGAATGAGCACTGAGGCGTAGCCGTCGGCGTTGCGCTGCTTCTGTAGGCGTGGGAGGAAGATCCCATGCAACAGTAGTCATCATGGTTTATGAGAAAAAAAGAAAGGGGGCATCTGGCGTAGACCGCACCTGGGCCAGGGCTCAAGAAGTACCACAAGACACACACACACACAAAAAAAAAAAAAAAACCGGCCAACTCACCCTTTTGTCGATTTTGAACCTCGTCTGCCTCGAGGCGAAGGAACCGAAGTTCACCGGGGCGTTTGTAAACGGGCACCTTGTTAATGCTGAGTAAAAATGACTTGGCTTGCTCCAAAGCAGCGTCGCTTGTTTGAAGGCCCGGCGTGAGCTCCACATCGTCGATCAGCACCACCGGCATGAAGAAGCGTAGGCCTAGAAAGCGCTGTAGGCGTGGGTTTCAGGTGAGCAGGTAGTTGTTGAAGCGGGTGCCGGTGCAGCAAAATCGGCTGCATGGGCATGGGACACGGCGATAGAGGCTAAACTGATGTGAAGTCGTAGGCGTTCACTCGCAATCAAGAGCTACAGACCTCGCCGCGCGGCAGATTTGTCGACAATTCCGTCACGGATAGCGACATGGTTGTCGTAGCAAGGATGGCGTCGGCGCGCATTCGGGGCAGAACCTCTGCATGTTCGGCACAAAGGGCATTCGAGGTGCAGCAGGTGGGAGTTACAGTTGGACAGGGGCAGAACCAACCCAGAAGCGGGTATTCAGAGCGCGGACCAGACATGCTTCTCCTTTGCTCTCACCATGGTAGATGGCCCGCTTGGCCGCTGGCCTCTCTGGAATGGCTTCAATGATCAAGTCGGCTGGAGTAATCGCTTCGGCAATGTTGGTCGTCAGCGTCACAAAATCGGCCAGAGGGAGCTGCGGATGCAAGAGCGAATGGATAGGCATGAAATGTAAAAAGAGACCCTGCAGCAAGAAGTCTTCGATGACTTACCGGTAAAAAATCATCCTCCAACAGGCCTTGTTCGTGGGCGCGATCCAAGCCAGTTTGGGCATCGAGCAGGCCTGACATCAACGGTGCCAACAGTACGATGAATGCGATGAGTCACAGTCAGAACTTTGCAAACGCGCGCGCGCGCGCGAGCCGCGTATTGAGGTCATTTGGTACCTCGGCGAAGCTCGTCGCGAGAGAGTCCGTGTGCGATGACTTGTACACCGTTCAGGGCCAGCTCCGCCACAATGCCGCGTCCAAGAACACCGCCGGCCCCAATCACGGCCACGGTCATCTGCCGATTCGACATGTTGAGTTCCCGAGCTTCTGGCAATCGCGCTCAGCGCCGAGTCGTGCTGTGCCGGGCTGTGCTGTTGTCCGAGGCGATGGCTGTTTGTCTCTCGCTTTGCTTGTTGCCAACTTTGGCAATGAAAGCAAAATGATGACAAATTCATGTCAATAACAACAACATGCTTTTGTTCGCTTTGACTGACCTTTGCCACTACCTCCCCCTCCCTTGTCTTGGTTCTCGGGACGGCCCAGCTCGGACTGTCTAAACTGCTGAAACATGGCAGCCTGGAGGAGAAAAAATGTCCTTGTTGATCTTGGACGTCATGTCAACTTTTTTTTCCTTGTATTATCGTTTGGTGTGAGGATATGCAACCTGGCTGACGGTGTGGCTGGTTGATCAGGCTTCTTGAATTTTTTAGTAGTAGGGGAGGATGGCGGGCGATGAAAAGACGACCCATAAAAGAAAAGAAGAGACAACTAGGAACATGAAATCCAAGAAAGGCAATGGAAGAGGAAGAGGAGAGGAACAAAAGAGGTGGTGGGACAAGCGTCGGCAAGCAATGCGAGGCACCGAAGGTTTGATAGATCAACTTTACATGACCTCGTAGGCGGGGCCACCACCACCCTCGGGCACGGTCCAGTCGATGTACTCCTGGGGCATCTTGATGCTGCAGCACTTGCAGTGGACGCAGTTCTGGGCGTTGATGACCAGCTGGGGCTTGCCGTCGGCAGACTCGGAGCCGTCCGTGTACTCGTACACACGGGCGGGGCAGAAGCGCTGTTCAGGACCAGCATACTCGGGGTAAGAGACGTTGTTGGGGATATCCTTCAAGTCGGGCTTGATGCGAAGATGCGAGGGCTGATCCTCGTGGTTGGTGCCCGAGCGCGACAGGTTGCTGAGAAGATCAAAGCTGAGAACGCCATCGGGCTTGGGGTACTCGATGGGCTGGTGATCCGCGGCCAGGCCCGTCTTGGCGCTGTCGGGCGAGTCGTTGGTGAGGGTCCAGGGCTCCTTACCCTTGGTGAGGATGGTGGCCAAACCCGCATGCATGATGCCTGGAGCCAGGCCGTAGTGGAAGGCATTGTGGACGTTGCGCACGCGGAAGAGCTCATCAAAGATCCACGAGTTTTCCATGTTATGTTGGTACTCCGTGGCCTCGAAACGGGCCTCGCTTTCATCAATCTCACCTGTCTCTCCGGCGGGTGCCGCGTTGGAGGCTGCCAGTCGGTCGAAAACGGCCTCGGCCGCAATTTGGCCCGAGGCCAGGGCCGTGTGTGAGCCCTTGATCTTGACCGAGTTGAGGAAGCCGGCACTGCAGCCCAGGAGCGCACCGCCGGGGAATGACAGCTTGGGAATGGCGTTGTAGCCACCCTCATTCAAGCAACGCGCACCATAGGAGATGCATTCACCACCCTGCAGGTGGCGGGCTACCGCGGGGTGATGCTTCCAGCGCTGGAACTCCATGTAAGGGTTCAGGTAGGGGTTGGCATAGTCGAGGCCGACGACAAAGCCGACGAGCACGAGGTTGGGTTCCATATGGTAGAGAAAGGAGCCACCAAAGGTCTTGTCCAGGGGGCTGTGTTGCAGGGGCCAGCCAAGGGTATGCTGAACATAGCCGGCATGGAAGTTTTCTTCAGGAACTTCCCAGACCTCCTTGAGACCAATGCCGTAGGCCTGAGGCTCGACGCCATCCCGAAGATTGAATTTTTTCATGACGGCCTCGCTGCAAGAGCCGCGGCAGCCCTCGGCAAAAAGGGTCTGGCGGGCAATGAGCTCAATGCCACGGGCAAACGTGGGTTTGAGGCTGCCATCCTTGTCAATGCCGACGTCACGAGTGGCTACACCGCGCACGGCACCAGCATCATCGTACAGAACCTCTGAGGCGCTAAAGCCGGGGAAAATTTCGACGCCAAGCTCCTCGGCTTGCTCGGCCAGCCAACGGGCGAGACGTGAGAGGCTAATGACGTAGTTGCCATTGTTGTGCAGTTCCGGGGGCAGGGCAATGTTGGGAAGCTCAAAGCTGGACTTGTCGTTGGGCAGAACGAGAAAGTGGTCCTCCGTCACCTTGGTGGTCACGGGGGCATCAAGCTCCTTCCAGTTGGGGATGAGGTTGTCAAGGGCGCGGGGCTCAAAAACGTTGCCACTGAGAATGTGAGCGCCGACCTCAGCACCCTTTTCGAGAACGCAGACGGAGAATTCACGACCTTTTTCGTTGGCAAGCTGTTTAAGGCGAATACCGGCAGCCAAACCGGCAGGGCCGGCACCGACGATCACAACGTCATAGTGCATCTGTTCGCGAGGCTCGGCCAGGGCCTCATCCGCCTCACTGGACAAGAGGGTACGGGCACGGGCCAGGCTGCGGGTTCCACGGGGCACCGGCGCCAGGGCGCGGCGAAGAAGCCCGGCGACGGGCAGGGCGCGCAACATGTTGAGGGTTGTGCGGCCTAAGGGACATGGTGCAAAAGTCGGCACGCAGGTGAGTCTGGAGCGGATTGGAGGCCTTTCACTCCACAACTGTGCTTCTTCGACGCCATGTGTGCAGGTGGCAGGGGTGTGAACTGCAGAGCCAAAGACATCGGGAAGCGGGCGCAGGGCAGACAAGAGAACCCTAATCTCGCCTCAAGCCACGCAAGGTCAGACAAGGGAGGGCGGGGTAGCAGAAAGGTCAAGGGTCCTGCAACCTCAGAGGAGGGGGGGAATGGCACGAGATGCATTCACAACAATGTTTGCTTGCACCAACGAAGGACACCCAAACATACACAACACTTCCACGCACGGCAATGTCTGGTGATAACTGATCAGGGCAAGTGCAATCGGATGGAAGTGTGCGCCGCCTGGCCCAATCCGTATACCCCAACATGTACCAACGACGCCAAATGCAGTGGCGCTGCCGTTTGTGTGTCTGATCGACTCAAACCTTCTTCCAACACACACACACACACACACCTTTGAAAGGGAAAATAACGTGCGGGCACCTGCACGGGCAAGGTGAACGCATAATACTGTAACAAGATCACACTTTAATTTGTTCAAAGTGTGCTTTACATTACAGTTGATGTCATAGCCATAGGCTGCAATAAGCTACATAGCCTCAGCACGTTTGAGGTATGTATCTACGTGTAGTTTGCTTTGTATCTTCTTTCAGGACTGCATGTTCTGCAATATGTTCGACATTTAGTGCTTGGTGGGTTCAAGGGCAAGAAGCGAATGTCAGAGAATCGGCCAACACAAAGTATTTTACATCTTGTTCAAGGCGAATTTTTTTTTTTCAATTTTTTTTGGCGGAAGAACGAGGAGCGAGATGGCATCGGTATGTTTGAAGGCGGATGGCACAGACGCCGGTGCAGTGTTCTAAGGGGTAGGGGCGGGGATTGGTCAGTGAGCAGGAGGCAAGCATTTGGATTGTTGATTTTGCTGGTTTTGCTTGAACCGTATGCGCGCGCGCGCGTGTGTGTGTGCTTTTGAAAACGGGGAAGGGCTGGCTAACATGGTGGGATGGATCGGGTCATAAGAAATACAGTTTGGAATTGTACTTGCTTGAATGTGTGAATGACCGTCTTCGTGTTGTAGACGGATCGGGTCAAGGGCAACTTGATCGCCGATCCTCAATGCCATGTTGCTGATGATAGGATGGTCATTTGTGCTACCTGAACCGTGATGTTCGGTTTTTGAGCAAAGTGGATGCCGACTGGGCGCGGGACCTGCTTCCTCCCCAACGTATGCTTTCGACTTGGGCTTGACATACAACTAACTACCTCGAGCGTCGTCAGACGTCGCACAAAGATATTCCTTGCCGCCCCGTAGTGTTGCCTGTCTCTCATCAGGGGTGCTGTTCTGGTCCAACCTGTCTCCTTTTTTTTAGGTTTGCCAATTCCGCCCGAGCTGGAGGTGCCTGTTTTGCCGCAGGAAGGTGAGCGGTGCTCATCCTTAATTTGGCCAGCTCTTCCGTATTTGAACACCTTTCAGGCCAAGGCCCCCGTGCCCCACCACTGACTCTGGATTGTGTCTGCCATGTATTACGTCTTGGTGCAGATAAGGAGGATGAGAATGAAGAGGACAAATGGCATGACAACGGTATCGATCGACTCGTTAACTTTGAAGATACCGCTTCCGCAGTGTCCTCGTAAGACAGGTTTCACTGCTAGTCCAGACTGGCCCATCTCGAATCCTTGTTGAGCCGCCAAGCGGCACCATTCACCGTCTGAATTTGCTCTTTGCCCACACATAAGCTGTCTTGCGGTTTCCTTTCCCAACCGCAATAAAATTGATTGCAATGAATTGACGCATGACAAACATCTAGCTTTGCCTGCAATTTCTGGATTGTTTGCTGGTGAGTTCAGCCAAAAAGCTCTAACGTTCGTTGCCGCCATCTGTTCAAGGAGAGAGAGAGAAAGAGAGGGAGAGAAAGAGAGAGAGAGAGGGAGAGAGGGAGAAGAACGAAGAGGAGGAGTAAGAAGAAGAAGAAGAAGATCAAGAAGAAGAAGAAAGAAGAAGATGCAGCAACAGCAACAGTAACAGCAGCAGCAGCAGCAGAAGAAGAAGAAGAGGAAGAAGAAGAGGCAAGGATCAGGTTCGTGAGATGAACAAGCATGCGAGGCGCGTGGGATGAGGCGGGAATACAACGGCCAAAGTGCCGATTATGCAAGGCAATCTGGCAAGGCACGTCGCGTTCATTTGTCCATCAACTCGGAGGCGTCCGAGCAGCTTTGCGCTCGCGCAGTCGACGCTGATACTCGGCATTTTTGTGCCGCCGCCGTGCTTTGCGCAGGTCTTCAAGGGCATCTGTGGGATAGCGCACGGCGTTCTCCGCGAGCCATTGCTGGTACTGCTGCTTGTGACACGTCAAAAGCTGCGAGTCCCATTGAACTGCCGAAGCAATGCGCTTGCGACCCCGACGCTTGGCGCGTTTCCCCGGTGGGTCACCGTTCTCCCCACCCGTCCCCATGGCTGCCGTGCTTGTGGAAGAGATTGAAGTTGGCAGGCTCACAGCGGGCCCGTGGGCCCCAGCTGGCCTGCCGTCGGTTGGTTGTGACGACCCGCTGGTGGGGCTCGCCACCAAACTGGCAGCCATGGACTCGGCCCTCATCATGCCCAATACATTGGGCAGGCCTTGCTTATCCTGTGCTGGGCGTGGGTCCGGCGTGGCACCGGGAGCTGGTCGCATGTTGGGTGCGGTGCCTGGTGTTAAGAGAGGTGTTGCAGCAAATGCAGCAGTGGTGACAGTTGTTGGTGCTGGGTTCCCGGTCGAGGTCGGGGGGACAGTCGCCACGGAATGTGTAGCCATAGTCGGTGTTGCCACGGTCGTGGGTATCATCACCGCCGGACTTTCCAGTACCGGGGCATTCACAGCTCCCACTTCAGGCTCCATGATGCTTGGAGGGTCCACAGCCGTGCCCTGGGCATCAGGCTCCGGCGAGCCTTCGGACCCTGACCCAGAGTCCGACTTGGTCTTCACCAAGACAGGCATCTGCGTCATAAACTGTGCAATGTCTGAAGTAGTGGGCGATCGCGAGCGCCGTGATCGACCGTGCGTACCCCGGGTTGGGGCACGTTGTGTCGCAAGAGCAGAGGTGGCGTGGGTAGTCGGGGCCACAAGTTCTGGGCGCGCGGCCTGCGTTCCAGCTGCCACCATGGGTGGTACCACGCTTGGTGCGCTTCCAGCGCTAACTTGTTTGCTATCATGAGCAATCGCTGTGGTGGGGGGTCTGATCACTGGCTGATGACTAAGGGTTCCCATAGACACTGCATGATTATGGATAGGCGCAGCTGCATGCGTGATGGCAGTAGTTGTCAAGGGGTTTGACATCGCCGGCACAGCAATACCCAGTGATCCGTTTGCCGCCTGGATCGGGGTCTGGAATTGGGCGCCGTGATCAGAGCTAGCCATGCTGGGTACCGGGTTAGATGTCTATCAGGCAGCAAGAACGGCTAACGGTGGGTCAGGGCTGAGCGGCTCGGATGTCTAGACTGTCCAACATTCAGCCTTGGGTCACAGTCAGTCTCGAGCAGCAAGCGGGTTGCACTGCCCGTTCATCCAAGTGAAGGCAAGCGTAAGCCGATGCATCAAATTCAAGGGCAGCGGCAAGAGGCGATCAGGGTCAAGAGGTGCAATGATGAGCAAATGAAGAGAAAGGTCTTTGCTGTGTTCAGCTGAATCGACCCCGCTTTGCAGGTTCTAATGTCGTGGGTCAGGTCAGCTTGACCAGGTCCTTTGCTCGACCTTTGACCACTCTCAAGGGGCTGTGCTGTGAAGATCGTGGGGCAAGGCCAGTCCTAGGTGCTTGTCCTCTTCTCCAATACCCCACCATACAAGCTATTTTTCACCCCGAGGGTCAATGCCTCGCTTATTCCTGGCGGGCGAACCGAGTCAAAGGATGGGGGGCCGGAGGCGCAG
>NW_001865041.1:824986-1098007 GCF_000002865.3 Monosiga brevicollis MX1 | reverse complement strand
TCGTGGGCGGTCAGTTTGCGAGTCGGCGCGCTGGCCAGCAGCTCTGCTCGGTGACGCTCGTTGAGCTGGTCCACTTTCATCAATCGCGCAATATCGGAAAGCTTGTAGGCGGTTTCCTGAATGTCATTCAGAGCGATGCACAGCTTGTCGGAAATGTCAAACTGCCCCTCAATGTCAAAATAGCCCTGATGTATGCATGTACATCACGCACGATGTCAGCTTTGATGGTGCAAAACGTGTTCGGCAGTTTTACAAAGCATCTGCAGGTCAAGGCACACACCTGGCGCTTGATCTCAGCTTGTAATCCGCGTAAGTATGCAAGCGCACAGTTGCACATGGAGTCACCCAGCATGGTCATGAAAATCTCGGCCATGTCTTGTTGTGGCCAATCCAAACGCGTCCACAACTGCCAATATGTGTAGTGATCATGGTGATGAGCACAAACTAGACGGTAACAAATAGACCAGGGCCAGCGAGGTGCACGAGGTCGGACGTCCTCTTACGCTCCAAATGTCATTCAATAGACGGAAAATGTCAAGCACGCTTGACGAAAACATGGATTCGGCGGTCACGCGGGTCAGTTTGTCGTACTCAATGGCCTGCCAAGCCAGCAGGAGTTGGCAGTGAGGGTAATATGCGGCTGAGCCCATGCCCACTGGGCCCGTTTGGCTTTCTGTATCGGCAAAAATAGGTCGAAGCCAGCTGTCTGATTGAGCTCACCTTCTGAATCCACTTGACACCCATCACTTGAGTCAGTGAGATCCAATGCAGGATCACGGGCTGAAAGACGGCATTGAGATTGGTGATCTCCAGCTGATCAACATCCTCATCATCCATCAAGTTTTCCATCGTGTCACGCAGTTTCTTGGTCGAGAAATAGAGCTCGAAGATAATGCCGTAAGCACTGATGTCCTCACTCTCATCGACAATGGTCGAGGTGGTGCCAGTCCATGCCTCCGCAACTTGCTGCAACACAGGAGAAAGCAGCCAACAGCAGTCAACAGCAGTCCAAAGGTGAGAGAAAAGCTGAAGGTTGTTCTCCTGACTTTCCCGGCAAAGAGGTGGTGCAGATAGGTCACAATTTGATGGCGAGTATGAACCAAGCGAGGGATCTGCGCACCTTGATATCCTTCACTAGCAAGGCATCCCAGGCCTTGATGGCCAAGGCAATCACGTTCAATCCCAGCGGTTCAAAGGCCACGCTAGGCACACGCAGGATGCCGACACAGAACACAGGGAAGTCGGTGCCGGCCGGCAAATGAGCTCTGACCGTTGTGGTCTGACCCAGTGGCGAGAAGTCTAGGCACGGTGTGACCCACCTGCAGTATTTGTGGAGGAAGGAAAGCTTCTCCATGATACGACGCATGAGTTTGACGGTCTGAACGACGTCCTTGCCAACAAACTTGTCATCGTCGTGCAATTCCTGTTTCTGACGGTCGTAGTATTCTTGACAATACTTGAAGAATACGCCCTCTACCTCATTGGCTAAACGGCGCTCGCTATTGGTGCCCTTGGCCAGCCACGGCGGCATCGTGAAGCAAAGGCGCAACACGGTGATGACCGAAAGCATGTACACGGCACCGTCTTCTGAAGGCTCGATGACGTCAAAAACATTGCCTAGAAAGAGCCGGGGTATCGTGGGGTAGAAACGGCATAATGAGGGCACGGTTGACTCTTTCAAGCCTGTTGCTGCAGCGCGGGTATGCCCCACCAATGGTTTCCAGTCCAGAAACGATCATGTTTTCAACCGCGTCGGCAAAACATAGCGCCTCTTCTGGCGCCAGTCCAGCACGCTCATCGGCCTGCGGCGGGATGGTCTTGGCCACGCGCTACAAGTTGCAAATAAGCAGAGAAACAAGCACAAAACACACCATCAGGCGAGTCAATGCTGCGACGTCTCCACTGGGTTCATTAGCTTGAAGTCGGTTCTTCATAGTGTCATTTCTGCCATTAACATTTGGCACCCGAACAAGCCTTGCCCTTTGCGACGAGGCCAAGGTCGAAACGTACCTTGAGGGCATCACTGATGGCAGAGATGTAGACGCCTTCACAGACGTGGTGGTCGATCAAACAGCGAAAGAGTGTGACGGCCTAAGGTGGAGGTCGAACAGGCGTATCAGAGCAATCAACAAAAAACAAAAAACAAAAAAACAAAATAAAACAAATGGGCCACACCATGTCCCCACCGCTCCGCTTAGCTGAACAAACTTACACGCTGAACATCTGTGAGCGCAATTTGTAGTGCATGCTGATCCAAGATGGTTTGGCTTTGGACAGAAAACCGGCCATCCCAAGCATTCGTCACGTCGCCTGGCGTGGCAGTTTGTGGCCAGAATTAGCAGCACCAGCGTGAGGGTTTCGTGCTTACACGCACCTAGCACCAGGTCGAGCTTCAACTTACCCAATGTGTCCTTGGCTTCAATGAGGATGAGCTTTTGCATCAGCGAATAATGAAGCTGAACCAGCTCAAAGGTTCGGGGATAGCCCTCGTCGGCAGGCTGAAGCGGTTTTGTGAACCAGGAGATACTGAACGATCGAGGTAGGTGAGAAGGGGCATTGGTGAGCAAGTTGAGTGCGTCTGCACATTCAAGTCAGCTCGTGTCAAGTGTGCCACGTACTTGAGGAAAATCTTTCCGGCCACGCTTGACTTTTCGGAGCGTTTCTGCAGCGGGAACTCTTGGCTGTAGCACGCGCCCCAGCACACCCAGCGTGAGGCAAACCAACCAGCGCGTACGGGCCGCCGTTTCCACCCTACCCCCGAATATTTTGACCAGCAGATGGTCATGTCAAAAGCACAAATACGTACTCAGTGCCGTTGGCAGGCATGGCAATCACTGGCACATCCACGCCTAGTGGCGACGTGCGGTGCAGAGATTAGCATTATCCATTCTTGGGCCAAGGCGTTTGAAAATGCCATGCCAAGACAAAAGAACATACATCCCAAAAAGTCAGCGGCGCCGTCGGCACTCTTGCCCGAGATGGCATGCAAGCCCTCTCGCATGGCTCGTGCAAAATGTGACATCTTCCGAATCTATTTCAAGCAAAAGCGATGTGATGAGCATGGGTACGGGCCGAAACGCTTGATTGCTGGGGCATCAGTAGATGAAGAAAGCAAACAAACCTTGGTCAGGTCTTTGATGACGCTGTTATCGCCGTCGTCGTCCCAGGCGTCTAGGACCAGAATACATTCGGGGTCTGGAACTTCAAACTCAAAAACTGCAGATGCAAAGTTTGCGGGCGCAAGAGTGTGAGATACCCTGTGAAGCGGGCACCGCTAGCAAACGGGCGTGAGCGTGGGAGGACGCGAACCTTCGTTCCACTCAGGGTCGCATGTTTTGTGTTTGACTGTTGAGATTTGCTGTTGATGTTCCGATGCATGCTTGTCCTGCACGTGATGCATTGACTTGTCACTGGCCCCAATGTCATACTGAACAGAAAAAAAGCAACAGCATTGTGTTGAAGTGCGAGCAAAAAGGGTGGCGCATCGATCGCATGAGGACGGGGTTACAGTCAAAGCGCGGTAGCGCCAAGCCTTGTCGTTGTGTCACGGGCGGCGAGCGAGGCCAGAGCCGAGCGTACGATGCGAAAGATGACAAATGGATCCGAGGTGTTGCCAGCATCTTTGGCCAAAAGGCCTTCCGCGCGTTGCAACACCACACGGAGAAACTTTCGCGAGGAAGGCGCCAGTTGTTCAGCCTAGTACAACAGGCAGCAAGCGGCCGAGCTGTCAAGGAAAAGGCAATGCCGAGCGGACACCTCAGGCCTGGGCATGATTCGGTGGGTTAAATAGACTTAAGTGCAAGTGATTGAGCGTCAGGGGTGACGTACACGCTCCAACAACTCCTGGTGCTTGGCATCGCTAGTGATTCCATAGGCTTCTCGCGCATACTTGATCAAGCTCTCCTGAGACATGCGCTGTGTGCCACGAGCCAAGTGATGCCGGTTGGGTAAGTGGATGCTGTAGCGCGAGGCACGGGACAGCTGGGACGAGGTGGCTTGCGTTAAACAAGTCGGTGTGGTGACGCCCACCTTGTCTTGGTAGCCACCAATTTGGTTCAAGATGACGCTTAGCACGGAGACGTAGGCTTGCTCGTTCAGGTCCTTGAAAAGCACGACAAGAAAGTCAGACATCCACCGGCGCACAGAGCTGCCAAGCCCAAAGAGATTGCTCAACATACATCATCGATTTTGGGAGAGGCCAGCAAATGAGCCGTCACTGCACCACCAACGTTGGCACGACCGCCTTGATCGGCTTTGCTGTTGTGTTGGATACGGGCGAGTGCTGAACGTGAGGGCCAAAGGCGGTTGGGAAGGCATGGTATGATAGGGCCAGCACAGAGACACGCCGCGGGGCGCGGGACGGAGGCAGATAACAGATAAAAGATAGGGAGAAGCATACCGAATTTTGCGTTCGTCATCAAGAGCAGACTGGACTTTGTGAGCTGTGAGGTCAGCGTCCTCGGGCTTGATATCAACGGCATCGGCAGCGGCAGCAGCGTCTTCAATCTGTTTGAAAAAACCATCCTCGTTGCCTAATCCAGGGCTACAAGCACCCATTGGGGGGCGAAAAGTGCCCACGAGCATGAGATCTTGGCGGCGCAGAAGCTGCGGCCGGAAGGCTCCAGGTGCGTTCGGCGTACCCGCGCTGATTGCTATCGGCCTGAATAAAGTCATCGGCATGCGTTTGAGCGTGCTTGCGGTTCAGGTGAAAGATGTGCTTGAGCGATTTTGTGGCGCGTGGCATGTTGCCGGTGACGGCAGGCGATGGGGCTTCTGCCATGGCAGGGGTTTGTGGTGTCGCGGCCATCACAGTAAGGGCAAGCTTCAATATGGCAGCCTCAGGAAAAGTGCAACAAAGCTCGTTGCAAAGTGGAAAAAAGGAGGCATTGCGATGTCATATGACTGAGAGCGGTGCAGGCACGCAAACTCACCTCACCAGCCACGGGCTCAGCAGAGGGAGGGCGGGATGTCAGTGTCCTGACACCCTCAGATTGCACGCGCAGCTTCTAAAGTCGGAAACCAAACAACAAAACTTTTGGCAGTGCATTCGGGGATGAGGAGACACGCGCGGGGACAGACTCCCCAATCCTCTCGGGCGTTCCCTCAGCTCCATTCACCGCTGATCCAAACAAGCAGTGCCGTGGGCTACGCCTGCCTGCCAAACCCAAAGGCCCATTCAACTTACAGCCAGCCAGCTGAGCGGTACAGCAGCAAGCAGCAAAATAGCAAAGAGGAAGACACTTTATCAAGTCGTAACAGCATCGTAACAGCATCGTAGAGTGATCACCACTGGAGTCATTCCATTCTTGAAAGCGTAACACAGAGAGAGAGAGAGAGAGAGAGAGAGAGAGAGAGAGAGAGAGAGAGAGAGAGAGAGAGAGAGAGAGAGAGAGAGAGAGAGAGAGAGAGAGAGAGAGAATTGGTTTGAGAGAGAAGTTGTCGAGTTTAGAGAGACTTTGCGTGCAACATCATCATCATCGTCATCGGATCGAACGCAGCAGGGCTTGTGCATGTGCAACCGGGGACCGAGAACTGGGTCTGAGAAAACGATCGGAAGGGGAGGGGGAGGGGAACGGAGCGGCGGACGGGAGGGTGATTCAAGGTAGCTTTTGGGTGTTTGAGCATGGTTGACATGGCAGAAGGCTGACACAAGCGCTCTCTCCAGACCAAGCCTGAGCTGCGAGGCCGTCAGCTTCGAGTGCACCCTCTCGCTGCGCAAGGCGCGCTTCATTCCCACGGGAGCATTCATAAGACCATGGCGTTGGCTTCGGGTTCGGCGACCACGCTGTCGTCCATTCCCGACACGTTCTCGTTTTCGCAGCCCGACTTGGATACGAGCACCTCCAGTGCAGCAGGCCCCGCCAACGCCCCAAGTGGCCCTACAGGCCACAGCGCAAGCAAACCTGGCCACACCCCGGCGCAGGAAGAGCGCATTTTTAGCTTGGAGCTTGAGGATCAGCGGACGGTTCATGTGCTTGCGCTCTGGCGCCACCCCGAGGAGGATACCCCTGCGCGCCGAGCTCGTCGAAGGGATCACCGCGAACGCCGTGATCTCGGTCTCGAGCTCCTACTCTCTGACGGCACTCGGGTCTGGCGGGGTCAAGGTAATCCTCCACCTGCCCCTCCATCCTTCCCCAGCGACCTCGCCTCTCCTGCTTGGGGTAGCCTCACGTCTGGTCCGCATGTGTGTGCAACGTGAATGCACCATCAATCTTTCCGTTCAGCAAATCGCGAGGACATTGCTGCGCTCAAGGCAACAAGCCAGCTGGGGGATAGGTTTGATGCGACCTTTCACCGCTGCTTCTCAGGTCTGATTGGTCTGCTCCTTTGTGACACCTTCCGTTGTCGTCATCTGGTTCTTGACGGCATTCCGGCACATGCGTGCAGGTGAGGTCGACTCGGAGCGGGAGCAGAGCGAGTTCCACTACGAGCTGGACAGCGCCTCAGAACACATGATTGCATACCTGACCGTGCCCGGCATCAAGGTTGGTGTCAGATTCAAGATGCCTCGTGCCCGTGCCCTATAAATCTTTCCTTGCGCCTGGTGCGTGCTGTTTAATGACTGCTTTGGTGCTTGAACCTGCACAGCTGAAGCTGGGGGCGATTCCTCTGACGGAGGTGCCGGACGTAGCCTCGGGCATGCATGAACTAGTTGACCGTCTTTTGCACCGTCAAAATACCCTCAAGGTAAGCAAGAGGCAACTCTCCTCTTCTTGCTCTCGTGCTTGCCTGGCCTTCTGCCTTTGACTCACACTTCCCACGGCTCGGGTTTGCATGTCGGTAGCGTGCAGTGACGCACGTTGAGCGAGAGATTGAGCAAATGCAGGCAGACACGGAACGACTTCAAAACTTGACCACCCAGCAATGCCATTTCAATTTTGAACGCCGACCGCTAGACGAAATCAAGTCAACGGTGTGTTTGCTCAGACTCCACACCGGCCTGATTGGTGCTTGCAGCAACGCGCAGTCTCACATGCGTTTGGCTAGGTGGTCAATGCCATCAACAAGATTAAGCACGACATCAAGGAAGCTTTGACAGGCGTGGCAGGCCCAAGCAGCCTGGCGACACCCCCCAGTCTTCCGGACGAGCCTTTACCAGCCTCCATGCCGGTATCCCAGCCGGCACAACCAACGACCGGGTCTCAAATCGGGCCTGCCGGCGCCATGAGCATGGCCACCACGGACGTCAATCCCAGCCTGGCCCTTTCCCTGGACGCTGACGGCCCGTCGACCCTGGCTGCCGCTGCAAATCGGCGTCGGCGTCGGCACGCCAAGCGGCCTGAAACTGAGAGTACATCCAAGAGCGCCAAGCGCCACGCTACCGCCGCCCTAGATGACGACGATGACGCCCCTCTCTAGAAACCCTGTTTGGAATTCAGATTAGTCTGATTCGGGTTTTCTTTCTTCCTCAACTGTGGCTCAAGTTGACGACGAGTGAGGGGTAAAAATCAATTCATTCGCATCCCTGAGGGATACATGATGATATCATCAATCAAATGGCACGAGGCAGGAATGGCCTTGACTGTATGAGGTGAGGGGACGAGGCCTCCTTCCATCTGACAAAGAATGAGTCCATACGCAGCCAGGCGGAATTGTAGAAGCGTTTGCAACTACCGGTTAAAGCCAAAGCCTACAAGCACGATTCTGCCTTGTATGACGACTCGCTTCCTAATGGCCTCCTTGGTCTCCGAAGACCTTATCAATGTCCGCATTGTGGGGATTGATGGGCTGCATGATGTCAGAGAAGTTGGCCGAAAGAAACTTCCACAGCTGATCCGTGATCAAGGGCTGTGCCAGCTGCGAGGGGTGGAAACCATCCACGGGCTCAATCAGTTGCCAGGCTTGGCCGCCCGCGGCCACAAACTCCTTGATTGCTACACACCACAATTCGAAAAAAAAGAGTGCACACCATCGTCAGAACGAGCTTAGCGATCCAAAAAGCGCGTGGGCCTGGCCCACATGCATCGAGCAGAACAGTCAAGTGTGATTGAGTTGCAGCAAGCAAGCGTGCCCGCGACCCACCTTCGGTCAGAGGGTTGGGGAAGTAGTGCAGATCAAAGTTGGAGAAGGTTTGGGTTTTCGTGATGTTCTCCAGCACTGAGCTTAGGAGGTTGGCATGCTGCAAAGAAGAGAGAGCATCAAGTGAGAGCACGGGCGAGGGGGACAAGGCTTGAAGTTGGTTCAAATGCACCGTACTCACATCAGTCGTCAGCGCGCGCAGCGTCTCTGCCATGAGTCGTCAACAGCACGGAGTGGCGCGCGCAGTGCAGGCAGGCATGGTGGGTGGCTGTAAGTCCAGGCGCGCCAGCAAAATGTACAGTACTACACGGCAAGCGATGTCACCCCAACAAGTGACGTACCGTTGCTGTTCATCCAGCCACGGCAAGGCGAGATCTGCAGGCAGTTGAGGAAAGCGTAAACGTCCTTCGTCTTGACGTCATTGTGCAGGGCTCCGATGGGGTGGGTGCGGTTGGCCATGGTATCTGGCAAAGCAAGCACACAGGGGGGGGCACAAGCATGTGGGCAGCCTCAGCAAGGGCTCGCAAACCAGCACAGCAAACTATCAACGCCGCACCGTAGAGAATGCTGCCATCAGCCAAGCCCATGAAGAAGACGTGGCTGCCGTTGGGCAGGGTGTGCTCGAGCTGCTCCAGGGCACCCATGGCTTGGGCATACATGTCGGCCGGCGTCGTCATGTGGGAGAGCGTATCCTCGTGGCCGTTGCAAACATCGTTGCCGATGAGCGCATAGACCACAAAGAGGGGATAATCCTCCTGCTGGTTACGAGCCAAGGTCTTGACAATCGTCGAGTTCATGGAGCCTGCGCGAGCACCGTTGACGGCAATGTTCTGAAAGTCACGATGAATGCAACGGTTGCGGTTGCGAGCGACCCTGCGGAAGGGGCGACGCAGGATGTGAATGGTTGCAACGACAAACAAGCGAAAAGCAGAAGAGTCAACAGGTCCAAAGAAGCAAGGCGAACCAGAAAACACTGCCTGCATGTAAGGGCGTACATGTAAGTGGAGTTATCCGGGCCACTGATGTCGGGGGCAAAATCGTTGGGGCCCGCAAAGGCAGTGGAGGCCGACATCATGGGCCAGTCAAACTCGTTCTCGATCGAGAACAGCAGGCGATCAAACGTGGTGTTGGAGTAGGCAGTCGTGTTCAGATACTACGGGATAAGGCACCGCGAAGTGAGTTGCCTGACTTACATGGCGGTTGAAGGAAGGACGCGATCGGCCAATTGGGGCAGCGGAGGCTGGCGGCGAAGGCCACTTCAAGGCCAATATGGCAAGGGAGCAAAGGTGCAGGGAGACGGACCTGAGGCTGAAGGTGAAAGTGAGCCGAGGCCGAGTCACCAAGAACGGCAATGCCGTAGTGGGGCGTATCAGCGCAGAAGAGGTCTTCGTAAGCCTTGTTGGTGGTGGGGTCGATGCCAAAGATGCCGTTGCAATTGCTGTCCAGGTTGGCATCCGAGTCAATGGGGCGGCGGCCGGGGCGGACATCCTTGTTGGTATCGTCGCAATCCTTGCCACGCCAATCAGCGCCACGGAGGGTGTGCAGGGGGGAGAAGCCATCCTGATCCAAGTCATCCAGAGGCTCGTGGTTGTTGGCCCAGTTGTAGATGATGTCGCATACGTCCTTCAAAAGGGGAAGATCGCAGATGGCGGGCAAATCTTGAACTGCGGCCAAGCGACCAAAGGGAAGCGACGCACGAGCACGAGCCACGGACTGGGCCATGCCCTCAGCGGGGGCGGGGAATAGGCGGCAGTCGCCCGTGCAGACGCCAATGGCTTTGCAGACGACATCGGCGGTGTACTTCTGCTCAATCAGGTCAATGACGGTGGGGCCCAAGACCTTGACGAGCTCCTGGCACTTGGCCGTCTCGTTGGAAGGCAGCATCTGGCAGAGACGCTCAACGGCCTCGATGGCTGATTCGTTGTGGATCTCAGTCAGTTGCTCAACGATACCAACGCCGAGGGTGCAGACGGCGCAGCCGGTGCCGCCATTGACACCGCCTTGCAGGTTGGTCTTGGTAGAGGTTCCATCAAAAGACCAGAAGAAGGCTTGGGTGCCCGAAGCGCAGAGCGCCAAGAGGGCCACACCTGTGAGGAGGAGTCGGGGAGCCATGGCAACTGCAGAATGGGAAGAACGACAGGCGACCACGGGAGTATGATCGTGTTGGAAGAAGCAAAGTCGATTCGAATCAAGTTCGAATCAGGGTCTGCCCTCTGATCGGGAAATGCACGCGTATGAGTGAGTGACCCAGTGGTGGTCTGCAGTTGTTTTGGAGGAGCAGATCGGAAGCATCTACTCCAGCGTCAACTACAACTTTGTCGTGAGAGTATCAAGATGTAGTAGAGTAAACGAACCGAAGACACTGCAATAACTGTACCGATCTCTACAACAAGTATCTTTGCCACAGCAGACGATGATGAACATGACCTAACAAACATTGCCAGAGACAAGGAGGGTGGGAGAACGAAAGGCACGAGTAGTTTATTGGCAGCTCGGCAAACTGGATAGAAGCGGGGATGACTTGCGACTGCTGAGGTGCAGGTCGACAGGCAGTCATGGTTGAATGGGGGGTTTTTTTTGGTTCTTGTTTTCGGCTGTTCAGATGAGGGCACGTGCCGAACCAAGGTTTGTCTGGCCAGAGCAAGTTGATACGCCTCCGCCAAATTGAAGGAGCTGGCTCGAGGCAGCACACAGAGGAGGCCGAGGAAGGAAGGAAGGGGGTGGCATTACCGATGGGCAACGGGATAGACCAAGGAAAAATTGAATCACCATGTTAGCCGTCTGGATTGAATGGGCGAGATAAGGCGGCGTCAAAAAACATATCATTACCTCGCGCAGCGAGGCGTGCATGATGGCACGATGGAGCAACACGGGATACAAGAGTGAACAACAGGTGACCAGATCAACCATAGATGAACCAGCTCGTCCACAAGAGAGGAGCCACTCAATCAATATGCGGCTCACAAAGCCGAAATAGGTCCCTCAGACGAAGTAAGGGAATGCAATCAGCTGGAAGAGTACCGCTCAGTCAGCCCAAGAGGCACGGTGAAGTGGCCCAGCACCACTGATCAGGCTATCGTCTCGCTGTAACTATTTCGAGCTGATTGACGTGTGCTCACAGCGTTGCTCGATCGTGAGCTGTCAAAAACGGAAGCAGCCTGCTCTTCACTGCCACCGTCGTTTAGCATCCAGGCCGACGTCACAGAGGGTCTTTGTTGTGGGTGGCCATCCAGCAAGTCCATGTCTATGCCATCAACGTCGGCTGGAGTGACGACAATCGGTGGCACAGTGGAGTGCCCTGAGGACGCGCGGCGAGCAGTGCTGCCAGACGTCACCCGGGTCTCAAAGTTATCGGTGTCCTGACTTTCGCTCAGGTCGATGTGCTCCTCGTCAGCCTCCTCCAGGTTGGTAAACTCGGTTTCCGTGCGGTGTATGGGCGAAGCGCGACGCTGGCCATGCCAAGACATTGCGGGCCGCGAAGCTGAGGACATGGAGGAGCGGCGCGAGGTGTCACTGCTGATGTTGGGATCGCTGTTGCGACCTAGTGGTTTGGACCGGTTGTGAAAGAGAGCAGAGTTGGGGTTGAGGTGATCCTCAAGACCCGAAGAGTGGAGACTGCCGTCGCTGCTTGGGGGCAAAAGACGCAGCATGCCCAAGTCAGTGATGGCCTTGACGCTGTGAGTGCGAAGGCGGGCAAAGCTATCCCCACGGGCCAGGGATGGCGGTGACTGTTGCTCCACTTCGGGGGCGTAGGAGCTGCGTGCAGCGTAGTCCTCCATGGTGGCAGCGCGGCGGAGGAGACTTGCAGCGTTGTCAATGCGGTGCGAGATGTAATCATCCTCAAACATGCCGATGCCGGGACGGTCACCCGGCAGCATTTGCTCGTACTCGAGCAGATCGGAAACGGGAAAGGCTTTGTAGATGAGAAGACTCAGGATGACCATCTCACAGGAGACAACAAAATCCTTCCAAGCCTGGGTTTGGTAAGACGGGTGCCAGACATCGTGCGAGGATTGCTGCGCATTCACTGAAGGCGGGCTGCTCAAGGCCAAAAGGAGCGGAATCAGGGTGCTTTGCAAGGTGTTGATCAAAAACACAACATGAACCACCAGCATCTTGAGCAACGGTTGATAGCCGTCGGCTGTGAGAAGTGATTTTGTGGCAAAGAAGATGGTAAACAGGCCGTACACGGCCACAATCATGCTGATCGTTTGCAGCGCCTGCATGGCAAGCGTGGCTTGTTCCATCGGGGCATCTACGATGCACGAGCCAACCACGGGTGAGTTCAGCTCGAACGAATGGCTCACACGTGCATGAAAATCGTCCAAGGGCGCAGAGTGTGTGAGAGGGGCAGAGTGTGTGAGAGGGGATTACTACGCACTCTGATTGGTACCCTTTTCCAAGATGATCCACAGCTGGGCAAAAGCGGTGAGCGGCGCCATGGTGAAGAACTGCCAGACCATGGCGCGGCAGCGGCGAATCATGCTCACGTCCATGCGAATTTTTGGGATGCAAAGCCGCAAGGGAAGAAGCGGGGGAAGCTTCGTGAGCCAATGATCCTCATATTCATGGCCATGTTCCTCAGCCACACGAATTGAGGCGATGGTGACACCGCCCAGGTGCCAGAAAATGAGCTTGAAGTAAGCAAAGACGGCCATGACGGTTGCTGCTGTTCGAATCAAGTGGAACATGCCGCTGGGGGTGGGGGGGAGAGGGAAATAAGTAAAAGCAAGAGCAGGGCAGGAAGGGGGGTTGCCTGGGTGAGGAGGGAAAGGTTGATGGGCATGGTGTCCCTCGGCCGCACCACGCAGCATGGCGAGTCGGCTGGTTGGACGAGAGGGTACGTACTTGCCACGCGGCGAGAGGAGGCCCAAAAAGGAGGATATCGCGAAAAGAGGCGGGACGCAGACAAGGATGATGGCGAGAGTGCGGGGCGTGTTGTGGGAGAGTTGAGTGAGGTATTGTCGCAAGTGGCGAAAGCTCGTGACACAGGTGGCAAAGCAGGCGGCGCCCGCAATGGTCATGAGCGTGAAGGTGCGGTCATTGCCCTGGGTGAAGACGGTGGCCGTCGTGGGGCCGTATGGGCTGGGTTCGTTGTCAAACCACGACATGGCTCAAAGTCAGCTGACACGAGGGCAGCAAAGGTCTTTGGCGCGCTTGTTCTCGCTTTCTCAAGCTGTAGAAGCGTCGCCAAGTGACACCTCGGTGTTGGTCAGGAGGTGGCAGTCAGGCGGAGGGAGGGGTGAGAAGCAAACGGTAGAGCTAGACTGAGGTTGGGCTCATGGTCGTAGCCATTCCGCCACAAAGAGTATTGTGTGGAGGCGGAAGCTCGATCGGACGTGGACCGGCAAGCCTCAAAACCGATGTCGAGTCACCTCGCTCGGACAGGTTGGGTGTCAAGCAGCGTCAGCAGCAGAACCAACAACAACAGCTTGGAATGTGTGCGGGAAGCAAGAGCAACAGAGACAACAAGGAATGGCTCAGCTTGAGGCATAGAACGCTCAAAGGCGGCCGTAATTTGCGCTCGTCAGGGCGTGACCGCAGGCGTTGGGAGGGGGAGGAATGACCCTTTGTACCGCGCTGCCACAAACAGCGGTAACATCCAGACGCACATTCACAGGCACACACACAAAGACACGGACACACACGAAAGAGAAATGGATGGGCGGGCAAGGGGCTCACACACACACACACACACACACACACACACACACACACACACACACACACACTCACTCACACACCTCTGGTCATGTGATTTCCTGATGACGATGACAGCCTTGATATACGTGTGTAGGACTGTGTCTTGACGACCTACCTCTCTGGTCTCTGGGAGCTGGCAGGCAACATCGGTGGGCACCATTGCCGCGCTCACCTGGTATTTGCGAGTTCACACACCCTCTGGCCCACTGGTTCGTCGTTCTTCCCCCTGCTTGTCTCGACTTGGACTGCCACAGCTCATGCTGAGACCCCCCTCCCCCCCCCCCCTGAGAACGCACATCAGGCGTCATCGTGCGTATGTGTGTGTGTGTGTGTGTGTGTGTTTCGAAAATTAAGTATGACAATAAAAGTCTGACATTCTTGGTTTTGTGCTCAGGGAGTGATATCATTCAAGCTAGAAAAACAAGGATGAGGTGATAGAAAATTTATTTCCCGCCAAAAGTTTGAAATCATCCCAGCTTCCATTTTACTCTTTGTCCGGCTTTTCTTGATCGATACCAATCCTTCCCCTTTTTCTGCTCCTGTGGACGAGTTTGCGACAGCAGCGCTCTGCGCTTTTCTTGCCCGACAACATGGACGAGTTCTTGGAGACAACAGAGCTGGGAACCAGCATGCACCTGTATGAGAATCGGGTCAGCAGCTTTGGTGACCTATGGCCGCTTAGCCGTCGCCGCAAATGCAACCCCAAAAACGTAAGTGCAGCCCGTGCCCGGCTAAATTTTCATCCCGGCAACTCCAAGTCCCGCCTGCACTCTGAATCTGTGTAAAACCCCGCCGTGCTTACCCTTGCTATCTGCTGGACGGTCGGAACGAACCTGTCGCCAGTTGGCCAAGACGGGGTTTTATCACACTGGCAATGTCAACAGTCCGGATGCGACTGTCTGCTTCATGTGCGACAAGGAGCTGGCCGATTGGGACCCCAAAGACGACCCCAGCAAAGAGCATCGCAAACACGCGCCTGCTTGCCCCTTCCTCAACCTAGACCTGGCTGAGAGTCGTCGTGCCACCTTCAAATGCTGGAAAGAAGGCATCCTCGATGCCACAGTCGAGCAGGTCAGCTTACTCGCAGGTCGCTGCCAGGTCGCACCCAGGCCAGCTCCGCGCTTGACTCATGCTGTTCTCCGGACAACATGCACAATAAACAACATCCTAAACACAGTTTGTTGCTGCCGGTTTCTACCATACACCCATCGAGTCTGCCCTGGACACTCTGACCTGCTTCCACTGCCAAAAGTCCCTCGGGGGCTGGGATAAAACCGACGATCCCATGTAAGGCTTCTCAGCGCCAGCCCGAGACATCGGCTTGCTGTACACCCATGCCCTTTGCTCATTCACTTCCCTCCAACCTTGACCAACCACGCACGTACAATAGTGAAGAGCATTTCTCCCACTCTTCACGATGCACCTTTATCAAGTCTGTCCGTGCAGCTCGCGATGCCGAGGCTGCTCGTGAGACCACCCCCGAGCCTTCCGAGGCCGAGGCCTCGGCCTCGGCTGATGACGACGCCACAGAGTTTTCCAACAAGCTGAACGACATGGAGGAAGGCTCCAATAAACTTGCTCAAAAGGCAGAGGAAGACACCCGAGCTACCCCCACCAAGTCACCTGCAAACGAAGTCGATACGGTGCAACGTTCTGCCAAGACCATCGCCCGTGCCAAGCGGGACACACCCTCCACACAATCCGAGCCTGCGGTACAATCAGAGGATGTGCAGGATTCTACCAAGAGTGCCAGGGCCGGTTCGCAGCCGACAGCAAAAAAGGTATTTCAACCCGAATTCGCCGTGCACAGAATACCAATCTTCAACCTTTTCGAAGCACAATAAAACGCAACGAACTGATACGGCGGGCCTGACTTGCAAATAGGCTAAAGCCACCCCGCTCTCCGTGATGCAGTTGGACGCTCCCGACGTTCAAGACATGACCATGGCTGAATTCTTCGACGCCAAAAAGGCCGAAAAGGTAGAGTTGCACCCGCGCTTGTTATCAACCAAGCGTTTGCTCTTCTGAGAAGCTGGCCTCATGCCTCCGCAAAATGTGTGTCTCATGTTTAGCTTCATGCAATCGTGCAAGCCGGGGAGGCCCGACTTGCCGCCTTTCGCGCTGCAGCAGCTGACACACGGGCACAGCTGGTGGCCATGCTTGCATAGCGGGCGTGTAAGCAATGAGGCCCAACTGGTGCCTTGATTTTTTTGAGTGTGAGATGTAATAGAAAAAGTTCACTTGACCCCTTTTGCTTTGTAGCATGCCCTTGTGCCGAGGCAAAATCGACTCGTCCACTATATCGTCTCTCATTGCGCACTTTAAAAGAGAAAGAGATGAGAAGGAATTGCACAGAGTTGCGTTCCCGACATCCATTTTTGACATCAGCTTCCTTGAGCTGGAACACAGTCATGGTTCACGGCTGGAGAGCTCAGCCAGATTCCACGCACATCACACAGGTTGATACCAAGGCAACACACGCTCCAGTTTCAGTTGGCCCCGTCTGTCGATCCGGTCGGAGCGTTAAGTAAACGTGTACCAATTAGGTACTGATCGTCTCGGACAATCTTACTGACCTGCAAGTCCGAGCAATGTCACCGTGAGAGAGTCAGCGAGTCGGCGAGTCAGCGACTCAGAGAGAGGCCGGGAAGGACGGAGGGATGGAAAAGAATGGGAGAAGCACCACCTACCCCAGCCAGCTTTCTTTGCACAGCCTGTGCCACCAGGGCCGCAACAGCTGCACACACCATCGTGGGGTAAAGATAGTAAAACCCATACCAGATCTGCACACACAAACATCAAGCAGGTGCAGTTAGTAGAGAAGGTACAAAAGTAATGAAATAATCCGCCTCTCCCATGGAGTTGAGTTCTGAAAGGCGGGCAGCTGGTTCGGTCGTACTTGACGATCATTCAGAGGCAACAGCGCGGGCAAGATGCCAAACACAATCGGAATTGGGCTCAACAAAAAGAATAGCAGCGAGCCGATCAAAGGCAGTACCACTACATCCGCGGACAAAAGTCGATGATGCAGTGAAGGCACGAGCAATGACGGGCGACAGCAAAGGTGATGTTAAAAGCGAGGTAGCTCAGATAGTGCGTAAAACCACAGCAGCAGCACCGCACCTGCACAGGCAGCCGTCAGACTGAAACCAGCAAGGCCAGCCTGCCATTGACGATCGATCTCAATTTTGATGCGGAGGGCTGGACCTGTGTACAGTCATCGACGAGATTGGTGAGTGACCATGCCCTGCTATCATGCCAAGCGCAAGCTTCTCCTCAACAGGGATGTCCCGACCAACCCACCATCGGTAAGAAGGCGCAAAATACAGTTGAGCGCCATGACACCGAGCGCCCAGCTCTGCCACAGCGAAATCATTGGTGTGGTATGATCGACAAGAGAGATTGGAACAAATATAGCCAGCTCCAGTGAAACACCCATGATGATCGGTAGGATACCAAAGGTCAACGTGCTAAAGATTGCCAACTGCAAAATAGCATTGGTCAGGCAGAAAATGCTGAGCTGAGGCACGACTATCTGAGTCAGGACATGGGTCAAGGTGCACACGTACCTTGAGAGCCAGCAAAACTGCTCGCGCAAACTTTGTCAATATCACTCGAAGTCGTTCTTGTCGCGCTTGAGTCACACACAATTTGCCCAAAAATCCCGCGCCGTATAGTACGAGCAACGATACTCCCAAGGTAAAATACTCGTGCACCTGCAAACGCGCATTCAAACAGTTCAGTCCATGGTCGGAATGAAGCAGAGACACAAACACAAAGCAAAATCGCAAACCACCCAAAACACGATCAACAACGACAAACAGTTTCCAGGTGAGGGTGGCGAAGAAGGCGCGTCGCAGCAAAAGGCAGTCGAGTCAAGTGCAGGCGAGATAAGGAGGTGCGAAGAGATGCCAATTACCCACCACGGTGGCACCGCACAGCTTCAACAGCGGGCGACCGGCCAGGGCCGGAAGCACGAAAAAGATAGCGGCCAGCAATGACAGCGTGACAAGACCCATGAAGACCAGCACGGTCAAGCGCGGATAGAAAAGCGGAATGTCACGCGCCAGAGGTCGGTCCTGGTCTTCGCCCGCCTCGCCGTTTTGAGAATGATCCACCTCGGCCTCCACGTCAGGAAGCACGTCGTTCTGAGGGACCGCTGCTGCACCACCAGCGGCGATGAAGCGCCTCTCATCACCGTCAGCCCCCTCCTGCTCGTCATTCTCAACCCCATTGTCCACAGCAGCATCAGGCCCGACAGGCTCGGTGGGGGGTGGTAGCATGTAGTCGTAAAGGCCCACCCAATGACTGCAAAAAGTGAACCAGGTCCGCAACAAACGTTGCACGCCCTGCGTCAGATCAAGTTGCTCCTGGTGTGGTCGGAATCACAGCAAATGCAACGCAAGGGCGAGGAAAAAGACGTCAGCGCACCATCGGTACCCAGGCACGAATGCAAGCAAAAAAACGGAGGTCAGCGTACGCACCCAGACCAGGGGAATAGTCATGTTAGCCAGTACAAACTCGAGCGGGTGTCGGATGAGTAGGTTCCAGGGCAGCGTCGAGGGCAACAGCCAGCTGGCCATGCGACTGCCCAGATGGAAGATGAAGTAGGCGATGGTGTTCATCAGAACAAGGACCACCAGGAAGCGGACCAGATAGGCCACGAGAGGCGTCTTGACAATATACTTGATGGGGTGAAAGGCTGGATCATACGGGTCACGAAAGAACCACAGGGTGCCCTTGCGAAGAATGAGACGCATCTGGCCAATTAAGGAGGTGATCATGTGAAGATACAGGATTCCAGGCAGCCAATGCATCAGCGCGCTGGTCCAAAAGGAGTGTTCGGCAAAAGCCAAGCGTTTCTCAAGCGTCACGCCTTGCAAATTCAAGGCACAGATATCAATCCACCACCCCGTGAGGCAGGGCATGAGCACGATTTCCGCAAGCATGGCAAGCACTGTCTTGAAAAAAGTGCCTCCAAAGCTCAGGAATGAGGACAGTACCCGGCGAAAGTACGGCTCCGCCGCAGTGAGGCTGAAAAAAGTAACCACACTGAGCATCAGAACATAACCAGCCGCAACTTCGGTCGCGAGTTGTAAGGAGCTAGACCAAGCCGATGGGAGCTCGAGGCCCACGAGCGAGAAGATGATGCTGCCAATCATGCTTGGAGCAAGCACGAAAAAGCCCCAATTGCCGCACACCAGCACAAATGCCCAGATCCAGGCTTCGAGGAGGCGATTGTATGGACCATGAAGCCCGAGGAGGACGTCGAGTCCTGCTTCCGGAGCCGCTTCCATGTTCTCGCCCAAGGCACGGGCCATCGCTTCGTCCCCTTCAATCTGTGCTTGACGGACCGCGTCGTCTGGGTTCTCGATGGCATCATTGGGGTCCGCATTGACGTTGTCGCCAGCACCATCGTTTGCATTGGCAGCCGGTACTTGCAGAGCCTCTGGCCGAAGGCGCACTGGCTCGTCATCCTCCTCTTCTTCGGCACGCTCCCATTCCCAGTTGTTCTCTTCTGCGTCTTCACCTGTCGAAAAAATGTTGGAGCAAAGGGTACACGCACGGTCCAGCAGATGGAAAATTGTGCATGAGCTGAATGCGCAAGCATACAAGGTAGCTGACCAAATCAAGTCAGAGCTGTGCACAAGAGGAACATGCCTTCGAAAATGGCGGCCAGAACTTCGTCGTCTTCATCCTCGCTTTCCGCTAGGGGGTCACTAGGAGGCAGCTCGGCGGGATTGAAAGGCTACCCCAGCAGAGACGACCAAGGAGGCGGAAGAAAGCGGTGGGTCGAGTGAGGTCAGGCTGGATGAGTTGTCGCTCGATTCTCAACATGGCTAAATAGTATGGGCCACTTGAAAGGTATTCGAAACGGAGGGAGGGGGAGAGAGAGAAAAAGCATCCATTGGCGACCCAAACGTACATCTGGAATGGGTAAGTTGTGAATAACAATAAAGTCCCGCAATGATACAATGGTGATGGCGAGACCAAAAATTGAACCGCAGCCCAGCGCGCCATAGAGCCATTCCCAAAAGAAGAAGCTGCGCGGCCATGCGAAGGGGCAACCCCGTGAGATCTAAGAATGAGCTAATTGCAGGGCCCAGTGCAAGTCGGAGAAGAGACAGGGCAGCATCGTTTGCGCTCTCTTTTCGTACGTGGGGTCGGACAGCTGGTCAGCAGCAAAGGTCCAAGTATGAACAAAGCAGAGACACCACACAAAGCGCGTGGCCAGGGGCAAAACTGCACGGCAGCACGAGCGAGCGGCAGCCACCGAGTCATCAACGCGTGAGCCCGGAGCTTGCAAGCTGAAAGCGGGTGCTTCAGGCAGGCGCCTGAACGATAGCAGAGAGAAGACATACAGAGCCAAGCTACAAGGGCGACAGCCAAGCGGACGACCAAGGCCAAGCTGCCTGCGCCGCGCTTGGCAAAGGTGCGCACAATATCAAGGAGGCGCAGGCGTGCAGGCATATTGGGGTCATAGACGCTCTCAAAGCGATACTCTTGCCCGCACAACTCGCAGCGTCTGTGAGAAGGGCGCCGGTATGAGAGGGTGCAAACGAACAAGCCTGAGTGAGCACCGAGAATGCTTGAGCATGGATACATCCCATGGCGAACATCACGGCCAAGCGGGCCAAAGGCAAAACGCACGGATTGCCGCTGTGTTGCAACCATTGCTGCAGACAGTCCTGATGAACATAGCGGATGGAGCCCGTGCATTTGCATGGAAAGAAGAGTGGATTGCCAGGGCTGCCATGGTCATGGCATAGACGACAGATATCTGTTCAAAGCCACGGATATGAGAGCGTGAGTCGAGACTCGATGGGATGCAGGGAGCCTTCACGGAGCGTTGGGTGGGCAAGCTGCACATGGGCCTCACCGTCTGATGCTGACGCCATACTTGTCAGTATTTGGCGGTGTTCAGCTGCTGTTTGCTCGTCTCTTGTCCATAAAAGTGCCGTGATTAGCCGCCGTAGCGGCCAGTTGAAAGGACACGGGGCTGATTGCGTGAGGTTAGGGTCAGGCACGGTGCGCAAGCGCTCGGCCGGTGTGTCAAACTTGCAAGGTTTCCTGTAGCCGGCTTGGTCTGCAGTTGTTCGCCTGTCCACTGTCCAGTGGGTTCTGGAATATGCTCCACAAGCCCTACCTTGACCGTCGGCTGACGCCAAGTCAAATAGAGAGAGTCAGAGGTCGTCGCTCACCGGTCCTCAAAATGCGGAGAAATGAATTATTGAATGATCATCACGTCAGAAAAAAAAAAAAAAAAAAAAAAAAAAAGAAAAAAAAAAAAAAGAAAAAAAAAAAGCTCGAAACGACAAAAGCACAAACAGCAAAAGCACGCATTTCTCATCGTCACGGACTGGGTCTGCATGGCTGGCTGAACGTGACGCTTATGACCGGTGCTGCAGTTGGCTAGACTGTGTTTTGGCCTCGCACACAGCGGTTGGCTGTGGCTAGGTGGATGGTGGCTCAGTAGGCGCTCCTGAGGATGTGGCCGGTCTGGTCACGCTCCGTCGAAGCTTTGTCGTGGATGGGATTGACGCCTGACGATCGGCCCGGGGACCCTAGCCGTGGAGGTGAACATCAACCGCTGGCCATAGGAAAGGTGGTACTCAACTCGATCAGTCGTTCAGGTCTTGCCGAGTCTGTGTCCAACCTCTGGGCCACCAGCACATCTCGTGCGCGCCGAGTCATTCTCCTCGGCTCCTCGGATGACGCAATCGCACTACGGAGCGAAACACCGGGCATGCTTGAAGGCTGGCTCGGGACCATGCTGTACGGCCTCGTGCTTGCAGGGGGCAGTGCCGCCGTAGGCGTTGCTTCAGACCGCGCACCTCGACTGCTGCGAATTGGCCTGGTTGTTTGCCCTTGGGTCTGGCAGTGGATGTCCCAGCATACTGTGGTGGCTTGGCCCTGGCTGCTACTGACCTCGTTGACTTATATTCTCGGTAACCGCTGTCGTCCCTTTGGACTCACTGGTGGCATCGCGGCAGGCAAAGTGAGTGATTTCATGCGGCAGTGTGTGTAGTGGGAAGCCTTTGTACCGCCCCAACTCACGCCACCCTTGCGCCTGCTCACGGCACATCAAAACTTTGCGCGCCCTTGCGCCGAACCAGTCGACCATATCCCAGCTATTTCGCGCACACGGAGCCGTTATTATCGACGCCGACGACATTGCGCGTGGTGTACTGGAACCTGGAACTTGGGGCTATAAGCGGCTGCGGGCCAGTTTGTCTCGTGGCACGACACCGCTCTGGCCGCAAGTGTGTCAGGCAGATGGGCGCGTGGATCGCCAAGCCTTGCGCGAAGCCATTTTTGCGACTCCTGCTGTGCGGCGTGTCGTCAATCAAGCTACGCATCTGCCCGTGTTTGTCGAGTTGCTACGTCAGCTCATTCTTGCACGGCTATGGTACTGGCGCTCCTTCGTGGTGCTGGACGCACCCTTGTTGCTGGAAAGTGGCCTGGATCGGTTGTGCCACACCGTGGTTTTGGTGACAGCACCCGAGCGCACCCGCATTGAACGCGTTATGCGACGTGACAGCGTTACGGAGACGCAAGCCAAAGCCACCATCGCCGTTCAAATGGTGCCCGCAGAGCAAATAAAGCGGGCACAGGTTGTATTCGAGAACAGCGGAACTCAAACGGAGCTGCGCAATCGCGTCGATGCATGGCTACAGCAACAAGGCCTCTAGATTTCTTACTCAAGAAGTCCTTCACATGGTTCGTTTGCGCATGCTTGAATTCAATTCAAAAACGTGGGAGAGCGTCCCAGATATCAATAATGTGTCCACACGTACGCCCGGCCCAGCCGGACAATGCACCTTTGCACCCACGAAGAGATAAAAAGGTTGACACAACAAAGGACCTTCTCACATACGCTCGTAGGTCACTTTGAACCCGCAATCAGCACACGTTTTGGTCCACTGATCCTCTTCCTCATCATAGACCTACAGCACAGCACACCGACCTAAGAGGGGCAGGGGCGGGGGGAAAAAGCACCGAGAACAAGGCAACCAGGTACACCATGGCCGCACCTCGTCCTCAGGGTTGAATGTGTGCTCGTGTACTACCCGCTGTGCCAGCCACTCGCTGGTCAAAGTTTCCTTGCGGAGCTTCTTCAAGCGCTCTTCACGTCGACGGTCTTGGTGCCCTTGCTGTACCGCTGCCCGTCGGTCATGCTCTGCTTGCAGGCCAAACTCATCCTCGTAGCGAGCGTAGGAGCGCTCTTGAACCTGAGGGCATGGGCGGCGTCCAACAAGTCACAGAAACATCTCAGGCCTGACCAGACTCGGTAACTTGAAAAAGGTTGCAACAAACCTGACTCAGAAGAAAGAGTTTCATCTTGTTGTAAGTATCATTATTAGGATTGTCCCGCTCGATGAAGCGTAGGCTGCTTTGCCCACCTGATAACTCACTATCTCTCAGCAGGTATTCCTACGCAGCTCGTCAGCATTCACAACAGGTGAGCCGCCACCGATAGCACGAATGCTTGCAGAGCCCACAACAACAACAACAACAACAACAACAACAACAACAACAACAACAACAACAGAAAAAAAAAGCACAAACATACTTTTGAAGCCGTGGTCTTGGTGACAAGGCGGTACTTGCCCGCCTTGTACACGTCGCGGCAAGCGTTGCAAGCCACAACTCCAAAGTGCTTGACCAGGAACGATTCGGTAAACTCCTGGCCGCAATCAATGCAGGCTGGGCCACGTGGGTAGCTTGGCATGGTTTCGGCCCCTGTCCAGCACACCAGTCATCTGAGGGTCTTGGTAGACAAATGAGCTCGCGAATATGGGTCACAACCGACCTGGGGTGTGTTCATGCCTCTTGGCTCGCTTGGGGTTGACATCTACGGGCTCGTTGGGAGGTTCTTCCAGTAGAAAGCCAGCCTGGGTGTCACGAAAGAAGCCCGTGGATCGCCGCACGACTGGCGTTGAGGACGCTGCGTCCGAACGTGTGAGATGGTGCAGTGTCTGGTAAACGGGCATTACGGGTACGGCACAGCGGCTAATCATCGCTCAGTCATCTCCAACCTGTCTTGGAAGCATTGGCTGCCTCGCTCGAGATGGAATGACGTTCGACAAGAACGGCCGATGGCAGCTGAGGACCGCTGTGTTCGCCATGTTCCCGTGTCTGCTGGCGCGTCGCCCGTCGTGCCAGGGCCTGGCAAAGAGTAAGAAGGCTGTGAGGTCCCGGGTCGCAACTGTTGGGTTGACTGATGCAGCAAAAGTCAAATGTGCTTCGTACCTCGGCCCGTTTGGCAGCAATGCGCGCCTTGACCTCAGGCGCCACCGTCGCCATGTTATTATGCTTGTTATGAATGCTGTGCAGACAAGCCTTCAGCCTCGTTTGTGTCTGACTTGCAGCGCCGAAGAGATGCAGGTCTTCTCAACGCCACACCAACCAGCGATGCACAGCCGCAGTCCAACGGTAAAGAGGGCAGGTGTTGCACCCCCACCTAGGCAGAAAAAATAAAATAAAAAGTAAAAAATGACACCAATGCCTTGACGCCTCCTCGTCAAAGAGCTCCATCATGCGGTTTCCGTCCGCGCTCATACTGCTTGTGACAGTTTGTCTGACAAGGCACGCTGATAATCATCTAACACACACACACGACAAGACAAGAACACGTCGTCGTTGTGTGCGAACTGGCAGCCTCTGACCGCGGAGGGATCGTCATGAGGCTGGTTGGGGTCCTTGGGGCCTGGCTGGCAATGCTGCACGGTTTGGCAGCAGGGGCCGGGGTTGAGAGTCGGGATGCAGATGTACTTCGAATTGGGTTTGGATCCTGCGCCAACCAGCGCAAACCCAATCCGATGTGGCGAGTAATGCGAGAAGCTGCCCCAGATCTCATGGTGCTGCTCGGTGACAACGTGTACGCGGACAGTGTCATTGTGCCCCCGCTACGCACCCCAGCTACGGTCGAAGCCCTCGAGCAAAGTTATGCGCAGCTACTCTCTCTTCCCGACTTTCAAGCACTCCGCGCCGACACACCACTCCTGGCCGTCTTTGATGACCATGACTATGGCAAAAACGACGGCGACGAAAGCTGGGAGCTGCGCACCACGGCCCAACGTTTACTTCAGGATACCTTCGATCAAGTAGGTCGCTTAATAAAGGGTGGCTGGTCGACCAGCCACCCGACTATGACGGCTTTTTTGACCCTTTGTGAATGTCGGGCACGCCCATCTGCGTTCTGTCCACGAACATGCTCACACATGGGCCACTGGCAACCATTCTCAGGATCCGCGTTTAGGAATTGCCAGTCGGCGGCAACAGAGTGCCATGTACACCGTGTGGCGCCACCAATGGCATGGCCTTCGTGTGCGCATCATCTTGCTCGACAATCGGTAGGCCCGTGAAAGCGGTCATGTCGACTTGAGCCTGCGCTATCGTGTTTCATCGCCGCGTGCACGGAAATGTAGTCTCATCTGCTCGGCTGCGTCTTAGGTCGCACAAGTCGAGGCAGCCGCGATTCTACGTCTCGGAGCATCATGCTCAGGATATGCTGGGCCCCGAGCAGTGGAGCTGGCTTGAGTCGGAGCTGCGTACGCAGAGCGCAGACCTCACCATCATCGGTTCGGGGCTACAATTCGTTGCACAAGATAAGGTGGCGGGCGAGCAATGGGGGCGCTTTCCGGCTAGTCGCGCCAAATTATTGGCACTTCTGGCAACCACCAACACCGCCAATGTGGTCTTCCTGTCAGGAGATGTGCACCTTGCCGAGGTGTCCCATGCGCATTGTGCATTTGCTTCGGGCACGCTGGTAGATGCCACTTCCTCGGGAATGACCCACAGTTGGGGCGGCCCTCGTGAAGCCGTGCTGCGCTGGATGGCCGATGCCCAAGAGCGCGTGGGGCCTGCCATCACGCAGCTCAACATCGGCTTGTTGGAATTGCAGTGTAATGACCCCGCCTCGGTGGCACGTGGCAAGCACAATCAGACGTGTCACTCCCCCGTCTTACACATTAATGTCATGGGAGCTGAGGGCGCACGCTTGATACACCGACGCTATGAGGTAGCCGAGCTGTATCGGCCAGCAGCTATTTTGAGCACAGAGCTTCGACAAGCTTTAGAGACTTGTGCTAGCAGTGACCCGCGCCATGGCCTCGACCCAGCCTGCAAACGTGTGTCCCAGGCATGCAGCCCTCGTCTCACGGACATGCGCGTGCTCTCGGGAACATTTCGATTGTGCAGCGCCCTCGGGCTCATGGTCTTCCTGCTCATGTTTATTGTGGGGTGGCCATGCCGTGCTCTCGTCTTGCGTCGGTCACGCTACCTTCGATGGGAGGTGCCGCTCTATCTCTTCCTCTTGGCGTACTTTGTACGGCTCCTCCTCAACCGTTAATCATGTGAGGTGGTCAAGATACCACCACTTCCCACGAGCGGAGTGTTTGTAGAATATTTGATTTTAGCAATTTGAGTGTTAGCAAGTTTTTCAGGCATTCTCAGTGCTGGAATATGCAACAAAGCGAAACAAACGTCATCAAAGAGGATGCGAGTGGGGGAGTGGGAGAGTGGGGAAGAAATTAACTGGGTTGGAAGAGCTCCACTGTTCAACAGTACGTTTGTACTTGCAGACGGGATTCACTCGATGAACATGCTCCCCATTTGCCAGCCCTGTGCGGCCACAAACTGGCATTGGCCATCATTGGCATAGAGCTGCACGTGGTGAGACTGATCCAATGTGGGATACACTCGACGCGTCAACACGGCCAAGTTGTTGGCATAAGCTTCGACCACCGAGTTGTCCACCATGACACGCTGCAACGTTGCGCAAAAAGTTACAACATAAGTTGATTCGCGCCACTTTGCGTGCCAACCACCTCAAATGTGTGGGTGTCTTTGAAAGAGGGCCGAGAGGCAAAGAGGGGACGGAAAAAGCCTACCAGAGCAACCAAATCCACATCTTCTGGGGCGCCATCCATCAATGCGCCGGCCTCGCGCGACTTGACATGCCCATCCGTGCTGTTGGCGGCGCAGGGCAGGGCAGGGCAGGACGGCATGGGGAGGGCCAGGTTATTTGGGTTTTTAGCAATTGTTGTTAGCATGGCAAGGTACGACATGCATGCACAGTCGCAGTCTGAAACATCTGAAACACGTACGCATTCAGGCTGGAATTGTGTGTGTCCACATAAAGCGCGCGATAACGCAGGGCACGCGATTCAATGCCGGATGTACAGGCGTCGTTGGGCACAGCGGCCGGAACAGTGCTTTTCAAGCAGCAAGAGGCTGATCACATGAAAGCCAGTTAGTTTGATACCCACACTCCCATCGGTGCACACATTCACAAAGGTAAGCTGGCGGAACGCAGCGGGGACAACCGACCATGAAGAGGGGGTCGGACAACGTAGGTCCAGGCCATGCACTGCTCATCGGCATCACAGACTTGTTCGCACTCGTGCGGATCGGTATAGTTGACGTTGGTCACGCTGCAAACGGCCGAAAGTGTAGACCAATATGAGAACTGGTTCGAGAGCTTGGCCACAAACATGGCAACGTTACTCATACTTGTAGTCACCACCAGGCAAATCCATTTTTTCAGTATAAGGTCCAACGCTTTCATGACCGTAGCCGACGCCAACCAGCGTCTGCTCTTGTCCATCAAGGCTGTCAAGCACGGAAACTCCGCAATCAGTCGAGCCTATCGGCACGGACGGAATTAGTCTGTGCTTGAGTACCCGGGAGTACCAAGCACGACACATCGACAACACCGTTCGGCAAGGCCACACCAGAAATGTTGATGAGAAAGAAGAGATCCAGCTGTGTGCCAGTGATGTTAAGGGTGACTGTTTGTCCAGCTTGCAGAGTCACCGACGTTTGCACCAACGGTGCATCCGAAGTGCGGAGGGCCTAGACCCAAAATGTGGAGACGGCGTGTGTAAGACATTGCCCGTACACACACACACACACACACACACACACACACACACACACACACAGCGGAAGCGGTAATGCACACACATGGGAATAAAGGCAGGTAATGGGAGAAATTCGGTTTCATGCATACCTTGAGCTCTTCAATGGGCTCGTAAGTGAGTCGTGTGCGATCCTGCGTCAAACCAATGGTTCGTGGTGCCGACTGAATGGAGGCCCATCCTGTGGGTTGGCCATAAGCCGAACACGTGTGAGCCATCTCATCTCGGGGGGAAAAAATGAGTTCATCCCTACGGACATGTGGACCACAATTGTGAAACAGACCATATGGGGCACCGTGCGCGTCGACGGTTCGCTCCTCAGCCACCCAGCCAAAGAGAATTTGACGCTCGTTAACTGGGTCATAGAAGCGCTTTGAGGCATAAAAGCGACCGTCTGCAGAAAACACAACGATAAAATCAGATTGGACGGATGCATACGTAGAGCCATAAACCAAGATAGCCGACGCACAATCATAGAGCATGGTGTCATTGCCCATGTCAGGCGTTTGGCGTACAAACGTCATGTTGTTGGCGTCATCGTAGGTGCCGAGAACCCAATAGTCTCGCCCCTTGGTTGAGGCCTTGAGGCAGTACACATCCGAGCCTTTGTTCGGCACCGCAAAAAAGTCTGGACACTATGACATGTAGGCACCCATCGACAGATTCATGATATACCACGGGAGTCGGGTAGTCGCGTGAGCCTGTGTCAGCAACAGAGAGCAAGGAGCTACACTGGGGAGCCCAAGACCGTCCCCCGGCCCCCCCTTGGACGTGGGTAGGAACGTGAAGAATTTGACCCATGTCCCTCACCTCCCATTGCTCGCTGTTGTCATCGCTGTTCATGTAGTGGTTTTGCTCCCAGTTGATAAAGTCTGTGCTGCTAAAGATGATGGCACCGCTCGTAGTGCCATATACCATGCGCCAGAACTTGCCGTCAGCACTACAAGTGAGATTGACCGACACCCCGGAATGAGTGGCATGGCAAGTCAAGTTAGCAGGACTATCGCAGCTCTTGTTGTGCGCTGACCTGCGCCAGGCCGTCGTGTCATCGCGACCATCGGGTGCGGTCGAGTTGCGACTGTCAATGACGGGGTTGCCCTGTGGTCTCGGAGAGTCAGGCGCGCACATGAGCATCCAGAGAGGACCCATCGATCAGACCACAGCTGTTGATGTTGAGACAGGGAAAGCAAAAGCATTCGCATTGCCTTTGGTACTATACGCACCGAGTACTTGGTCCACTTGATGAGTTCAGGATCAGAACGATTGGCAGGGAAGGCCAGACATTGCATGTCATTGGTGGACACAGAGTAGGCCAGAACAGGGGTGCGCGCGGGATCGTCCATAATGGTGGCTGAGCCAGAAAAGACACCCCCTTGATCATACCATTCATCCGTGTCAAGGGCCATGGGCAGCATCTTCCAGTAGACCAGGTCATCCGAAACAGCATCTGCACACGTAGTGGGGGGCAGGGGGCGGCGATGCGCGATATAACAATTGTGATGCTCTGACCGATGGGGCGCGCAAAGACATGGCTCAATGTTGCATGGGAAAGAACAGAGAAGCAAAGGACACCCCAAGCCAAGGAAAACAAAGTGACGAACGGCCCCAAGTGCGTGGTGTCTTGTACTGAAAAAAGAGATGATACTTGTTGTGGATTGGGTCGTAAAAGGGACCTGCGGCAGACATGATTATCAGTGGCATGCGCCGCACAAGCCACTACTGCAGCACTGCAACTGCAACGTGAAGTCAGGTTTGCACTGTTCGGAAGCCCTGACCGTTGGGATCGTTCATCCAGTCATCCGTGACCATGTGAAAAACAGGTCGATGCCGATCTGCTACGGCTCCAGCCAGCAGCGCGAGAAGGGCGCATGCCCACAAGAGTTGAACTCGCAACATTGGGCCGAGTTTACAAGAGTCTGAGAAAAAGGTCAAAGGACCATGCCACCATCCAAGAATATGATATAAGCACAGCCAAGAGCCACGAATCAAACAGGCCTGCCACCCGAGCAAGAAGCCACCGGTAGCCTGTCCAGCCAGGCAAGCAAAACCAGCAAAAGAGCCAGACCCCACGACCGACCAAAGCAGCCAGCCCAGCCAACCTGCAAGGAAATGCAAAACGCGTAGCTCGCTGGTTTGAAGAAGAAGGGAAGGGAGAGAATAAAATATGACAATGTTTACAACACTTGTTGTGAGCGAAATGGCTTGACAACAACTGAAGCCAGCATTTGTGTTTTTCCTCCTTTGACCGCCTTGGTGTTGGGATCGAGAACCGTTTTGGCAGCGCGTATGGGAGGCGCAGGCTTGGGCCAGTTGTGATTTGAAAGCAGCGAGGGCCACTTTGCTTTGCTTGCTTGTTGCATCGAGGGACCTTCTTGGAGTGAGCTGAAGCCTTGGCCTCTTGGGTGAGGCAAGAATTGCCATGGCGGACGTCAGCGAACCTGGACCGGAGGATTCGGCTTCGCCGTTGCAGGGTGAGCCGTCTGAACCGCTGCCGGAGGTGGCAGTCACGGATGCTAATGAGCCGATAGAGGAAGGCACTGGCGATGCCAACGGCGGCCATGCAGTCGGTGCTGACGTGCCAGATAGCGGAGAAATAAGCGCTCTCAACGTTGACACCGATACAGATGCAGCCGCAGATGCAGGCATGAATGACAGCGACGAAGCGGGCGACCACCCCAACGTCAATGCCGGTGTAAATGATGATGCCGACGTGGACGTTGATGCGAATATGGATGGGGATGTCGATGAGGATGTCGATGTCAATGACGCTGCCGATGCCGATGCTGATGACGCTGCCGGTGCTGATGACGCTGCTGATGCCATGGCCGAAGACGCAGCCAACGCAGGTACGCGGACCTTGCCTCAATGTCGCGCTTCCCAGGCGTAGCGGACGAGCCGTTCCACCGGGGGGTTCTCTTTGAAATGGCCTTTGGTCCCGTTACGCGCATATCCTTGCTATATGGTGCATCTCTTTTCCCTGACCCCGCGCTCTTGTCCGACACACGGGCATCGTTCTTAGGCGTATCAATCATGGTTGATGAAGAAGCAAATATGGACGAGGACGGCGAACAAGATGACGATGACGACCTTTCATTTGACCCCTTTCCCAGCCTTTCTAACGATGAATTTGCCACACGACTCGAAGAACTCAGGTCTCATGAGCATGCCCCAAATTCCTGCTGCCAATCGCCTTTGGGCCCAGCCGCAAGCTCATCTCTTTGCGTGCGTGTTTTGACGTTTCTTTCTACAGGTTGCAGCTGCATGAAGTAGATCGAGAAAATTATATTCTCGATCGCGCCTGGGTCAAGGCTGAGGCCGATATGCGCGAAAAGAGCGCCGCTCCCAAAGCTCCTTCGGCCAAGCCGACCGCCACCCGTAATCCCAAACGGCGCTCCCGCATGCGTCCTGCCTCATCCACCACCGAGACGGCCGAGCCGCAGATTCCCGTCTCCCTGACCGATGCACAGCTTGCTGAGTTGGCCCGTCGCGAGGTTGACCAGCTTCAGAGTGAGTACGACGAAGATCATGCCCGCATGGACAAGGCTCTGGCCGACCTGCAGGCCGAGCTTTTCGACTTGCAAGAACAAGTTCGTGAAATTCCTGGTCAGATTGACCTCTTCCAGCACGACGTCGCTGCTACTGCTGCCACGACTGTAAGCCCACCACGCTTTTTTTTTTTTTTCTTTTTTTTTTTGAAATTTGTTTGCCGTGCAAGCGCCATCGCTTCCGTGCGAGATGCATCATCGGTTGCCACATTCTGGGACGCTTGCCTGCAAGTACTCCTCGATGATTGGGTTGACCTACCCTGATTCTTGTTTGCTTGCGTGCAGCGCTCAGGCAAGGTGGAAACGGAAACTTTGCAACGCTTTTACGAAGTTCAGAGTCAGGTTTGTGGCCGATGCCGCGGCTTGCGTATCATGTTTCGCTGTTTCCCAGCCAGGCTTGGTAGTCGCTCATTTTGCCGGACACTTGCGCCCCACGGTCGGGGTGGTCCCCAGGCCCTCGAAACAACCGTGGATAAGTTGCAACTCAAGGCCAATAGCTTGCGACAGCAGCAGCGCCGTGTGGCGGAGCATCTACGGCACAAAGAGGAATACGGCGGCGTCCTACATCAGGTTGACTTTGAGCAACTGCGTATTGAAAACAGCCAGCAGAATACCACTCTGGACACGCGCAGCAAGGAGCTGCTCAACCTCAAGGTGACCCTTTCCAAGACCAACCAAGCTCTCACCAAGCAAAAAGATCATCTCTCTCAGACCGAGCGCGAACTCGCCCAAGTTCAGGCAGAACTCAAGCGACGTGAAACCTTGCGCCAGAAGATAGAGGCTGAGTTTGAGCAGGTGACTGCCCGCAACGCAACGCTTAAAAAAGCCAATGACGAACTAAAGCAAGAGGTTTGTAGCACCCGTGCCTTTGGGTCATGTTTTGGGTCTATCTGCGCGCTCGTCAACGCGAGCGATCCGCCAGCGGTGCTCTGACGAGCACCCTGTCATGCGCGCTTTGGTTGTTGTTGGTTTATGACACCATCCCTCACGCACTTGCTTTGCCATCCCCTCCTTGATCCTCCTTCGCCTGGGCCTTTAGCGTGAGGATTTTAAAGTGCCATCAGTGATGGACTACGTGCAAGAGCAAGCTGCACTGCCGCGTCTGCGCGCCAACGTGCGCACGCTCGAGCGCAAGGTCGAGCTGGCTCAGGTGGGTGCATAGTTCTTGACCACTTGATTTCCAGTGACTTGCTTGATGCTGGTGCTTCAACTTGGTATGCTCATCGTGGCGTCTGCCGGCGCCCGCGACTTTTTAGTTGGAGTTGCGCAGCACCAAACGCACGCTGCGTGGTACACGCACGGGGTTTTAGACATGCAACAGCCGAGATCTTTGAAATACCCCTCGCTTTTGTTTTTTTTTTGTTTTTGTTTTTGTTTTCAAACACCGCCCTTTGTGTCCCCGTCGAGACATGGAAATGATCTTCTTTCTTGCTTGTCTGATTGTTTGGGTGACCGTTCCTTCAAGCCACTATGGAGCATTGGTGTGCTGTATCATTTTCAATTCCAATGCAGCACTCCCGACCACCAGCGCAAATGGACGCGCACAGCTCGCTAGCGCACACCTTTCATGCCCAACGCTCACGTCTAGTTGGAATGCAGGACTGCTCATATCATATTGAGCTTCAGTTATTGAATCATAGCAAATCTAGTCAAGGCACACTCGCCATCACTTCCGAGTTCGCGCTCAGCGCTTCTTGAATTCTACTGCTGCTTCACTTGTGGCTGGGCAACACGGGGGACAGTAGCCCTGAACCGGTCCAAACAGCCTGCAACTCGCCTCGTGACCAGGCCACAGCCAAGAATGCACCATGTACCAGCGGTACCAAGTACAACAGAGCGGGTTGAGCATAAGAAAAGTGCTTGGCTACAAACATGGCCAAGAACAACCCTGCTGTATAAGCCCCGATTGTCACAGCAAAATAGCTGGGTCGCCGCTTTGGAGCTGGCAGGCAGCGGTCCATACGTGCTGCCAATACTGAGCGTCCAACGGTCGAGCAGTCGGGCATGAACCATGAGTTTGGAGGTTTGAATACGCAAGTCAAGAGCAAGAAGCCTACACGTGCGCGGTACTGGACTTCCAGGGACTTACCGATGCAAAGACCAGGGAAGACAATGTCGCCGAGACCCAGCATGGAGAGGTGCTCTGGCTCCGTCCACCCGGGACACACGAGTTTGACTGGTGGGTCCAGGGTTGGAAGCTGTACTTGCCAGCGCGGAGCCAACCGATGGGCAGCTACCTCGACTGGATTCTGAGCCTGCTGCTTGGCCACCGAGACCATTACATTACGCTCAAAGAGCCAAGGTGATACATAGACCCAAAAAACGTCATACACCAGCAAGAGAGCACCCAGCAGGGTGGCGGTGCGTAGATCTTGGAAGCGCAAGGTGCTGAGCATCAAGCCGCACAAGGCATAGCCGATGAGGTCCAAGAGACGCCAATCATTGCTCAGCACCCATACGCCGGTGATGCTTAGTGCCGCAGCTCCAGCAAGCCAAGTCGTGATGCGGTCCTGTATGCAAAGACGAATGCAAGGCAGTAATGAGGCCCGTGAGCAACCAATCAGGCATGAGGCTTGAAGTGCCTTGCTCCACTTCATAGTCCAGGAAGAAATGCTGGCCATGACAGGTTCTTACGCTTCGTACGCGCCCACAGCGCAAGACGCGGTGCAACGTTATGTGCGCCATGGGGTGCAGCAGGGTCGCCAAGGCTGTGGTAGCAAGTACCATGTTGGCGCACATGTAAAGGAGCTCGATGTAGGCAAAGAAGGCATAGAGGGCAAGCAATGAGACAGAGGCAAAGATGGGGAACGTGAGCGCGTGTTGCGATGTGAGGTCCAGCGTCTCTTCATCCTCCTCATCGTCTGATCCGTCATGTTCTATCATTCCGACCGACATGCAAACGCCAACGCCAACGCCCAGTCAAACCCGTTGCAGACCCCCACGCATGTGCACGGGCAGGCAGACACAAGAATGAAACAGCAACAAGCCAACTTCACCTGACCTTTTGCCCGATCGCGTGCCACGGCCGTATATGCCCCCTGCACAATAGCCCCCGTGGCCAGACCGACCAGCACCAAGGTCGCCTCGTCCATCTTCCAAAACGTGAAATGTCTGTGTGTGTGTGTGTGTGTGTGTGTGTGTGTGTGTGTGTGTGTGTGTGTGTGTGTGTGTGTGTGTGTGTGTGTGTGTGTGTGTGTGTGTGTGTGTGTGTGTGTGTGTGTGTGTGGCAGTGAGCTTTAGCAAGCAAGGCTTTGCTGCAAGCGACGAGTGGAGTAACCCTCGGTCCCCAAAGCACCAAGCTTTGAGCTCAAGCCGCATCCCTTGAGCAGCAGGCCACTCCACCACGAACACCAAGATGCACGGCACCCCGGCTCTCAATCACGTGTTCTTTGTGCTCATCTTCAGCACGTTGGCGACTGCTGCCTTTTTCAAAAGCAGCGGTACCTCATTGGTGTATGCCGTAGCTGCCGTGGTCCTGGCCATCAGCTCGCCCGCCTCACCCTGGACTCGTGCCACATACCGTCTTGTGGCCATCTACGCATCCCTGCTCTGCCTGGCACATGGCATCCTGCAGATTGTGTTGGCTGCGCACAAGCCCTTTGCCGCGCATTTCAAAGACACTGCTCTCGAGGAGCAACTCCGTGATGCCGGCCTGATCAGATTCAATGTTGACGCAGCTTCGATCATCCGTTTCGGTCTTCCCGACCTTGCCCTGGCGATCGTCGGCTGGCTCTGCTTCTGGCTCTGGTCCCCGGCAGAGACGCGTCAGCTTACAGCAACCCCAACTCAGGAAAAAGGCATTTATAATGCTTTGCGCCAGCAATGGGTCGGCCCCATCCCTTACATCACGATGCTTGTCGTGTCTCTTTTCACGCCTCCCACCGCTCCTGGCCTTGTGCAGCTGATCGTGTTGGCCGTGTGGTGTCTTCACATGTGCTTTGCTCGGCATCTCTCCGCGCCTTTGCTGGACACATTGCGATCTCTGTCCTTTGGCGTGTCGGCCGTCTATTTTTTGGCCCTCTGTGTTTTGCAATTCCCGGGTCTTGACTTGAGCCAAGAAGTCCGACAAGCCCTTGGCCTGTTCCGGTACTTTACCCTTTCCCATGCCCACGACAATATCCAAGTAACCGTGGTGGCCCACGCTTGGACGCAGTGGCTCTTGCCTGCCGTTCATGTTGGGATTCTCTACGTTGCACCGATCCCGGTGCGCGCAGGGGCTCGTAATACACGGGCGCACCTGCTGGAAGCCGCCGCCGCCGCGTCTGCCGCGGCGCTGGATGACGAGCTTTTGTCCTTTGGTCCAACACCAACCTCAGCCAGAACCATCTCAGCTTGGCTCAAGACGCAAATCGATGCGTTTCGAATTGCGGCCAGCAAAGTAAGAAACCCAGAACCACCGACTCAAGATTGGCTCCGATTTTGTGTCCCATGATCTCACTTGCTTGCCTGCCTGACGCCTGCTCTATCCCTCGATTCAAGTTTTTTTCCTTATACGATTGGATATTCTCTTCGGCCTTGCTCCTATTTTGGGCCTGTCTCTACCCCTCCTGGTTTACAGCTGTCTTCATCGTGGTGGCCTTTGTGACCATCGTCTCCCCACGGTCGGAAGACTTTTGGCATCCGGCACTACCTTTCGTGACACTCTACGCGTTTGCTTTCACGGCAGCGCGCAGCATTGTTCAAATTACTGCTGCCCTCGTCACCGTTTCGGTTCGTTCACGTGGCTATCCCCGGTTGTTTGTCAATCTTGGCGAATCTTCTCTCGTTGCTCACAAGTCTGCTGGATTCGCGCATGCACACCCACAGGTGGCGAAAGAAACGGGTCTGCAGACACTCAATCTTGACCGCGACGCGATGCAACTCGGCGTGAGCGCGCTCATAGCAGCAGCTTTGGCCTGCAATTCTCGACTGGTGGGCCCTTTTGCCGACGCCCACTCCCAGCACTGCCGCCGCTACCGTCATGGCAATCGCCCAGAACAGCGCTATGCCGCTGCCATTCAAAACGCTCATTCGGAAGAGACGCCAACGGACCCCAGCCCCGTACCCGAGGTTGAGCAGCAGGTCAATTCGCCGTCCATGTCTGTGCGTCTCGCCACGTGGTCCAAGCTGCTGTTGCAGCACGTGGGTGCAGGGCTGCGCTTAGCAATTCGCTACTTGTTCGTGGTGACCATTCTCGTCATCTTCTTCGCGGCTCTGGAAGACGTCAACTTGCTGAATTTTCTCTATTTGGTCATTCTGGTCTGCTTCATGGGCTTCCCAGTCATTCGCGAACAGTACTGGGTCATGCTTCCGGCCTACTCAGTCGTGGTCATATTTGTCAGCTACATTTTTGGTTTTGCCTCCGTGCACCGGCACACAAGGCAGGAAATGGCGGACCTGCTTGGTCTAGAGGCGGACATCTTCACTCACACCTGGCTCAGCCTGCGCTTTCACCTGGCCATTCTCTTCGTCTCAGTCCTTCAGTTGCTGACGTATCGTGCAGCCAGCATTGCCCAGTCTACAGCCACCAGACGGCATAGCACCACTTCTCTGGAGACGGACACATCTGATCTCTCCACGCCTCTCCTCCCCTTTGGAGCTCGTGGATCTGAAGATGTTCTCTTTCGCGCCCCATCTCGTGGCTCCGAGCTTCTGCCCGGCGAGGATAGCGCTTTGGACGAGGAAATTAGCGAAGTTGATCCAGAAGCGCCGAGCATCGCACACTCGGGCGTGGACGACGCACTTGCCGCCAGCCAAGCCAGCCAAGGGATCGGCGTCACCAAAAGGACTGCGCCGGGGCCAGCCAGCTCTTCAACCTCCCCAACTTTGCCTGCGCATCGCGCGCGCACGTTTGTTGCTTGGTTGGAAGCGGCCATCTGGTCTTCTTGGCCCTTGGTCTCAGTCTTGACCCTTTTCTGGGTTGGAATTGTTGGGCGCGTCACCGCCATTCGTGTTGGCTTTGTGTTTCTTTTTGGCGTACAGCGTCTGGTTGCACATTCGCGCTCAGAGCGTCTCATGTCTGGTGTTTGGACGCTGTTGCTTCTCTACTCGAGCTGTGTCTTTTTGGCAAAATATGCATATCAGTTTCATGAGTCTCAAAAGCTCTTGCAACGCTGGTGCTCTGATAGCGTCATTAGCGACCTTGGTCTCGAAGTCCATCAATCACAAAGCGCCCTTTTTGCCTTTTTGGTCCCCAGTTGTCTTGTGTTCATCGTGACCGTTTTCCAGCTGCGCTCGCCGTCACGCGCCAGCCTGGCTAGCACGCTCCGACTCTCACATTTTCTGCACCAGCCCACTTGGATCGCCAAGGTTCGCTCATCCTCAAGACTCGGCACTCAGGATCTCACCCGCCCCTTGTCGCTCCCGTCGCCATGCATGCTTGCCACCGCCTCTGAGTCTCGACCGTTGGTCTGCGTAGGCTTGCCTTCTCGTGCTTCGCACGTTGACGTTGCAAATGCACAAGGTTGTCTTGTTGCTACTCTACGCAAGCACAATTCAACCAAAGCCCCAAGGCCTAGATTTGATGACGCTTTTGCTCTTGGCCATCTCGATGGCCCTCTCCGCACAGAATCGTCTCATGGCCTCGCTCAATTTGTTTTGGATTGAAGTGGGTGTCGCGCTTAGCCTGCACCAAGCCACCCAGTCGCGCCGCTCTGGCCGGGGACCATGCCCTCTCATCAATGTCTTCATCGCCTGCCTGCTGACATGCACAGATGGTTATGCTCATCAAGCTCATCTATCAGCTTCCTGCTCTTGCTGATCTCTCAACCGTGCCGGAAGCCAACCTATTGTGGGCTGGCTTGAGCCCGATCAAAGCACACAAACTAGCTGCTTTTGTGCTCGTTCGATGGGAGTCCTTTGCCATCTTCGCTATTGCTCTACATGAGATTTTGCAGCGATATAGACATGTCCTATGGCATCGCGGGAGTGATTGCCTACTGTTGGATACTAAACCAAAAGAAGGGCGCAGTTGGCTAGCCTTCAAGTTTACCCTCAATCATGCCGTCCGCCTGTTCGGCCGTGACGTCTGTCTCATGCTACTGCTTTTGGCAGCCTTGCTCAAGTTGAACGTCGTAGCCGTTCTCAACATGGCTGGATTGACCGTCCTCGCCTTGTCGGAGCGCCCCAAGGCAGTACTTCGCACTCTTCTCACTCTCCAGGCTGTGGCCTTTGTATACCAGTATGGCAGCCAGCTTGGGTTCCCGCCAACATGGGCCTACCCCTGGCAGCGTGGCACTGAGCGTTCTTATGCAGTGCACGTCCTCATGGCGTGGTTGAAAATCCCCGCTCGCGACATGCGCGTGGGCTTGGAGCGAGCTCCACCCGAGTGGTTTTCGGCTGAGGTAGGTCGCTCCGTTTTGCTGTTGCGGTTGGAACATGGGACCATGAGCCAGCGCCTTTTGTTTGTACATGCTCACGCGTCTTGACGGATCACAGGTTCTTTTCATCGACTTTTTCATCATGTTGACTCTCAGCACTTATTTGCGAGTGTTGCGCCAACCTGCACCCCAAGCAGAACCAGCCCTCGCGGCGCAGCACCGCTTCAAAGGCACGCTGCTCTTTGCCACACTGGGGCTCGTCACGTTGTTCAGTCTCCTGGCCGTCATCTCCCGGCGCGACTTGATTTGCCTGGTCTATCTCTGGTTCATCTTGAAGTTTCTGGTGCAGCCCAAGGTGGTGCTGCGCAAATACACAACAGCGCGGCAATACGTGCGGCGCTTTTTGGCCACGACCCTTGGCATCATTTTTTTGCACGTCGTGTGGCCTTTGCTCGGTGTGCTTGTCAGCTGGCGCCACGCCAACAGTGCTTTGATGGACACGCTGCAATTGTTTGGCCTGCGTTACGGGCATGACATTCGCCTACTGGACTGGGACCCACGTATTCCCATGTTTCGCGCTTCCAATGGCTTTGCCTACGAATTTTTGCTGCTCTGTTGGCTTTGGCTGACGTTGCGATTGGTCACGGCGCTTGGGCCTGCCTGGTTTGAGGCCTTTGACGCTCACATCAAAGCTGCGGCGACACGCGCACAGGTTTGTGTCACCTGAATTCTTTTCTGGATTGCATTTTTACCATTGTCGCTTACTCACTGTGGTTGACTGCACCTGGATAACAATGTCAGGCGGCTGGTTCTCAGCTTATGCTGCATATTGTTCATGTCCGGAGCCGAACAATCTCACGAGCCGAGCATGCTCAAAACCTTTTGCGCATGGTTGGCCTCACTCTCCCTCTCTCGCCCCCTCCCTCTCTCTCCTCGCACACACACACACACACCGCTCTTTTGCAACCCTTCTCACATGTTGCTTGATTTTCAGGTGATGCGTCGGCGCAAGTCACTAGGCGTTTCTTTGCAGGACAATTCAATCCCTCAGTGGTTCTCTCAATCGCGTCTCCAGCTGGCTTTGTCCCAAACCCGTTCAAGAGCGGATGGCATTTCTACAGGCTCGAGCGCTGGCGAGGAATCCGTGGTTGATGACTCCCCAGAGCTTGATTTGCTCGAGAACGCTACACCCGAAGCGAACTCAGGCAACGAGGTAGAGGCTTCAACTGAGGGCCTGCGTCAACGTCGGCCTCGGCGCTTATCCCCAGCACATGGCGATGATATCGGATCCCCCGACCTGCCCCCTGAGTCTCTACCCACTGCCACGCCCCCAGAGTCTCTTTCATCAACCCCAACGGCGAATCCAGTGACTGATGACGAAGGGGCGGCGGATCAGGAACAACCAGGATTGGTGACGCGAATCGGACTTGCTGTTCAACAAGCTATAGCCACAACTTTGTACAAAGTTAACAAGCAGACCGACCGCCTTTTTGTGCCGACAAAGCCCACTAGCGCCCACCTAACCGGCCATCCAAAGAGCTCTGACTCACCTGCCGCGACCAGTGACGCTGGAGACAGCGGCTCACTCTGCAGTGACGATACCAGCCCGGAGGCAGACGAGGAGGCGGGTTTGGAAGCCGCTTTGCTTGCCCCGGCCACTGATGTTGAGCACATTGGTCATCAGACACCAAGTGACAAGCAGCGATCCAAAGAAGCATCAGCGGGTGCCGACCAAACAGAGCTGTCTGGCCCGCGTTCACCGGTGCGCTTGTCGCTGGCTCGCGAGGCCTTTCGTTACTTTTTGACGCACACGGAATACCTCGTGTACTTTTTCGTCTTTTTCGATGCCATGTGGACCGCCTCGCTGCTCAGCACTATATCAGCCCTCTTGGTGCTGCTCTGGGCCCTTCCGTCACGACCCATGCCCTCGGGACGTTTCTGGCTCGTGTTTACGTACTACAGTTGTGCGGTGTTTGCTCTACGCTATGTTTTTCAGTTTGAGTTCTGGGGCAAGAGCAACGGACCACCCGAGGCGTTGGATCCATGTCACGATGCCTATTTGCGACCTGGTTGCTTGACATTTCTGCGATTTATAGGCCTGTGGCGGTTGCGCGAGCATGGATTTGTTCATGCCCTTCTCATACACGCTTTGCAGTTGGTCGCGCTGGGTGTGCACAACTTTGCAGCCCAGCTCCTGGGTCTTGACCACATGATGGCATCAACGCTGCGGCTCAATGAAGCTGACCGCGAGCTCTTGCGCGCCGAGAAACACGACGTCGCACTGGAAGAAATCGATGAACGTCTGGCAGAACAGGCCGAGCAACGCCAAGCCAAAAAGAAGCACAAGGAAGCCGGCGGGGTAGTCAATCGCTTTCGGCGCTTCCTGCAACACCTGCAAGACGACTCGATTGTTATTCCTCGCGACTACTATATTCCCTCTTTTTTGATTGAGTTTCTGTCCTTTGCAGTCATCATGTTTGGCTGGAGCGGTTTTCGCAAGGACGAAGGGTTTGCAAGCGCGCAGACCTTGCAGGCTGACCACATACCTGGATCGCAGCTGCTTTTCCTCCTATTCCAATTTCTTTTGATTGTTCTGGACCGCGTCATCTACATTACGCGCTCGTTGACTTACAAGCTCTACTATCACGTGGTCATGGCCATCCTGATACATGCGCTGGTGTTTTTCTGGATTCCTTCAGCGACCTACCGTAGCTTTGGGTCCAACGCCATCCTGATCACACTCTACATTTTGAAAATCATTTACTTCTTTCTCAGTGCCAATCAAATCAAATCGGGCTATCCTGATACAGTGCAGCGCAATGCACTTTTGCAGAATGTCACCTTTGTTGGATGGCTCATCTTTGTCATCTACAAGGCCATTCCATTCCTGTACGAACTGCGCATGCTCTTGGATTGGTCCTGCATTCCCACAACACTGGATTTGAACCATTGGCACAAGATGGAAGACATTGCGGGGCAGCTATATCTGAATCAGTATCAGCTCAAGACCGTGCGTCGGCAAGGCCGCGCTTTGGGTGCCCCGCAGCCTCGGTCCAAAAAGTTTTTGGCGGGGGGCCTGCTGTTTGTGCTTCTTCTCATCGTTGTTTGGTTTCCGTTGCTTCTGATCTCGCTGGTCAACCAAAGCGCTGTCTCCAACTTGCCCACGTCAGTGGACATTAGCCTTGAGATCAATGACTATGAGCCCATCTTTGTGATGGATGCAACCACGCTGCAGCAATCCATCAGCTCGACATCGTACGGCCACCTACTGAACGAGGACACGACCGGCTACGTTCGCACGTTCAGCCCAGAGGATGTGCAGCGCATATTAGTATCACCTCAATCTAAGGCTGTGTGGACCATTTCGCCGAGTTCACGGGAACGGCTCATCTCCGTGCTCAATGACTCGAGCACGGAAATTAGCTTGTACATGCGCTGGGAGTTTACCCGGCCTGAGAAAACTGGGGTGGTGGACACGGTCCAAGGCGAGACGGTGATTAATCTCGGCATGGCAGACGCGCTACAACGACAACTTCGCGATTTGCTGCTCAACCGCACTTCAGAAGTATTCTTGCCGGGTTTGCTCCCCTCTTTCTATCACCTCACATCCAAGGGCACCGCTGATTTCGATACAGCGGCGGGATCACCAGTGGAACGCAACATGAATTGTACCTTGCGCCGCTCCACTGAGGGTTCGGCCGAATGGTTTACATTGACGCAGACCTCTCCTCATATTGTAAGCCGACACCTATGCTGTCACTGTCTTTGTCTCTGTCTCTTTGCCACTGTGTCTGTCTCTGGCTCTCGCTCCTTACCATCATCAGATTTGGCTCGGACTTTTGCCTGTTGTTATCTTTGCCAATTGCTGGTCGGCATTTGTAGTTTTGAAAAAGGTGTCGTTTGAGAACCCGCTTCACTCTCATTTCTCGCAAAATGTGTTTCGCAGGCGGCAGATAGTACCGATTCCGACATTCCTGATGGATCATCATATGCGTACCGGGATTGGCTTGAGTTTGTCACGGTCAACGACCGCGTCATTCCGGACCGATTCAGCTTTGTGACCAGCTATGGCGTTGTAGGCCTTTGTACGTTTTGGCTTTTGGGGATATCCTGTTCCAAACTATTGGTTCAACGGCTCAAACCCAACGCCCAATGCGCAGTGTGCGGAGCCACCTCTCAACGGTGCCTCGCTTTGTTGTTCTGCCCCCATGATGTTCGATAGACGTGTCCGTAGTCTTGGTGATCGGCAAATTCCTGCGCCTCACGGTCGATCAGGTGTCTCACCGCATTATCTACGAGGATATGCCACAGGTACATAGGCTTCTCACATGACGTGCGCGCTGTGTGCTTTCCGTGCACTCGAAAGGCTCACGTAGACGTGGCGGGCTGTATGTGATCTCAACAGGTGACGACGCTACAAAATCTGTGCTCTTCCATCTACACTGCACGCGAGTATGGTGATTTGCGCACGGAGGAGGAGCTATTTGCACTCTTGCTACAGCTATATCGAAGCCCCGATGCTTTGATTGTCTGGACTGAGCGCACACTTCTCGAAGCCACAGGCGGTGCTGTGGAGCCTTGAATGCTCTGCCGTTGCCAAGGCACAGCACACACATTTAGTTCACCCTGAATATATGTTAGGAGACAAACGTTGTAGCTCAGTTGAGTGTTACTGGCCAATTCAGTATTCAAAAATATGTCAATAGGAAAAAGTCCATCCTTGCTTGACCACGACGTACATTGCTTGACTGGCTGAGGCTTGGTACCCGTCAGAGAAACAAAAAACAGCCCATGTCCACAATTGTCTCTTTTTAGAGGGTTTGAGTCGGGTGACAAGCAGACTCAAGCGACCAGCGTGAGGCGCAAAAGGATGGGAAATACACAAGATACATATGATTGTCAATTGCACGGCACGGGAAGGTAGGGCAAGCAGACATTTGCACGCAGTGCAACGCTTTGCAGTTTGGTAAGACAGGACAACGGTACCAGAACTCGCGAGAGGCAGATTGTGGTGCAATCAAAATCGCGTCGGGCTTTTCACCGAGCATCAAAGCCGTAATGCTCCAGTTGTTCGTAATCGTCAGGCAAGTGGGCCGTGGAGGTGGTGGTTGCTTGCAAGGTGTTGTACAGGTTGCCGGGTGGTGGGGAGTTGTGGCTGGAGGAGAGCGAATTGTATTCGGGAGAAGCACTGATTGAGGGATGGGGGCTGCGCGAGTGGTTGAGAACATTGTAGGTGTTCTCTTGGACAGAGGTTGGCGGCTGTTGAAGATGATCATAGTCCTGAACCGGCGAACGTGGATGCATGGACTCGATGTGATTGTAAATGTTGCCTCCCAGGGGGGCAGTGGCTGTGGCCGCAGCCCCTGAGTTACTACGCGATCCTTGCAGGGTGTTGTAAACTTCTCCGCTGCCGCTTCGGGGCGCGGAGCCGGCAGCGCCGGCCATTGGTACTGCAGTATTCAAAGTATCATAGGTGTTTTCCGAAGATGGCGGTCGACGCATGGAGCGCCGGAGGTTCTGTTGACGCTGCTCCGTTTCCTCTGCTGGGTCGAAGCGCTGTTGCGGGCCCTCAACCTGGCAAGAGGAAAGCGAGAGAAATAGAGAGAAAGACAGAGGGAGAGGGAGAAAGAGAGGGAAAGGGCGAAAGGAGCGTGAGCTGGGACGGGATTTGAAAAGGCGTGTCCCTGTTTGGCTCTTGCCGCCTCATGAAGTTGCGACGGAAGGCATGCCATCTTTACCATGTTGTCCTTGATAATATCGTTCATGGTTTGGTGAATATTGGCACGGCCTTTGACACGGACGGTATACTTTGCCGGGCCACCGGGGCAATTACGTCCTGTTTCGAATGAGAACACCCGATTGCGCTGCAGGTGCGAAAGAAGCCAGCAAACTCAATATGAGGCGTGAATGAAGGTATACAATGCCAACACCAGATCAAAGGCAGACCCCACCCCAGAGATGATTCTCTGAAAGGAGAAGAAAAACCAAAACGGGTTTTGTGAATTCGAGCACCTGCGCGTAGCCGCGAATGTCGCCAAGGGAGCAGCTGAAACCATCGCTCTTGCTCTTATAAAAGTAGAATTTGGGAAAGGCAATGGCAATGATAGCATTTGACTTGGTCTCGAGATCAACGACGCTGTACTCAACGTGGTCTGCACGAGACAATGGTGCCAGCGACAGGTGAAAAAGGGGATATCGGCACTCGCACGCGCACGCGCACGCCATGCGCACAAGCACAAGACAAGCAAAGCTGCTCACCGTCAAAGTCAAGCCAAGGCTTGGACCCGTCGTTCCCCATGATGAGAGATGCGTGTTGACGCAATTAACTAGCGAATTCGCGTGTCGTGCCACTTGCTTGCCCAGCGCGACCCACGGCTGCTCTGTTGCCCGCTATCAACACAGAATCAAAGCGCAAATGAGGGCACCGATCGCCTGAAGCGGACCACAAAAGTGGGCGGAGCAGCACTTATCATGAGCCATGCCCTCAACCCATAGCACACGTTTCAAACCAACCTGCTGACGTACCTATGCACCCCACTGATCGACGCACAGTGCGCTCTACCTGCTCCTGCTCCTGCTCCTGCTGCTGCTGCTGACGCACACCCCCAAATGACTGCAACAAGAGGTCCACCGCCAAAGCAAGCCGATCAAAAAAGAGGAGTGATTTTACTTTAAATTGGGGTTGTCTTCTTTTGTCTTCTGTTCGTCTTTTCAAAAAGGGGGACGTTGTTGTTGTTGTTTTATTTGTGGTTTATGTAGTTTTGTTAGGGCCTGTCGTGCTAGTTTCTGCTGGAATTGTTGTACTTTGTGCTGGATGCGGTTTTATTTTCACTGGCAGGTTCATGATCCGTCACATCTCTGGGAGCTCTTTTCGCGGTGACGTGATCCTGACTCGTGTGTGAGGTTTGTGCCAGCCATCGCAGCGGCCCCCTGCTTGGAGTGGAGATGGGAGATACATCAAGACCAGTGTGCGCATGGCGTCTGACTCCCCCGGGAAATTTGCTCATGGAACGCTTTGCGGGCCTTGCAGGGCATCAGGCAAGCTGACGATGGCGGCCGTGGCGACAGCAGAGTCCAATTGGATTGGGTGGGTGGACGCCGAGGGCAGCCGTGTTTTGATCCCCGCATCCAAGGCGAGCTGCATCATCCGGCGCAAGGACGGCACCTACTACGTCAACTTTGAAAACAGCAAGAAAGACGATAACATTGCTGAGCTCAACGTTTTCAAGAGCCTGGAAGACGCTTACGTCTGGATGACCCTCTCATGAGACAGAGGCAGCCCAACAATTGAAAAGTCCAATGATTGGAAACATCTGTGCTTGCCTTTGTTGGTGTGAGTGGCACAGAGTGGCTCGCCCGTTGGTGTGGTCGATGCTTGGTATGAGCGATGAATTGAGATGCGCAGCGTAAGATGTGATGGGTGACTGATGGCCAGGATGACCACCATGCCTCACTGACCCGTGCAGCAGCTTCACTGCCGTGTAGTATTTTTTTCTTTCCTTCGCTTCTAGTTTCCCCTTGTGTTCTGGCTCACGCTTGGGCTGAAGCATCGCCAGAAACCTAGCTTGTGATTGGGTTGCATATCGACTTTTTCTTTTCCATCAAGATAGAAACGGGCTTCTCACCACACGCGCAATCGCGGCGCTCCCAGCTCAACAATGCATTCCAAACAAAACAAAGTTCAATTCGAGAAACCTCCATGAAAATCAAGTCAACTCAAAGCCAAAGCACCCCTCCAGCTCCTATTGGCGAAACAAAGTTAAAAGAGGGGCATCCATCCATGGTGGCATGCCTTGTGGCCAGTCTTTCCTTCAAAAATTGTGGGCTTTGCGCATCGTTCCCGGTCAATCATGCACCGCAAAAGAGCCTTTTTGCGGTTCTCCACCCACTCAAAACTCTGGCAATCGAGCGTGACAGCATGATGGTCATACGCGAACGGATCGTCGCACGGCCACGGCACCGAGCGTGGCCGGATAGCGCAAGCGGCAATGGTTGTAAGCAAAGACGCCGAGAATGACAGTGGCCATGCCAATGGCGCTGGCCACCGTGATAGGATTGCCAAAATAGAGAATGGAAAGCCAGATGAGCATGGCCCGCTTGACCGTATTGGCAACGCTTTGGGATACGGGCATGAGGTGGTGCATGGTAAAGTACGCCGTAACGCTTTGCAGATGGTAAAACACGGCATCGATCAGGATCATCATCCAAAGCTTGGAGGAAATGGTCACCGAGCCGTTCAACTGCGGCCAAAGCACGTAAAAGAAGCCCGGGAGCTGAATCAATGCTGCTGCTGCAGACGTGTAAAACTGCAGGTCAACGGGAGAGAGGTGCTGTAAAAGCTTTTTGCTAAAGACGTTTTGCACGCAGTCGATGATGTTGTTCAAGATGGCGGCCAAGAACCCAATGGTATCAAACGAGAGCTCGGAAAAACTGCAAAGGGCTAGCCCGATCATAACGGGGAGCAACGAGAGATTGACCTGCCATGACGTGTGTTGGCCAAGAATGACCTTGGCAAAGATGACGGTGAAGAAGGGCGCGGAGCTCTTGATCGTCTCGGTGAAGGAGACGGCGACGTGGGACAGCGACACGAGCCCGCAAATGACGGTGGCACCACGCATGATGCCAACCAGAATCATGTCGCGCCAAAAGCTGGTATATTGCTTGTCCGAGCCGAGGGGCTCGTAGGGTCGCGTCCGGCCGCCCACGGCGCGGCGCCACAGACCAGGACCGTAGACCTTGATGGCCCCGAGCGTTGCCGTCATGATCATCTGCGTGATGCCCAGGATATACTTGTCCCCCTCTTCGTGGGAGAGGATGATTTTGTTCATGAAGAGTGTCACAAGGCTGCAAAGGTACCAGGCGGAGAGCCACAGAATGGCAGCCGGGCCCACGTCGATGGTCTCAAAGACCCCGCTCATTAAGCGTATTAACGAACCCGCCATTGCAAAGGTTTGTACAGCCTCGGCCAAGTAAGATGTGGAAAAGGCGGTGCGTGGGCACGAAAAGAGCGAAAGGGCTGGCCGTCCTGTTGAACTGCGTGAACACCACTGCGTGAACACCAGCTTGTTCCACCACACGGTCCACAGCCAAAAGGGCAAAAAAACTAAAGCTTGCAGCTCGGAGCTGGCGGTGTGCAGTGTGTGGCGTGTTATTTGGCTATGTTTTGAGGCGGGGCGCTTTGTTCAGGTCGGCTCTCAACTCGCCGACTCGTCGCGAGCTCAAAATAGGGGAGGATATGGAACACACTTGCTTGCTAGAAGTGGTTCATGATCTCGGGTGCCGTTGGGATTGGAGGCCTGAGCAGGCTACGAGATGTGCTGTCCACGCTTGCTTGACATGCAAACCCAAGCCCGAGGCGGCACAAAGAGGAGAAGCAAAAATAAATCAGCAGCTCACTCCCGACTCGATCAATCTGTCAAGGCGAGAGCGATCGGGCCGTGAACACGCAATCACACGTTGACAAGCTGCCACCGCCACAGGCGCACAAGGCGAATTCAAAGACAAGGGCAGGATCCTACCACTCCAAATCACTGGCCAACACACACGCAGCCACCAGAGACGGCCCGTGTCATGAGCCAACTCTTGTCTAAGATGAAGGATACCGCACGGGGGTGCACCAACAACAAGATCAAAAATGTGTGCGTGGCGGTTGGTTGTTGTTGATTGAGGTGAAGGGCTCTCTCTCTCTCTTATCTCTACTGAGTTTGTCAGACAAAATGACAGGTTCGACATGTTCCACATCAAAGGGAAGTTTGTTCATCAAAGCTAAATTGCCGAGGAAAAGTAGAAGGAAGAGGAAACCAACACAAGGCTCAACGCGTGCACACGGAGGAAGACGGAACACATAAGCGCAGCGGAGCGGTTAATCTCCTCGTAGAGAGAATGATTTGTCGCCAAAGGGGACAGAACAAGAACGAAAAAGTCGAGGAAGCAAGAAGGAAGAAGTGCATGTGATTGACATGAACGTCTTCTCCAAACCTTCCCCTTCCTCACGGAGAAAAGAAGCAAAGACTCGGGTCGCCTCAACCGGGACCATCGGGAGGCGTGTCCAAGGCACTCGGTGCCCTCTTTTGACGACAGGACAAAATTGACAAGGTTTACATAAAAAGGAGAGAGAGAGAGAAGTAGTAATCAAACACGACGTGACAACCACAGTCGCCCTGCCTCATGAGTCCGAGTCAGGCCACATGGCGTAGGCTCGATCCCATGATGGTGCGGCAGGCCGGTCCATGCCTCATCGGTGTTCTTCTCAGAAAACTGCTTAATAGCGGTAGTGGTTGGGCTTGAAGGGACCAGCCGAGGGGATGCCAAGGTAGGTGGACTGATCGTCGCTGAGCTTGGTGAGCTTGACACCAATCTTGGCCAAGTGGGCGTTGGCGACCTCCTCATCAAGAGCCTTGGGAAGGAAGTGGACACCGACGGGGTACTGCTCAGCCTTGGTCCAGAGCTCGATCTGAGCCAAGACCTGGTTGGAGAAGGAGTTGGACATGACAAAGCTGGGGTGGCCAGTGGCGCAGCCAAGGTTGACGAGACGGCCCTCAGCCAAAAGGATGATGTGACGGCCCGAGGCAAGCTCGTAGCGGTCGACCTGGGGCTTAATGTTCATCACCGACTTGGCGTTAGCCTTGAGCCAGGCAACGTTGATCTCGCAGTCGAAGTGGCCAATGTTGCAGACAATGGCATCATCCTTCATCTGCTCAAAGTGCTTGGCGGTCAGGATGTCCTTGCAGCCAGTGGCAGTGACAAAGATCATGGCCTCCTTGCAAGCCTCGTCCATGGTGGTCACCTCGTAACCCTCCATGGCAGCCTGGAGCGCGTTGATGGGGTCAATCTCGGTGACCATGACACGGGCACCAAAGGCCTTGAGGGCCTGGGCGCAGCCCTTGCCGACATCACCGTAACCAGCGACAACAGCGGGCTTGCCGGCGATCATGACATCGGTGGCACGCTTGATACCGTCGAGCAGCGACTCACGGCAACCGTACAGGTTGTCGAACTTGGACTTGGTGACCGAGTCGTTGACGTTGATGGAAGGAACCTTGAGGATACCCTTCTCGAGCATCTTGTAGAGGTTGTGCACACCAGTGGTGGTCTCCTCGGACACACCCTTGATGTTCTCGAGGTACTGGGGGTACTTCTCGTGGACCAGGTTAGTGAGATCACCTCCGTCATCGAGGATCATGTTCAGGGGCTGGCCATCAGCGAAGACGAGGGTCTGCTCAATGCACCACATGTACTCCTCATCGGTCTCACCCTTCCAGGCGTAGACGGGGACACCGGTCGCAGCAATGGCGGCGGCAGCCTCGTCCTGGGTGGAGAAGATGTTGCAAGAGGACCACTGGACCTATAAAGATGGAAAACGAAAATGCGAATCAGTCCCCAAAAACAAACAGCGGCACACTCTTGCACTGGCCAAGTACGTGGCCAGTGGTTCTTGATGCGGCAAAGATGCAATTCAAAAAAAAACGCACCTGAGCGCCGAGAGCAGTCAGGGTCTCGATCAAGACGGCGGTCTGGGTGGTCATGTGCAGGCAACCAGCGATGCGGGCACCCTTCAGAGGCTGAGAGGGGCCATACTTGGCGCGCAGGTGCATCAGACCGGGCATCTCGTTCTCCGAGAGCATGATGTCCTTACGGCCGAGCTCGGCGAGCTCAATGTTGGCTATCGAATATCCATGATTTGAGTGTCAGGCATGTGATAACTCCCCTGCGATATGGCAGTGCATGCACAATGTTGGTACTGACCGACTTTGTAGGCGGGCTTGGCCATGGCGAAGGTTTTGGGGGCGGGAGGGAAAGAGAAAGGAGCACAAGACGGTGTACCGAGCACAAAGCTGGAAAATGCCTGAGCCACTGACCACGTTGCCACGATTTTAACCACGATCGCCGACGACCACCAGTCGCGCAACAGAGAAGAAGAAGAAAGGCGAGGGAAGCCAAAGCGTGCGGTTGAAGAAGAAAACACGCGATTGTTTCAAGAAGATGAAGGAGAAGATGAAGATGAAGAAGTTGTTGAGAGCAAAGGGCGCCGAAGAAGAGGAAGGTGAAGATGAAGTGGCAGAAGATGACGAGAGATGGCGATGAAGCAGCAGTAGCAGTGGAATGCATCAGCAAAGAAGATGCAGCCCAAAGAGTGACAAACGTTGAAGAACGCATTGCAGACCATGTGCGTCCCAACTGCTCCACATGTCGACGTTGACACTTGGGGCTATGCTGCGACAGTCTCTCTGTTGTGTGGCTTGCAACACACTTGGCACTGGCTAGGTGCTTGGCATGCACGCACACACAACACCTGCGCTTGTGGTCACGTGGCCTGCAAACACCTTGTCGCTTGCACAGCCTCACACACCATCCACTTGAACGAACGACCTGCCTGTAATTTTTGAATTATTTTGATGGAATTTTCTCCACCCCCACTTCAAGCCATCTCGACGTCATGAAACGTCTGACAATGTCAGAAAATATCGTCTGACAAATTCGCTCGCCGGTTTTGTCTGACAACAGAGGGTCGGTCGCGCGCCACATGGGTGACACATATCCCGCCGCAGCCAGACCCAGGGCCGTCTCGTGTTTGGATCAGAGCCAGAACTGGTTGGTCAAACTCCGCTCGACGAACAAACAGTCGGAAAGACACCATGGCACGTCGCCCGACTCAAGATGAAGAGGCCAGCTACAAGCCACCCAAGCTGCCCAAAACCCTCAAGGAAAAGGACAGTCAGAAGCGTCTCATTGTCGTGCTCGAAAAGGCCGCCCTCGAAACCGTCAAGGTTCGTTCCCTCGATCAGCTGCCGCCGCTGCCCGGGGAAACGACCCCAGCAAGACCGATTTGCGAGGCTTGAGAGAAGAAAGGACGAAAAAGATAAAAAGGGAAGAAAGGCTGAGGGGGGCAAGGCTTTGCCACAAATGCCTCGAGTTTGGCTCACTTGTGCATCCGCACCATTCTCTGGGCGGGACATGTATTGGCAGGTTGGCAATGGCTTTCAGCTGCTCAACTCCACCGACCACGCGCACATCCTGAAAAAGCACGGCCGTGACTCGCTCAACATCCGGCCTGACATTACCCATCAGGTCCGTCAAGAGACACGTCTTGAACCGACCTTTGCTATCGGCCTCGACAGCCCAATTTGTGCAGCAACGCTGACCCTGCCATAAACTGCCCCTGCAGTGCCTTTTGATGCTGCTGGATAGCCCCTTGAACAAGGCTGGACTGCTGCAAGTCTACATCCATACGGCCAAGAACGTGCTCATTGAAGTTCACCCCCAGTGCCGTGTTCCCCGTATCTACAGCCGCTTTAGCGGTCTCATGGGTGAGCCCAGGCCCCAAGTCGCTCCCACACATGCAAAGGCCCTCTTGGCCTGCCCAAAAAACAACAAGTGATGATTGAGCAGAGCTCATGCAATGCCAATGCCCCTACTCCATGCGCGCAGTACAACTGCTCCACGATCTTAGCATTGCCGCCAAGGGCTCATCCCAAAAGCTCCTCAAGGTCATCAAGAACCCCATCACCGATCACCTCCCCACCGGTTGTCTCAAGATTGGTAAGCTCAACGTCACCACGGCTACCTGTGGAGACACCCATCCTTGCCTCGCCCTGACTCTTCTTCCCACCCCGAGCCTGCTTCTCACCGCCTTCTCTTGCCGCTTCGCTTAGGCACCACGTACCAGGCCAAAAAGCTAGTGCGCGCGCGCGATTTCGCCACCAAGAATGCCATGGATAAGCCCGTCTGTGTGGTCATTGGTGCTATTGCCCACGGGCAGCTCGACGTGCCCTGGATCACCGAAGAGATTGCCGTGTCCGGCTATGCCATGTCCGCGGCTGGCGTTTGTGGCAAGCTCACAGATGGCTTTGAGGAGGCATGGGGAGTACACTAACCCGGCCCACACGTGCTTGGGTGTCTTTGAACTATTGGTTTTTTTTTTGTCTTTTCTTTGATCTATCCTCCTTGTCTCAGTTTTGCTTGGATGCACTGCTCCTTCAGTCGGCTTCACCGCCGCGCCTCGTGGCCCAGCATGTTTGTCTCCAACTCAATCTGTACTCATTCCCTTCAGTTTGAGTTGCTGTTGATGTTGCTCTTGGCCACCCCAGGACCCAACTGGCCCCAACTGGCCTGGACAAGCATCAGTGTGATCCACAAACCCGCATATTTCGGCTCGATATCACCAAACGTTGAACGTTTAGCATGTAAATTGATCCCAAAAATGAAGATCATCATGCGCAACGAAAAGCATCCCTCAAAACCCTCGTGGGCTCACCACAAAATACACTTGGGCCGACTTCTGTATGCCCCCACAATAAACAACAGCACAGCCCGTACCCCTAGAGTCCAGCAGCTGTGTACAGATATCAACGGTAAAAAGACACGATGCATGTCTGGCCTTAGGCCTCAACGACAAGATGCTGATCACTTTCGCGCTCCTGGCCAACATGCTGTGCCACAAGCAACACAAACGGACGATTTTGCAAAAGGATGAGTTGACCCACACAGCTCGCGTCTCACCAGACAAAAAAAAAAAAAATACCTTAACCCCTCGTTAAAGCCATAATCACGCACCTCGATGAACGCCATCTTGTCCTGAGTGTCCTCCAAAACCAGGGTTGCGTCCATCGTACCTTCAATGACCTAGATGGCACGGAAGGAACCGCTGATAAGCAAAAGCCCAAGTTGCTACACTAGGCCATCTAGATGCGTTTCAACAGAACCAGGTGCAGGATGAACGCACCTCATCCAACTGCTGCACAAACTCCATCAACTTCACCATGCCCTCGGCCTGATCCAACTGCTGAAAAGCCGGGCTGTTGGTCACCTGCAACCACGACAACGCCATTCGTCAACCACCAGATGACCGAAAAGAAAAGAAAAAAAAAAGAAGAAGAAATGAATCCAACAACTCGTGCTCTTGCTGCCATCTCCCTCGAAGCAAGGGGAGGGCGCACCAACCTCGGCCTTGGTCGCTTGCAGTAGCTCCAGCACCGTGATGGCAGCACCACCTTGCTCCGTCTTGGCAGATTCCAATCCAATTTCCGGGATGGAAAAGCTGGCCCCCAGAGACTAATGTATGTCAAGCCATGAGGAGTGATGCAACGTGCCCATTTTTTTTGGTTTTGGAGTGACACATGCGAAAGACAAACGGCAGATGACGAGGTCAGCACGCGAGTTTGTCTAGACTGTTGCGTGTGGCGCAGGAGAACAACAAAGCGAGAAGCGATGTGGAGTGAAAGACAAAACGACAGAGAACAGACCTTGATAAGACGGCGTGACTGCCAGTTGGACTCGGGGCACAACTTCAGGGTAAAGCGGGTGGCCGCATCAGGCAAGCCCTCTTCGCGCGTCACCTTATCGAGGCGCGTAAAGTTGCACGCCTCGCACGTCAACTACGGGACATAAAAGATGCAGTCATGTCGTCGCACTCACCACCCTTCAAAGGGCCAAGTCATTATCCTCGCTTCAAAACCCATGCCCACCTGTTTCAAAAGGCTCTGGTCATCCAAGTTCTGAATGCCTGTCACCTGAATGATGCGAGAGACGGCGCCATTATCCTGCGGCACCCAAGCCGAAATTGTTTGAGGATGAGGGCTGTCCAAGGAAATCATGGGCACAATGCAACCTTGGGCCTGTGGTGTCAAAAAAAACCCCCCTTGGGACCTGAGATTCCTCTCTGCTCAAAGCCCACGGACGATTGCTCTAACCTCGCAGGAGGGACAGGAGATGCTGTCCACACGCAGAACGGTGCCAATTTCTTCCATGACCTTGGAATCCGGATCCATCGTAGCGGTCAAGTGCTGTGTAGAAGTAAAGACGGGTTGAAATGTAGCCCACTCGGCAAGCTGATCAACTGCAAGCGTCCCCCGGGTTGGCTCGTATCTGAGAGCGAGTCAGTCTGGTCGGGAAGGAGGTCGATGGATGTGGATGGAATTGCGCGGGCCCCTCTATTGTCTCACGTGGCTTGCTTCACGGTTTGCTTGCTCTCTCTCTCTCTCATCTCGGTCTTTCGCTGATGCTGACAATCCATAATTGTCATACAAAATGTTTGGGCGACTGTGCTGTGGTGTGTGAAGCGGAACGGGAGATGAACCATGAATTGTCGTCGCTCACTCACGCCCGACTGGCTGTGACAAGATCCACCTCCTCGATGACCATGGTCTGATCGACCGAGCCCTGGGAGCCGATGCCAATGTACATGCTTGAAACAAACCAATGCGCAGGATCGGTGCCCAGGTTGCTGTGAGCCGGTGGCCGTTCCAAGGCCGCGAGCAGCTTGGGCAGCACGTCGAGCTCATACTTGACCCGCACTGCGCCAGGCGATGCCTGACTCATTCGAAGACAAGGCGCCCCAAAGTTGGCGGGCGAATCTGATACACCAAATGGGTTGCTCGTGGCGTACCAACTCTGGGCCTGAGGTGAGCAGGAGCTACCGTGCGTGGGGCACCCCGTGTTGTCTCGTGTGTCGCCTAGGTTGACTTGATAAAAGAGCGTCTGTCCATACGTGTTGCTGCTGATTGTCACGCCCAAAACGCTGTAGCTGTGTCCCACCCACACATGGACCATGAGAGAGCGCGATAAGCAAAGCAGGGCGCCATTGGGGACCGGCCCCGAGCCAGACTACTTTGCTCAACCAAATAGATGGATCTGATGCTTCCAAAAATTAGCCGAACCAAAAATGAAAAGGCTTAACAACTTGGACAGACCCACGCGCCTTCTGATGGAAAAAAAAAACAGCAAGCCTTACCCGTAGTCAATCTGACCAGCGCCGCGGCATTGAGGAAAGCTGCCACAGCGCGCGTACACCTTGGGCACGTAGGGCAAGCTCAAGGTCAGCCGTGCTGTGACGTGGTCCAGGGTTGAGAGCGGGGCCGAATTGACCAGGCCTTGCGGGTAAGCGCTATAAACTTGCGTAGAGGGTCCCAAAAAGGTGTCAAACTCTGCCCCACAGGTCGTGTGGTTGCCATTCTGCCGCAGCTCCACCGTGTGTCGCCCTGTCGTGTGGTTCGCATACACACACACATGACCACTCGGTGCCTGGGCATAGTACTGAACGCTGGCCCCATTCGCGCCCGTGGCTTGCCGACACGGACCCCCTTGGTCATAGACGGCCTGTTCGGGCAAATCTATGACGGGCAGGTATGGTGCGCCATGCCACAACATCAATGAGGGTGTTGTATGAGCTGATGATGGCCCGATGCATGCCAAGGCGCACGGGGTAGAGGGACATCGTGACGCACCAGCCCAGGTGGACCACTGAGTAATGTGCCAAACGCTGGTGGCATTGAGCTCGCGACCCAAGGGACCGTACAACTGATGATGGAAGATCTATCATGCACAATCAGATGCCCCGAAACCTGAGCTAGAAGTGGACGTAGCACACGCCACACAAAACAGAACCCGAGACAGAGTAGGAGTCCAAGACCAAACCCGCGACGAGACTGAAGCCAAAGAACAGCACTCACCGGTGCCTGCGTTGTATTTGGCGTGAGATAGAGCGCCGGAGACACCAACATTGGATCCGTCAGCAGCGAGTGACCCTGAGCCAATGCCCCAGACCCCAACAAAACCACCCCCAGCAAACCCCACACCAGCGCCGCCATTTTGCATCCCCCCCCCCAAAAAAAAAAAAAAAGCCGCGCAGAGTTTGTCTGACAAGTCAGCTTCCAGCCGTTGTCATCATTTTGTGGTGTGTCATCATGAGCGCGGTGTTTCGAGCTGATGGATCCAGTGTTGTGTTGCCTGGGAGTGGGGAGGTGGTGCATCGACGCAATCCCCTACACGAGATCGCAACAGCGCAGCGCACCCTGAGCAACAACAATCAGAGTGACCATAGCAGCACTGGTAGTCACGGAGGCGCTGCCACCCCTCCCTTGGAAGATTCCAACGCCATGGCCGCTGTAAGATCGCACCTGACGCACCATAATATCGCCCTGAACACTCACGCTGCTTGCCGCACTGACGCAGGGCATCACGGAAACGGACGTGCTCGTCGTGGGTGCCGGCATTTCTGGTCTAACGGCAGCACGAGCCCTCCACGAAGCCGGCGTGCGCGTCAAGGTGCTCGAGGCGAAGGATCGCATTGGCGGACGCACCCTGACCGAGAGCATGCAGATGGCCACCGGCCCTTACTACGTCGACATGGGCGGCCAATGGGTATCTCCTCACGTTCAGCCACACGTCACACACCTGCTCAAGGAGCTGGGCGTTACCATCTACCCCCAGTACAACCAAGGCCAACACATCATACAATCAAGCGAGCCCAAGCGCTACGCTTACACGGGGACCGTTCCCCTGTCCGTCGGCCTTGCCACCGCCCTCAACCTGGGCTTTCTGCTCAGTTGGATGGAGCGCCTGGTCATGACCGTGAGCCCCTCTCACCCAGCTTCAGTACGTACCGCGACCAAATTGCTCGACAACAAGCGTACACAACGCGTGGAGACTTCTGCTTCAAGCAACGTGACTAATTGTTGTTGTTCGGCCTCAAACCGTTGATCCCGCAGCACCCCCATGCAGCTGATCTGGATCACCAAAGCCTATGGGACGCGCTGTCCAACAAAACTTCAAACCGATTTGTGCGCGAGATCATGACTGCCATCTGCCGGGTATGGCTACCGCTCCCTGCACGCCTTCCCGACCTCGCGTGTCTTCATCAACATCACCCCTTGACTTTAATGTGTCGGCAGTGCTGTTTTGGAGCCGATCCGCACGAGGTGTCTTTCCTCTACGTACTTCACTACTCCCGGGCGGCGGGATGCTTTGAGAATCTGCTCAATGTGGACGGCGGTGGTCAAGAGTACCGCATGACTGGTTCGTAGCTTGGACCGAAGGCTTGACCGAGAACAAGTCCATCCTTGTTTGCCCAGCTCTTTTTGCCTTGAAATTATGCACCATGATGCTGCCTGTGTACCCACCTCACCTATTCTCTGATTTGTGGTGTTGTTTTGATTTTTTGTCCTACAGGTGGTGCCCAGTCTCTGTACAATGCATTGGCAGCCACACTGCCTGAAGATTGCATTGCCCTGCAAGAGCCTGTCTGGAAGGTCGAGCGTGTCAATGATACCTACCGTGTGGTTCACGGACAGGATCAAATGACCGTGGCCAAGTATGTTTGAACAAACAAAACCCCAACTTCAGCGTGACACACACACACACACACACACACACACACACACACACACACACACACACACACACACACTATAGATCGCCTAGCCAAGTTTGATGTGGTGGGACTCGTGGCGCGCAATAGGCGTATCATCATGGCCGTACCTCCGTCTCAACTGCGCCACATTGTTTTGGAGCCCGCACTGCCCCTGTGGCGCCGCCGCGCATACGAGCATCTGACTATGGGTCAGTGTCAACTGAATCGCCCATTCAAGGCGTGTGCAAGTGACACAATTCACTTGGACCTACGCCCCTGCACCTTGCCTCTGCTATTGGATAGCTCATCTGACAAAGATCCTTGTGTCCTACACCACTGCCTTCTGGCGAGCTGACGGCTTGAGTGGACAGGTTCGATTTGATGGCCATTTCATCTCTCCATGCCACTTGCGCCGGCCCACAACAACTCATGCTTGCGCCTTTTTCTTTTCTTCTTTCTCAAACCCAACTGCTGCATTCCTTTCCCCCCCTAGCTCTGCAGCTGTGCTGGGCCCATCTGCATAGCTATGGATGCCACGAGCGAGGACGGCCAGAACCCCGCCCTGGTCATGTTTATTGGTAAGCCTTGCCAGAACTGAGAGGGTGTTGGGCTGGCCTCCACAACCTGTGTTGTAAATCAAGTTAACGGTGGTTGTATCCTGCTAGGTGGGGATGACGCGTACCACTGGAGCCAGACATCTCCTGCCAAGCGCCGTACGGCTGTCATCGACCAATTACAAGCGGTGAGCGGCCATCAAAAACTTGATTATTCAGAACCTGCTTTGAACCTTCTTGACCGTGCCCGTTGGTGTGTTGCTGTAGGTATTCGGTCCCAAGGCCGGCGATTATATCGACTACAAGGAGAAGGACTGGTCACAGGAACCATTCACGGGTGGCTGCCCCGTCAACATTATGCATCCAGGTGCACTCTGCCCCTTTGGATTTGACTCGAAAGAAGCGGCACGCATCGCCGTGAGACAGCTTGTTCCCTCATCAGCTCATCTTCTGCTCGCCTTCCGGCCCCTTCTCGTGTCTTTCTGTAGGAGACATGAACCTTCATAGCTGGGAGCAGCTACGTGCGCCAGAATATGAGAGCAGCTTCTTCTTCGCTGGAACTGAGGTCGCTACGACCTGGCCCGGCTTTATGAACGGTGCGGTCGAGTCAGGGTGGCGCGCCGCACGCGAATGTCTCAAGACTTTGAACAAGCCTACGGGCCATATTCCTGTCATCGGGAGCTTGGCGAGTGATCCCAAAACGCTACTGCCCACATTGTCCTACCCGGCCGTCGTCGCCTTGACGGGCGCTGCCCTGTCCGTGGCTGCGTGGTACTTTTGGGCCCAAAAGTAGAGCAGCAAAAGCTGCAGGCCACTTGGGTTGTCGCTAGCTGCCCTTGGCTTGCTTTCCTGTCCCCTCGCCCTGTGCCCACCACGCCTATCCTCGCACAATATCACCTGCCTCGCATCAAGCTCAATTCAAGTGGCAATGGCCAACGATGTTGGGGCTTTGAGCCAGGAACAACTCACACAAAAGACATCAAAGGGCACGAGGATTTTTCAGACAGCTGGGGAAAATTTCTAGTGGGGGCCGCTATGACATGCGCATGGCCTGGCGCACATCGCGCACCGATGCAAGGAGCTCTTTGAACTGTGCTACCGACAATTCCACGCTCACGGGCTGATTCTGGCTGGTGCGCAGGTGCGCTGTGACAAAAGGCCGAGCTTGGTTGCTCACATATCGTGATTGCACGGTCATGCCAACATGAAAATCCCAGTCGACCAGCTGTGTGACCCACCAGCGTCCGGTCCATGAGCAAGCCCGCACAACTACATCTCAATGCCATACAGCGCGCGCATGTGGGCCTCACCTGCGCTACCCCAATGTCTGTTTGAGCAGTCGCCAAGCTCGATGGGCTTGCGTCGCGGGTATTCCAGATGTGCTTGATGACTTTGATGGTCGACGAGTCACACACAGATGCACCAAGCTGTTTGAGGGCTGCAGCCAGCTCATCTGTGCTGCAGTGGGCTCGCTCGGCACAGCTGTATTCCCAAGACACCAACAAATGATGAGAGCCTACGACATGAGACTCATCGGCGTGGTGTGCGCACAAGAAGGGACCGGACGACACACCGAAAGACGTAGTCCAGAGCATTGGCCGTTGATTGTAGATTGGCCAAAGTTGTGTCAGGTTCGCATTGTTTCTGTTGATTGGCACCATCATTAAAACACGAATCCAATGCACTCAACGCCCCATTGTCCTCCTCTCCCAAACAACACAAGGCAGGGAAGCAGTGGGGACGAGGCAAAGGTCGTGGTGAAACGGAGGTGAAACGGAGGTGTCCTCGATCACCCAATTCACGTACCCGCAAGAGACCAGGAAAGTCGATCGATTGCGTGGGATCGCTCTGTTTTGCGAGCACAGCACCGGCCTACAAACGACAGGCAAAGTTACCAGGACGCGGGCGCGGACGCGGGCGGGGGCGGACGATCCACTCACGAGGAGAGCCAAGACTTCCTGGGACAAATGTCGAGAAAGGGTCAAGCCCTGAAGAAAGCCTGATACAGCGCGCCCAGAACATTGAAGCAACAATGAGCCCCCTTGATACATCCCGTCAATGTCTCTTCCTCCTGTGAGCACGTCCTCCGATATAGCGAACCTGAAGGGGCGTCGTCAAACATGGTCTTGCCGTATGCGAGAAACGCAACGGTTTTGCTTCCGCTACGCGCGGGATGAAGGAAGAATTAGCCTTGCCTTCGAGGCTGAAACCTCGGTGGTCGGATGGAGAGAAGCGTCAGCGGCTGCGCCTTTCCCGATGCTGCTGGATCGGACAGTGGCTCAAGTTGCTGGCCCGAAAAAAAAAAAAAAAACTTTTGGAGTGCACGAAGCAAATGTCAACGACGAATGCAGTGAGCGTATCTGGTGGAAATCGTGGGGACGAACTCAGTGAGATTCTTTTATCGGAGGCATTGCGCCACAAGCGGTGGCAGTTGTTGTTGTTTGCACGGCGAGCGGATAAGATTACTGGTGAGCGCGGCGATGATGGCCTGGGTTGCAAGGGGCTTCAGTGCAGCAAAGCCGATGAACGGGGACTCAGGGCAGAGTCCATGAGGCGTGGGACTATTGAGAGACGACAGCATGTTGGTGTGGATGCTCATCTTTCATCTTCCCGCGCGCAGAGGCGAAGCCTTCCACTCACATTCCATTCACGTCCGCCCCCCTTGATCCACCTCCAGACCGCAGCATACTCTTGGCGCCATGGCAGATCCAGCGCACGCCCATGTTGTGGCTTCTGACAGCCTCCAAGCTTTGATTGAACAGGTTGGCATGTTGCACCACCTTATTGGAGTAGACGATACCGATAGCTCACATCTTTGCGATCGCCTCGGTTGCATGCATGCCTGCTCTTCTTTCTGAACACCGTCCCCGCCCGCTACCCTTCTCCTACCGGTGGAACCTGTTGCTCGGTCTGCATAGACTTTTGCCAACCTCAAGGTGGGCACACCTGTGCTCGATGATCTACAAAAGGTAAGGCCAGTTGTCACCAGCAGCAGGCAGCTGCACCGACTCATGCGAGTGAGCCAGGCCTGGGGTGGCTATGTTTTTCCTTGATCTGAGATCTTTTGGGCTTGCCTCACCTCAGCTCACCCCACACGTTTTTGCCACGTTGACTTTGCAGGCGGCAACAAAGTATCAGGCTGCCATGGTTCAAGCTAACATGGCTGCCCTCACCTTTATCGACTCACTGAGCAAGGTGCGATGCGCTTTTGGCCATCTCCTCTCCGTTCATGTTGGCCCAACTTGCTGTGCTATGCTAGACTGCCATTCACCTTGACCAATGTTGGGTGCAGGTTGCCGTGTCGGCCTCGCGAGCGCGGGGCGCCACACAAGAGCTTGGACAAGTCATGCAGAAACTTGTTACACAACACCACTCTGTAAGGTTGTCGTGGCGTGTCTCTCACTTCGTCTCTGTAAGAATGAGTTCATAGCTCAGATCAGCACTCACTTCTCTGGGCCTGTGGTAGATTGTCGCCAGTCGTGAAGCGCAAGCGGGCAAGCTCAATTCCCAATTGATCTTGCCCCTGCAAAAGCGACTCAAATCGGAGGCTAAGAAACTGCCCAAAATGGAAGAGGATTTTAAAAACGGTGCCAAACAGCTGCGCTCTGACCTCAAGAGAGCTGGACAGTCCACGATTAAGGCTCAAAAGAGTGTGCGCAAGCGTGGCACAGACAAGGAGCAATCGGGTCTTGATCAGGCCACTGAAATTCACACCCATCGCGCACGAACCCTGGAAGCCTTTCACCAAGCAACATTGCGTGACATTCTCATTGAAGAGCGGCGGCGCTACGCCTACCTCGTGGACAATTGGTGTTCAGTGTTTGATCTCGATTTTCGTCAAAGTGAAGATCTAATGCGCTTGCTCAGGTGCGTCTGGACCTGGTGTTGCTGCGCCCGTGGTGCCTCAATCCAAGCTGCGTCTAGAAGCAATGCATTGGTCACTCGTGCATTCGCTCTGTCCACCTTGCAGCGAGGCCATCGCACTGACCGCCCACGCAGACGAACTACCGCCCTCTTCTGAACAGCTGGTTTGTTGGTCCGCCACCGCCGCTTCTGTATTGATTTCCTGGCGCATTCATCAGAAGTGCTTATCCTTGCATTTCGCCCATCAGATTGGACAACATGGAAGCAACGGGCTGATGTATGAGGTGACTCCCATCGGTGCCAACAACCCTCGTGTCCACCCATCTCCCTTGACTCAAGAGTACCAAGCCAAGCTCCTGCCGCCCGGAGCGCCACAGGAAGGTAGGCTCGATGCTTTTGAACCAACAACAGCTCAACTCAATTCGGCACTTGCAATCTTTGCGCCACCCCTCTCTCCCTTCCTCTCGCCCCTTCTTCCCTTCGCGTGTGCATGCACGTACGCACAAAAGCGATCACGACTTGAAGGGGCGTGGAAAGGCGCCGTATGATGTCTTTGTGTTAGATTGATGCTCAATCGTCGCCCTCTGACATAGGATTGGGTGAAGGTGGCTACGAGGCATCAACTGGTCAACGAAATCCGCGCTCCAAGGCACATAGCGTGAGCACCCACCAGCCCTCCGGGGCAGTGCCTCTAGATCTGGTTCTAGCTCAACAACGAGCCAACCTGAGTAAATCACATCCGTTTGACTAGCATGACAATGCTAGTTGCAGTTGTCAGCAGACTGCGCCTGATGTTGTGAGCGGTACTTGACTTGCACTCCTATTGAATTCTTCGCTTGTCCCACGCGCGCACCGTGGTCGCTTGCGGACTTTTGTTTGGTGTCCATCCCGTCAAGGGATGGCTCACCTCGTGCCATTGCTGGCCAGTGACACGGCGCGAGCCTTGCCTTTGACAGTAGTGGGAAATTTTGACTGTTTAACAATCGATCGGGTCTAACATGACATTGTATAATACGCCAAAGCATTGCCAAGTGCGTCTTTGGTTAACATACCGCCACGACTATCTGGGATCGAATTTGACTTGAGATTGCAGATCCAAGGTCCGGACATGATTTTTTTTTTTTTTTTTTTCGATGATTTACATGTATTGGAATTTTTTTGTTATTTTCTTTCCTGTTCTCAAACGTCATGTGTCTCGTGGCCAACAAGGTCTCGTTTTTTCACGCGAGTGGCCAATCTGCAGCTCACATTGCTGGCATCACCAGGGGGCTTTTTCTCTTGTTTCTGATTTGAGCTTGCACAAACATTCAAGCAAAACTAAAATTTGGTCGTGTCACTTCCCGAAACCAAATTGGCTAAAGTTGGTTATTCAGTGACTCCAAGTCATGACTCAGCGTCGTGATTTTGTTAGCGTATGTCGTGCTGGAGACTGACAGTTTTTTTTCATGCAAGAGTCAAAATCGATTTTCAGAATGGCCACAAGACACTATGCGACACACGTGTGAGTCGAGCAGAATGGGATTATCTAGGATTGCAGAGCACGCACTAGCCGAGCGAGGGCGTCGGGGGTAATGCCCTGAATTTGTGCGGCATCTCCAATTGTGCGAGGCGCGTGCTCACGCAATCGCTCAAGCGCCTCAAGGGGCAACGAATGAACCTTCTCAAAGGCAAAGCCGGGCGGGATCTCCAAACTGGCTTGGCGACGGTACGACTCAGCACTGGCTCGCTGCCGGTTCATCATGTGCGCATACATTGCCTCAATCTTGACGCGTTCGACCAAGCGTGGATTAAAGGAGCGCAGAGCTGGGACCAAGTCGGCTGCGGTCGAGTCGGAAACAAAGCCGAATGCCATCATGCTGGCCACGCTACAGGGTTTGAGCAAACCACACCGGAGTGAGTTGTACCAGCCTCGCAAGCGGTAGGGAAGCGAGCCAGCCAATGTCCAATACAAAGAGCGGTCAAAGAGGATTCATCCTTGATCATGAGGCGCCAACCTGCGTCGCTTGCCGTCGAGACCAAGCTTTTTCAGCAATCGACCTCCACTGTTCCACTCATGGGGAGTGAGCTCGACAGATTCCAACAGCTGGGTCAGCTCGGCCAACTGTGCAATGCCAAACACGCGTCAAGTTGAGTCTTCAAGGGGGCTTTTCCTGCTCGCGGTCGTGTATGATTGCACCTGACCACCACAATACAAGTCTAGAAATGCCTACCTCTTTCTGCTGTTGACAAAAGTGCTGGAAACGAGGCTCATCCACGGCACCACAGGCATGGCCCAATGCCGTCAAGCGAGTATCGGCATTGTCGCTTCGCAGCGATAAACGATATCTGCAAGGTAAGCGCGTGTACACACATGAGAAGAATAGAGAAGGAGAGAAGGAGGAAGGGAAGAGGGAGGAAGGGGAAGGGAAAGCAAAATTCATGTGTTTTCGCGGTCAAGGATGATGGCAGCAGGTGCACCTACTCGGCTCGGGATGTAAACATGCGGTACGGCTCAAGGACGCCCTTGGTGACGAGATCGTCAATCAACACGCCAATGTAGGCTTGCGTACGATCAACGGTGAAGGAAGGTTCGCCTCGTACTTTGAGAGCAGCATTGATGCCAGCAATGATGCCCTGGCCAGGAAGAATTTGGCACGTTAGACGAGAGCACACAAAGAATGGAACAAGGCTAGCTCTACGGCGCCATGCTGACCGCCCACCTGGGAAGCTGCTTCTTCATAACCAGTTGTGCCATTGATCTGACCAGCCAGGAATAAGGAATGAATCATCTTCGTCTCCAGCGTGCGATGAAGTTGCCGCGGATCCACAAAATCGTAGGACACACCGTACCCTGCCGTCGCGGAGCAGCACGAAATAAATCATCAACTTTGTTCGGCTCAGCACTTGTCCGCAAGCCGAAGAGATGTTTTCTGAGCTTGAACATACCAAGCTGCGTGATCTGGGCATTCTCCAAGCCGGCGATGGAACGTACAAACCGCAGCTGAGCTTCTTCTGGCATAGTCATGCTGATGCCGTTGGGGTAAATGACATCCGAATCCAAGCCTTCTGGCTCGAGCCAGACCTGATGACGGTCTCGGTTTGTGAACCGCAACACCTGTGTGCGCGAAAAACAAGGATCGTCCAAAACAAATGACAGCAATCAGATAACGAGACCAGGTATGAAACGCAACGCAATGTCCCAGGCAGCAAATGTAATTTGATCACCATCCACTTGCCTTGGACTCGATAGAGGGACAGTAACGAGGCCCCAAGGCATCTTGGCGAACATGATTATTCTCATGCAGCGTGTCTAAGCGTTCACAAATCAGCAAATCCAGATCAAGTCAAGCAGACGGATAGAAACAAGCTGGACTTGACTTGGGCAACGTGAGCGTTGGAACAAACCGTGGACGAGTTGGTGGGCAGCACTGTTTGTGTGAGTGAGATGACACTGTATGAAGGAATCCTCGAGAGCAACCTGGGGCAGGGTATCCAAACAACAATGGTGTTTTGTCCTGATGGTCAAAGGCAAGTTTTTTTTTTTCTTGGCTGCAGAAATAGAAAAGCGGGCCAGAAGACATACTCGCTCATTGAGGTAGGAAAAAGGAGTGGCCGGGTAATCGGAAGGCTGCTCCAGCAGGCCATCAAAGCAGACGGTTGATTTTTTGATGCGAGGGGGCGTGCCTGGTTAAGCATGGGGGTTGTGCAACAAGAGCATCCATGAACCAAGCGGCTTGCTCTCGATATGCAAGCATGGTTCTGTGTGCATGCTTCTCTGACCCGAAAAGAGAAAACATACCGGTGCGCAGACGGCCAAGCTTGAAACCAAAGGTTTCCAACGTTTGCGCCAAGCCCACAGAGGGGCCTTCTCCTTTGCGGCCTGCCGGGGTGCTTTGCGAACCTGGGGCAGAAAAGGGTGAACAAGCCAGCTTTTGTCTTTCAAACGCACAATCACAACAACCGGGAGCAAGCAGGATACAAAGACAAGTATGCACCTATGTTGATGACACCGCGTAGGAACGTGCCCGTGGTCACCACGACAGCTCGTGTGCCAATGATTTGTCCATTGCCTGGGGATAAGACACATGCAGGAATCATGATAAACACTTGAGGCATGCGCAACTCGAGGCGGTTGAGAGGGTTCATCAGACATACCCAAGGCGACACCCGTCACTTGGTGGTCGCCGTTGACGGTGATGTCTTCCACAGCAGCTGCAATCAAGTCCAAATCTGCATGCAAAGCCAGCAGATATGGGTCAGTGACAACCCGGGTGTGCCAGGCCGGCAATCAAAATGGGTGTCAAAACCTGACTTGGCTGGGATGCCATGTGTTGCTGCATTTCGCTGCGGTAGATGCTGCGGTCAATTTGCGCACGAGGGCCCTGGTAACAGTCGTCGCCAGACCAGTGACAAGGCGAGCATGAGTGTGCGGGCTTGACAATCCATGCACGGGGGATGCTGACGGGGAGCCTACCCAAACGGCTGGACCCTTGCTGCGGTTGAGCACGCGAAAGTGGATGCCAGCGCGGTCGCAAATGGTGGGAGCTACGCCCCCAAGAGCGTCAACTTCCCGAAGCAAGATGCCTTTGCCCACCCCGCCAAAGCTCGGGTTGCAGGACATTTCACCTGTTCGCAAACGAAGCATGGCGCAGTATGACGCAACCGACCAGCACACCCGTAAGACACGAGCCTCCAAGACAGCATGGGTCTTTGGTGAAGCAGGTAAACCAGGTACGAGGGACAAGGCAACTGCAGTCATACCGATGGTTTCAAGTTTCTGAGTGACAAGCGCAGTGCGGGCGCCTGTACGGGCCGCTGCGGCAGCGGCTTCACAGCCAGCATGCCCTCCGCCGATTACCACCACATCATAGCGAAGGTCCTTAGGAATAGCCGTGGCGGTGGTGTGAACCAGGGAGCGACGGGTCGCTAAAGTTATGGGAGCCTGTCGTCGGACTGAACCGACGACGGTGGCTGTGTTGAAGCTACGCGCCCAGGACATGGTGCTGATGTTGCGCAAATCGGAGGGTCAGCCGTCACTCGTTGGCGGCAAGCCTTCTTGCGGACCCAATTGAGCCCTTCTCTCCGTCGAATCAATCAAGCAGAACAGCATTGACACCCCCTCATAACGATACTCTCTTTGTATCGGTCGCCAGCTCGAGGCGAGCCAGCAGCAAAAGCGAATCAATCACAACCAATATACTGCATGTACAGCCCCTTCGCCTCTCGGGTCAATCAAGAAAAATTCGGCGAAGCAACCGCGCACGCGGCTCTTAACTGCTTTAATTTGTCTGACATATCGCTCTGTCGCGTCATGACACTTGCTGCTGTTGCCTTACATGTGCACCCAGTCATTGTCATCATTTCTGGTTTGGAGGTCACACACACACACGCACACACACTGCGCGAGCTTTTCCGAATTTTTCTGATCGCCAGCGCTGGTGTTGCGGCGGGCACAGTGCATCCCACGGCGACGGATTTAGGTGTGGGCTGCGTTTGCTGCTCAAAGACGGGCACTGAAGGAGGCGGTTCTTCTGTCAATTCAGAGTTGGATGTACGAGTGTGTGCAAGTGCAAGTGAGCGTGGTGAGGTCAGGACCACAACAGGCTTCGGCTGACCTCAGACGAGCCATGATGGCACCTTATCATCGCGCCTGAGTTTCTCTGCAATCAGCCCTTGCAAGACTTTCGAAGTAGCAGCGGGTGCCATAGCACCTTGTCTGTCTCTCGTTGACGAGCTTGGCAATTTGATCTGGGATCAAACCTTCGCCATGGAAGCAACGAAGCCCAAGCTCAAGCCAAAGGTACATTAGCTTCACCTGTGGTCCATGCTTTTTACCTTTTCATTTTATTCTTTTGAAGCGACCAAGGAAAGGAGAAAGGAGGCAGAGAGAGAGAGAAAGAGGGAAAGAGAGAGAGAAAGAGCGGTGCGGATTGTCCTGACAACTGCCTGGGTGTTTTTTGACTGTATTTGTCCAGGCCAAGCCTCAGGCCAAGCCTCAGACCAAGCCTCAGGCCAAGCCTCAGGCCAAGCCTCAGGCCAAAACGTCCCAATCTGAATCCCAGTCATTGGTTCAGGCTCAAGGCCAGGCCAAAGCGTCTCGGCCGGAGCTTTCAACACAGCCCCACGAGCAACGTCGGCCGGTGGATACACCATCGGTCGCAAGCACCAACTTGTCACCGAACGAGGTAGCAATCTCATCCCCAGTCTCACCGACAGCCAGTGCCCCGGCCGCGACTGCGGACGAAACCTCATTGTCACCGACCTCGTCGAGACCAGCTGCTCCAGCCGAGGTGGGGTCACCTTCACTGTCTCTGGTGGGGGCTGCTGCCACGCGCCCAGCGCCTCCTTTGATCCGCCCACTTGACCCGGCATCGACAACGGGGGCGCCCGCGACAGTCTTGCCTGGAAGCACGGCTGCACTTGCCAGTCATGCTATGGCCACCGCACCACCCTTAGCAGAAGAGGCTGTAGCAGACGCTCAAACCGCAGAACCTTCGGCTCGAGTTGCAACTCAAGCTCGTGAACAGACACCCGAAGCTTCCATTGCCGCACCCGAAGGCACTCAGGTGGCTGTAGGCCCACTGGCACAGCGCTCGCTCGTTCCACCCGAAGCCTCGGTGATTCTTGAGGCACGACCAGGCCTCGCAGCAGCAAATGTCCTGGTCTGGGAAGACCTACCACATCCATTGTCTATTGACGAGCGTGAGATGTTGGTACCTCTTCCACAGCTACGCCACGTGCAGGATGAGGTGGACCACTTTCTCGAAAACGGTCTCCGTCAAACTCATCCTCTCTACGAGTTAATCTGCTCCTATATCGCAGCCAAAGCTCAGGTCAAGCGTGCGCAACAGAGTGTGACCAATTCGGCTCGCTTGATTCAGACGCATAGCGAACAATTGTGGATCAAAGGACAAGACTCCGTCGTAGCCTCAGATCGTTGTGGTGACAAAGTTCGTCTGTCCGAGACAGTGACCTACGAGACAACCACCTATGATCAAGCCGTTCACGCTAGTCTTCGTGACGATCTACGTTTGTGTCGCAACATTATCTTTGACGAGGCGATGCGCGCTACGTGCGTTTTTGAAAATTGGGTGTTCTTGGCCATCAACCTGGTGCAGCCAATCCTTTCGTGCTCTCAAAAGTGTGTCCCCTCTCATCTCATTGTGTCTGTGCTTTTTGATATCGGGGTTGATTTAGCTTTCAAGCCAGCGTGGCTCGATATGCGGTCCAGCTTTACTTGCGCAACGTATGTTCCAACATGTTACAGGCTACAACTCGAGTGTCTTGCTGTCATCAATGCATGGCCTTATTCTATCAATTTTTTTTTTTTTGGGCTATGACAACAGATGCTGGCACAAAACGTGAGCTGGCGCACGCAAATATCCCTGGACGAAGCAATCTCTTTCTTGGCCGTACCCGTAAGCGAGCAGCACAGCCGTGATTGCCAACAGCTGCGCGAGGTGAGCAGTCAGCATGAGCTGGCCATCTTGTTTCAATGAAGAGTGTTGCTCGAGAAGGTGATGGGTGATGACTATTTGCTGACAAGGGCTGTTTTTTTGCATGCATACGGGCCGATCATCCTCGTACCACAGACATTGGATGTTTTGGCCTACTTTGCGCGGCATCCGGACGACAGCATCACCATCGCGGATGAGCTTCAGGCCTGGCTACGATATACCATGTCAGCCCTGTTGCTGATTGGCACGATGGCAGATCACAGATTCCTCCTCAATCACATCCTTCAGTAAGCCATCTGCGATCAAAGAGGCAGGGGGGGCTGTGCAAGTACCAGAGCTTTGGGCGAGTTTGCAAGTGCTCAAGTTTACACACCCGCCTGTTTGCACTTCAACAGCTTTCATGCCGGCCACGCAGAGGCCTTTGCAGACTTGATACAGCTGCCCCCCGACTTCCTACAAAATCACACCGCGTTCGATCATGCCTTGGCGATGATCTGGCTGTTTCTTCAACCCGTTGTCCAGTTTGACGGCGAAGAAGTTGAGTCAAGCCAACGCCTGAGTAGCAGCGGATCTGACGCTCTGCTACTCGACAGCGACGGTCATTCGTTGATGGATGCCAACGTAGCTCTACTTGTCCAGGACGAGGAAGATTGCCTGGCGATTTTGACGCAGCTGCCCATCAAAAACATCCTCAACCGCATCTTTACCGTTTCCGGTTGGTTTCTGTTTGGCTTTCCGGGCTCTGCCATTCAACCTGATGCCGTTGCGTGCTGGCCTGTAGGTACCCTGAGCCTGGAAGAGTTTCAGCGCATTTCTGTTTTGGTGTCCACATTGATTCAGATCCTTGGCAGCGCTTTTCAAGATCCGTATCGCAGCCGTCATCGATATTTCGCAAAGTTGATTGCCCAACTCATCACCGAGGTGCGTGGCTGCAATTGTGCCTGTATGACTTCTTTATAGGTCTGGATTGGCTTTGTGCCCTGCTTTCACACCCTGCCCCCCTTCCTTTTCGTTTCCTTTTGCTATGTGCTCACCCTTCACTCATGCAGAGTCTTAAACTCATGGGCGAGTTTTATGAGTTCATTACAAAAGCTCAAGGCAATTCTGATGCAATTCGGATTTCGCCAACAGATTTGCCAAGCCTTCAAGTGAGACAAATCATTTCTCTGATTTAATGCTCAACACCTGGACCCTTTTTGCTTTTGGGCAGATCAAAACAATCGCTGCCTGTGCTGTGCTTTTCTCGTTTTCTCTCTCTTTTTTTTTTTTTTTTTTTTTTTGGTTTTGGTTCTACGATGGGGTGCAGCACTTCCGCACTAGCCCAGCATCGTGCACCAAAAGCCCAATTGCTGATTTTTGGGTTGTCCATCATTCATGGCCTATCTTCTAGGCCGAAGTGGATGATGCATTGTGGAACGCGCTGAAGGTTTTGCATCAAGGTGTGGTCCTTGAGAAGAATGAGCAACTTTGTCTCGCATCACACTCACTCGCTTTCAAATTGTGTGTGTTTTTTTTTTTTTTTTTGTCCCTGCAGCACGTTATCGTGTTGGTAGCTCCTTCAGCGTTGGCCTTCCCTGGCATGCAGGGTCTAAGGCTCTTCATTGGCGTGCCTTTGCCTGGGTATACTCGGTGGGTGACACTGTGAACAGGATGGACTGGACTGACCAGTTTCTTTTTGCAAAGCGAACACCTCGTTTGACTGACTGCCGATTCGCCTGGGTGCAAATATCATCACTTTGCTTTTGCTTGCTCGAAGGATGGTGCCGTCGAGCTGGAAGGCAACTTGGCATTGGCGTGGGTTGACGCCATCAACAACGGCTCTGCGCGCCAGTAGGTCTTCGACAGCATTTGTCTACGCGTGCGAGCCCATTATGGTCAGATGACTCTCATGCCTGTATGCTGACGTTATAGATGGATTGTCGGTCCACACGGAACAAGCCCAGACCACTTGCAATATCTGTTCAGCTTTCTGGGTCAATTGCTTTTTCGCCCTGGGGTGAGTGCAACGCAACATGAAGCAGTAGAGCAGCACGAACGAATTGTAGGTCAGGGCTGAGCTCTGTCCGTCTCTCTCACGCGTGTGTTTCTCCTTGTTCCTTCCAAACCAAAACAAATCAAACAATGACCACACCTGCCTGCATCTCGACGGAACCAGAGCGACCCCCTCCACAACCTGGTCTTGGCTGATGCAGTGGTTGGCGAGATTATTCATCTCGCAATTGTCTGTGAGAGTACGCGCACGTCTGCTCTGCGTGATGGCCGCGATGCACTCCGCAACATTTGCGTGCGATACAGCCCGATGCTGTCCAACGTTTTGTCACGTGTTGCGGCCTTGAGGGAGGTTGGTGGTCAGAGACCCCTCTACATTTTCAAGCACTTGCCCTGGAATTCTTGGGTTCCGACTCGCTCCGACTTGACCATTCTTCAAGAGTTTTTGGCCATGCCCAGCACTTCAGTGGCCTTCAACCTGGCCATCCACGTCTTGTCCGATCTTGACTTCTCTCAACTGGATCTACGCGCCAGCTGCACGGCGGAGGAGTCCTGGGGCGCGCCTGAAGGACAGCTTGCTCGTGATCGCGAGCGCCGTGACTCGCCAATCCAGGGGTAGGTCCATTGCTTGACATGGCATGCGCACTGCCGATTCGCCTTCTAAGCTTTGTCTCTCCTTTGTTCTTCTTGCCACACGTTCTTGCATGAACCACAAACCTTCGTGTTTTCTTGTTGCTCGTTCTTGACAGTGCGAGACTCTACATATCTCGCGAGCATCAGCGCGAGCTAGCCATCGCAATCCTGCGGGCATGGGGCATTCATTTGCAAGCCTCAACCAAAGAGCATGAGAAGGTGGCGCAAGCACTCTGGTCTGTCTTGTTGCGCCTGCATTTGTGGGGCAACCCTACACACGATTTAACAACGCAGGCTTCTCTTGCCAAGCTTCTGAGTGCAGGCGATGCTATGGCCTGTTTTGTGGCGTCAACCATGTCTCCTTCGTTTGTATTGGCGCAAAACGTTGAAGCGACGCTACAAGGGGTTTTGAAGCCTCTGCAGGCTCAGGCACCCCCGGGTGCAACACTCAAATTGTTGCTACACCTCGTGCCAACGCTTGCGTTGGCCGACCGAACCAACGACGGCGTCTTCAAGGTTTTGGCGCCACTCGTTGGAGCTCTCTTTCAAGACTCAAACGGAAATGCTTCTAGCCCGGTTGCTTGGGGGTTTTCACTGCGCTCGAGTGGTACGGCAGGCAAATCTAATGTGGATTTAAAGGCTGCTGAGTTGTTGTGTGGGGTGGTTCAATACCAACTGACACACGCGCCAACCTTTGCGCAACTCATGCCTGTGGCTCTCGTGCCGCGCGCATCGGGGGCCGAGTCCCACCGCCCCGCCATGGTCAAGCTGGCTCGCTTTTGGCTTGCAATTATCGTTCGCGTTCCGCAATGGGAACAACAAACCTCTTGGCGCCAGGTATAGGGCCTCCTCCTTTCGCTCATGCAAAAGCAGTTTCTTCAGTGTAGATCCTTTTGTCGCTGTCACCTCACTGAGCGTTGACTATCGTCTCGTTCCTAGGTGGTCAACCTACTTTTAGGCCTGAGTTGGCGGCATACCACCCACACGTGGGATGTACTTGTACGTTCTTACAGCCGATTCCTTGTCTGCTGGGCCATTTACGTCCGTGTCTATGGTTTTGGCCACATATGCCTCATGATTTTCTTTTCACTCCCTCCTTATCCATCTTGAAAAAGGCCCCACTGCAGGAGTATCTCGGCCAAGCCTGGCATTCTCATGATAATCGTGAACGTGGCGTTCTGAGCTGGATGACGGAATCCTTGAGCGGACCACCGCTGCCAAGTTTGGCTTATGTGAGCGGCACGCTTCGACAACCTTCTTACGGTGGGTCACGCCATCTCGAACTCGCCTCGGACTCCGCGTTGGCTAGGGGCTGTTCTTCATATCGCTCAAACTTGTTTTTTTCTTGACGCTACGCAGATGATTGCCCGCATCTTCTCTTTATGGGCTTGTTCTTGGATACAATCCATGGATTGCCTCTTTTGCGCAAAATGGGCGCCCAGGCCTTGGCTGAACCTCGCAAATCGGCGGCCAAAATTTGCAACCAGAACGGTCTTCGTTTGTCCGACCCCTTGATCAACCACTGGGCACAGGTCGTTCTTCATCAGCGCCTTCCCACAGACCTACTGGCGATCTCCTGGTGCGTGCTTGGCCATCTTTTTCTGCTGGGCACGGCAGGAGATGGGGCGGAGGGCCCCCATCTGGGCCACAAGCACCTTTGTTTTGGCTATCGTTTCCTGGCTGAGCGTGCCGCTCAAGTACCCAAGTTGGTTGAGGCAGCACGCGTGCTGGCTGAGCAGCTAGCAGTCGAGCAACGTTCATTGCTGGCGAAGCAAGTCCGTGGCGTTGCTAGCGTCCTAGCAGATCCAGCAGTGCAGGAGCGCGTCGTGTCCAAGGACGCCTTGCGAACAAACACGGATCGTGAGGCTTTGGCACGCCTACTGACGCTCGACCTTCGTGGTTTGACAACTTCTTCGTTTGGGGAGCTCTTTCAAGAGGTCGAGTTGGGTCCTGTACCTGCCGGCATTGACACACTCAAGCGGCTTGGACTTGTATTTACAAGTCGGCACGACGCCACAGCTTCTGACGCCCATGTGGATTTGCACATTGTTCGGCTGCAAGCTTCTCTGCAAAGCGAGTCAGAGTGTCGAGAGGCCAAACTACAGCAATGGGAGCCTCTGAAAGCCATCCTTAACGACGAGGACGCACTGCTCGCGTCACCTGATCATCCAGTAGCAGCCAGCTTGCAGACGTTCCAGGCGCAGGCACAACAACATTTTTTTAATGTGGAGAAAGCACAGCACATTGATGACGAGTATTTGGCCCTCCTTTCACAGCTCTATCGCTTGAAGGAAAAGATTTTTGAGGGAAAGAAGACTTGCATACGGGGCGCTAAATGCTTGCACCCAGCTAAGCTGCGCGCCTCGTTTCGAGCAGCCGAGCTCGATGAGCACACTCAAACCAGCTTGAGTTGCAATCGAGAAGAGGCCAGCGCGATGCTCAAAGGTACGTCCGGTCACTTTTGGGCAATTGAAACCACCCATCCCGCGCTCTAAGGCCCAATGTCTGTTTCATTCGCCTGTGCACGATCTATGGCCGCGTGATCACATTCACGAATCAATTTGGCGTGGCACGGGGGGCCCTTAGACTCTAGCGTCACCAATAGCTTATGCCAGGCAGCACATGTGCTGCAGCAAGTGGTAGCCGAGCTTCAATCCGCGCCCGAACGAGCTCCTCAGGCGTGGCAACTGGTTCAGCTTATGTTGTTGCATGGCCAGGGTGTTGTGGGTCAATACGCCCCCTTTGCTCGGATGCAGCAGCTCGTGACAGCCCAGCTGAGTAGCATCATTGAACGTCCGAGTGAACTCCAACTCTCAATCGCCCAGTTCTGTTTGACGCATCCGAGCGCAAGTCCCACCCTGCTGCCTCTGCTGCGTCCACCCGAGCCCTCGGCATTTGTGGCCACATATGCCGCTCTGTCCAAGTGTCTGACTCCAGCCAACCAAGCCGTTCTTGATCATCTGCTGACACTTTTTGATGTGAGCGCTTTTCTGGCAACCCACGGTGTTGCAGAGGAGTGTGTGGCGCTGCAGCAAGCGCTCTCCGAAGCGCTACAAGCGGCACAGGCATGCCCCGCACCCAGCCTGGTGGAGAAGCACCAACTAGCTTATTTGACCTGCCTGGCTTTTGGCTTGCCGCGGGCGTTCTCCCAGTCGCTGAGTGAGCTCTTGCAATTGGGTCGGCTTGGACACGGGTTCTCAGGCGCCTGGCAAGAGGTCGCAGCACATCTTGACAGGAACCCCCTCGGGGCTGCCGAAGCCGACCAAGCTCTCACCATGTTTGAGGAAACCTTTTCCAGCATGCGCCGGCAAGGGGCTAGCATTCCAGATGTCTGGGGTGACATTGTCGTGTCCGTTTTTTCAGTCATTTTCAAGGTGGTGCGGTTCTTAGCGAGTGAGGCCAAGTCCGAGCGCTTGCCTGTCTTGGTCAACCTAGTCTTTGGAACAATGCCTCATCCTTTGCCAAGCGGGCCGGATAACGGTCGGCAAATTCCCTGGCGGCAGGCCGCCATGAACCAGACTGCTCATAAGGTTGCTAGTGCTGCCTTTGATGCCCCATGCAAAATTTTTTGACTGTCGACTCATATGTGAATTGGGGTGCTTGGTGGGACGCTAGGTTTTGACCCAATTTGTGCAACTGCTAGGCGATGGAGAAGCAGAGCACCGCCTGTCAACGCAGCTCAGTGCTGTCCTCCGCTGGTATCTTCATAATGTCGACCATATTGCTGATGGCAACGTGCTCAGCGTTTATGCACAAGTTTTGCAACCGCTTCCGTGGTCACAGTACGAACTGCCATGGAGCATGGTAACAGCGCTGCGAAGAGCTTTAGACCATGGTACACACCCAGCTGCTGAGATGCTGAGTTTGATCTGTTGTCTCTGCACGCCACCGAGGGAGCCGGATGCGCCCAACCAAGTGTTCTGCTATCTCATGAGCATTTTGATGGCAATGGGCCACGCGCACTTCTTGGAACGGCATACAAATGCCGTGGCCAGGTGCCTCTCACGACCCTTACTTCACTATCCTTTGACGCCAAATGAGTTTGAGAATTTGGTGGGTTGGGTGCGCGCCAACTGCTCGGCCCAACAAATCATTCATGACTATTCGAGCGTAAGTGGACCGACAGCAACCGCTTGTTATATCTTGACCAATATGATATTGTATAGAGCGATGTGTGATAAAGGGGCCTGGGGTGGGGGTCGTAGTTTGCTGGCTCAAGTTCTTGCTCACACACACACATACCCGTGTCATGTGTTTATGGTGATTGTTGTGTCTTTGTTGACGGCAATTCGTCCAGACTCGGGCTTGTTTGCGAGTGCTTCGTAACGTCTGCGGGCTTGGCATGTCTGATTCAGCCAGGGCAGACCCCAATAGGTTGGCGATGCAGCTGCAGCTACACACGCTCACCAGCCACCTGTTGGCCAGCGTGGCGGATACTCGTGGACCCCAGGATTTGGAATACTGCTTTTCTCGCTTCGTGGAGGACTGCGAGGGCCCTGATCCACACCTTGCGGCTCTGCTGACCAACGTCGTGCAGCTCGTGGATTTGGCCGTGCGTGACAACTCACAGCTTGTGTCGCCTTGGCTGGCGGTACTGTCAACTGCCATTGGCACGAGTTTGCAACCGGAAACATGGCTGACCGTTCTTTCGGCCAACATGACCCATATTCAGTTCTACACGCAACTTGGCCAGGCGGCCATCAATGCTTGCTTGATACGGGGTGGGCCGGCAGCTAGCCTGGCCGCGCTGACGGCTAACTTCACGCTGCCCGAGGTTGGCGCAGAGGTTTACTTGAATGCGGCCCGTCACTACGATTGTACTTTGGTCCTTTGGGCTGCATTGTGCCGCCAACAGCAGATGTTTGATACGCGATCGGTCTTGCATGAACACATCACTGGGCTCTCGGCCGTGGTTTACCGGCAACAGCCAGAGACAGAGGTGGTGGTGGTCTACTGGCTTGAACTCCTGGCTGTACTCGGTCGCCTTTTTCGCGACCCACAAAACTATAGCGCGTGTGAGCAGGCAGGCGTGCAACTTAGGGACCATTGGGCCAACGTAGCCGTGGACCCAACATTGGGCAACTTGTTTGCGCGCGCGCTTGCGTCTGACTCTCGATTGCCGCACCGACTGCGATTGTGTGCCAGACTGATAGCCTACGTCTTGTCACTTGCCTTTGTTGAGGGCAACTCGTTGCGCTTGACCGACGCAGGTGTCGAACGGGTGGGCCCCTCTGCCTGGAGTCGGCAAAGCCTGTCCACACTCCAGCGCCTGCAAAAGGGCACCTTCCCTCACTATGCTGCCTATGGCGATGTTGTGGGTTCGGTACTCTCTGGGCCATCGACGTTAAGTTTTGTGCAAAGCCTCTCCGCGGCAACTTCCATCATTCACACCCTCTACGATTCAGAAGTGTATGTACGACATCTCAGCGAGGCCTGAGCACCAACCAAGGCCGATGTACAAGCACACTTTGTTTTGCATGCTATGTACATGCAGCTTGAGCGCGGGTAATACTATCAATAATAATATGTACGCATCCTTCTTTTAAAGCCCTGCTGTGCAAACTAAGTCTTGTTCGCCTTGTAGATTGTCTCCTTGATTAGGCTTGTGCGTGTCCGTCGTTTGTAGTTGACCAAGGGGCTCTACTTCGTCTTTTCCTGTGCCACACGACACACATTCGATGCATGAATGAGAGCAGACATTCGGACACAATCAGGAAGGTGTTATGCAAAAACGCTGGTCACATGGACTACAGCACACCGACGAACGAATTGTCAGCATGCAATTTTGGCAAAAGAAATTCTTGCACACAATGCTCGCTCGGTTGCTTGGCCTTGGGCGCCTGCGAGCGGCCTTAACCCCCGCCCCCACTGGTTGGCGCGGACTGCCGGCCAGGACTGGGGTAAGGGCAGGCTCCACGGAACGGGGCACTGGCACTTATCGGACCCACATGTGTGGGGATCTGACCAAGCACGTCAAGCAGCAAGTGCGGGTTGCAGGCTGGGTCGAAGCCATTAGGTGTGGGTCGGACCTTGTCGCATGCTCGCCATGGGCGCTTCTCACTCACATCTTGGTACTGTCGACTGGTCTGGAAAAAAATGAGTCATGCAGGAAAGCCGGCGATGATCTTCTCTTTGTCACGCTACGTGATGCCACCGGCCGCGTTCAGGTCAAAGCTACTGGACCAGGTGCGTTCTTGCGTGGTCTTGGGCTTGGCGCTGCTATCGAGCATTGCCTTTACTCAAGCAGCTCCATTGCTTTGTTTTTCGGATCTGTAGACATGCACCTGCTTGCCAAAACCAGCATCGAGTCCGTCTTTGCTATTGAAGGTACAAACTGAAACGATCAGCCAGCAATGCTGAGAATCAGCCCGCTGCCTGGATTGGAAGTGGTTTGGCCAGCTTGCGTTCATCGTGGGAAAATTTTCCAAATTGGTTGACGTTTTGGGCTCCGGTTCCTGCGGGTGCTGCAGGCGAAGTGTGTGTTCGGCCCGACAGTGCTCGTCGAAGCACCCATCACGATCAGCAGGTGCGCCGGCCAAGATTACAAACGGCGTATTACTCTAGAGCTGGAGTTTACTCGGTTCTTCTCACGTGAATTGTTGGACGGGCTCAGTCAAGCCTCGAGTTGACAGACCTTGAAATCTGCTCAAAGAGGGCCGAAGAGCTGAGCCGAGCAGCTTCCCTTCCGTTTCGCCCAGCCTCCCTTCACGATCAGGTAACCTGCGCCGCTTTGTCCAATTGAGCAGCGCCTCAAATCGGGCCCAGATGACCTGTGCTGCGCCGGGATTTCTCGCCGCTAGCCACTTGAGGACACTCGCCTTCGACACCGCCCATTGGACCTGCGAAGAGCAGTGCTTCAGGACGCCCTGCGCCTGCGCCACAAGCTAAGCACCCGCTTCCGTGCAGCTCTCAACGACAACGGCAAGTACTCAAAATTTGCTTCAGTTGTCAACCGCTCGAATGAGCTCTCTCCCAGCGCCAGCTCAGGAGGATCTGTAAGCGGCAATTTCATAGCAGTCGTCCGGGACTTTCTCAATCTTGACACGTTGCTCCCGTTGGTATCAAATCATACAGGATTCTTGGAAGTGGAGACGCCGACGCTGTTCAAGCGCACACCGGGAGGTGCCAACGAATTTCTCGTGCCCACGCAAATGCCCGGCAAATTTTATGCTCTTGTTCAGTCACCGCAACAGTATAAGCAAATGCTCATGGTGGGCGGCATTGATCGGTATGACCATTTGGGCCAGCCCCAAGCACGTTGCCCATGGCGGGAGAGCGCGCCTCGCTTGACCATCGTGCCAGTTTCTGACTTTGATGCTCTGGGGCGCATGATAGGTATTATCAATTCGCCCGGTGCTACCGTGATGAAGGCGGGCGTATGGATCGCCAGCCGGAGTTTACACAGCTGGATTTGGAGATGGCCTTTGCCGGCCAGGCCGAGGTTATGGAGCTCAGTTAGTCGCCACTCTGCACTCGCCCCGCGAGTGTCTGCTGACAGCGTGCCAGATGAAGCAGCAACTCACGATGCGGGGCATGTCTACCCTCGGCTTGATCGTAGTGGAAAAGGTGGTCAAGCATGTGCTACAGGACTGGATAGACACGGCCCGGCCCTTTGAGAGGCTCACCTTCCACGAAGCTATGAGTCAGGTGATTCTGAAGTGCATTCCATCCGTTCTCAACGCCTCCATCATCAGTCATCGATTCAATCCTTGTCAACTCAGTCGCTCCCTGTATGTTGCGCCAGTATGGGTCGGATAAACCAGACCGACGATTCGACATGCTGCTTCAAGATGTAACGCCAGAGCTTCTCAATTGTGGCCATGTGGGTTGGATTGCGACGGCTTTTGTTTTGTTTTTTTGTTACTCTGCCATGCGCTCGTGCCTCTTGTCACAGGGTCGTCCCGCTTTGAGAGCCAAACATGCGCAGCTTGATGGTTTTACCAACCACATCTTCCGCGGATAGGTGGCTTGCGCGGGAGATCAGAAGGATTTTGCTGTGATTGCCCTGCGTGCAGATCAAGCACAGGTGAAATGCGCGTCCAAGTCATGCTCTCGCCACTGTGAAATTTCGGCCCGTTGTCTGAGAGCTTGGCTGACGCAGCCTGCCTCTGGCCTCATTCGCGCGGAGTCTTCCTGATACGCCTCCCACATTACTTAGCCGGCATTTACACGCAAGCGCATTGATGCCTTGCAACAGCACGCGCGGGGCATGGGCATGGAGGTTGGTGTGGGGCTCGGCATGCAACAGTCTATTGTGACCTGATGTGAAGCTCTGGGGCCATTGGTCTTGGCTTCTCAAGTCTGCTCAAAACGTGGCAACTCTGCGCCGGATGATATTGCTCTTTGTCAAACATAGGGCGTCCTGATCTGTCCCGTGACTGCTGAAGGTACAATTGCTGGTCCACTGCGGAAGCATCTTGACGCAAATCACACGGTAGGCGCGGCAGTGTACCTGCACACCCCAAGCTTCTGCATCATCAATCACTCGGTGAATGAGAGCGACAGGCACGTCTGTTGGAGCGTATGCATGCCGAAGCACACGATGTGTTGATTCTGGTTTCGGGGCCACGGCGTGTTGCGGTAAGATGCCGTGTGGCACAGCCTGCCGTTGTAGCGTATGCGCACGACCATTTCTTTGAACAAAATCAAACTTTCGGGCCTTTGACTGAATGTCCATCGGCTCAGCATGCCGTGGCGCTATATGGTGACGCCTTCATTCACTCTTTGCCGTGCCCTTTGTCCCCCATCCCTGTTTAGCAAGAGCAACTGGGGAAGCTGCGCTTGTATATTGCTCAAATCCTTGCGGAACATGATCTGCTCAAGTTGGATGATGAGCAGCTGGATATTTTCTGGGTGTATGACTTCCCCATGTTTGAGCAACACGAGTTGAATAGCTGTAAGTTTAGCACGCGAGAACAGGCGAGAAGTATCTTTTGTGACGACGACGTTTGTGCTGACGTCAAGCAATTGTGGACATGGTACGACTGGCAGCACGCATCCAAGCCTGCCACCACCCGTTCACGGCACCCCATCCTGACGATATTGCCTATTTGGAGACGGAGCCTATGAAGGTGTGTTGTGCATGGCCCTGAAGCGGGTGTCATTCAAGCAAAAACATCGCATATCGTATTGTGACAATGACGTGTTTGGTATGGTGGTGGGCTACAGGTGCGCGCACAGCACTATGATCTCGTGATGAATGGCGTGGAACTGGGCGGCGGCTCCGTGCGAATCCACGATGCCGAGCTGCAGCGCTACATCATCGATCATGTCCTGCAGGTGAGACCTTTTGGCCCATGAGAAGCAAAGCAGAAAAATCAAGCCTTTGTGCAGGCATTTTCATGTTTCTTTTATGTTTTTTTTTTTTTCGTTTCATTAGGACGATCCCAAAGTGTTTGAACAGCTCTTGCAAGCGCTGGCGTATGGGGCTCCGCCTCATGCAGGCATTGCGCTTGGTAAGTTTCAATGAATTGCCAGCCAATCGTTGTGGAGCTCGGTTGGCGTCCTTGCTTGGGCGCCCTCTGATTTAACACACTCCCTCTACCGGTGTTTCAATATCCGCCGTCGTGGACCCGATAGGATTTGATCGTCTGGTCCTGATGCTCAGTCGTGCGGCGGGGGCGCGCAGCTTGCGCGACGTCATGGCATTCCCAAAGTCCTTCGCAGGCAAAGAGCTGATGGTAAGGGCTGGTGGGCTAGTGGTGTGGTCTTTTTCCCAAGTTGGGCGAGTGTTTTCCTCGCTTACAACCATGGCTCTTGGGTTTCAACGTGTACATAGAGTGATAGCCCGTCAACGGTGACGGCGGCCGACCTTGATGTCTACCACATCCAGACCAAGTCACTCGCATCAGATTGAGGAAGCTGAGCTTTCGGCGACATGCTTTGTGTTTTGTTGTCCATCCCAACTTTGAGAACGCAATCTATCTGACAATGTCAAACGGGCGAGACCTGTCCCATCGCACTTCAAATAGATTTCTTCCCTTGTCTCCGGGTTCACAACAGCCATTCGCCGTGCGCGTGCAGTACAAAGAGCCCAGGGCACCAGCAAACTACTGGCACTGGTCGAGTTGCCACACAACTGACGCATGGGGGTTCAAAGAAGCCGAGAACTGTCCTGCGTGGCCAAAATTGGCTATTGTGGTGTTGGACCACAGGTCACGGGCACGGCAGGCCCGTTCGCCGATGACAGCCCGAGCATCTGCCGTAACGGTCATGTTGACACCACCGTTGTTAAAGAGGGCAAGATAATAGCTATCGCTTTGCGTCGTGCTTACAGCGGACCAGGCATAGGCATTGCTGGAGCCGTCACTAGCTGTAGCATTGAGGGGCTGGTTGTTTTTGGAATGGGTATTGATGGCCAGTAGATCTCGGTTTGTGTAGTACCACAGGTCTTGGGCAGTGGCGTTGCGGATATCGGTGCCAATAATAAGGGGGGAACGCGCCATGCACCAAAGCGTCATCTGAAAGCGCTGGTCGGCATCATTGGCCAGAGTATTGGAGAGCATGTCCAAGTCTGGCCACGAATACCCCTGGCTGCCAGGTGCTTGAATAAGTGTGTGAACTTCGGCGGCAATCTGAAAGTGCTCCTAAATACGATCCAGCCAGTCAGGCAGGCGATCTTATTCAGGACGTGCGGAAGACGACGCAAACGTACTGTATAGTCTCCGCCGTGCCAGTCACCGGTGACACGATATAGGTTTGCCAAACTACTGACGAGCAGTGCCTTGTCGAAAGTTGCCGTGTCACCGGGCGAGAGGGAGTAGACAAAATCATGGCCAGTGCGGTCCATTGCAATGCGCACAGCCCGGATGTTGGACACATCGAGGTTGGATCCGAATGTGCAATCGTTCTTGATGAAATCAATGTCCCAGGAAGCGTAAAGCTCATAAAGGCTATTGATGTACGCCTGTCCAGCCGGGTGACTCATGTTCACGCCAAACCCTGTGCCGAGGTACATGCCAGCTTAGAATAGAATTGCCTTTCGTTTGGAAAGCATGCTGATCCGACCACGACACTCGTGGACTTGACTCAATGCAAATCAATCAAAACAGAAAAGTTTGCAAACGTACAACCGGTGTTCCACGGGCAGGGGTGAGGTACAGCGATCTGATCAACAGTGTAGCCAAAGCCGTTCAGAATGGGCGATTTGGCGTTGATGGCATCGGTGGGGATCGTGTGCAGAACCTGCGCCACAAGTTCAGGATGGCGATGGTTGAGCTGAGCACCCCAGAGAGTGACAAAATAACCTCCAGACCACTGCTTTCAGACATGTCAAGAGTCTCCAGCTCGCACTCACGTGAATGCCAAACTGCAGGCCTAGGCTATGGGCCAAATCCGCCATGGGCTTGAAGCCTTGGCCTTGCGCAGCCGATGGCCACAGGCGCTGATCAGGAAGGGCACGACCATATTCATCGATGGAGCCACTCAAACCTGCGGCTGCGTTGGCTGATTCCCAGAACTCGTCCACAGTGATGGTGTCGTAGCCAAACGGGAGCAGCACCTTGGCCATGGCCTGGGCTGTTTCGCGAAACTCGGCCTCGGAGAAGTTGCCGCCGTTCCATTCAAACACGTTCCAGCTGTTCCATCCTTTGGGAGGCACAGGCGCCAGTATGGTACCACCCATGGCTGCTGCTGCCAGCAACAGCAGCGCCACAAAGGACAAAGCCCGCATGGTGACCGACCGTCGCACAGACCTTGATCGCAAGGAAACAGCACCTCCGCGTGATGATCCGAGCTCCAAGATCTCAAACTGTCTTGGTGCTTGACTGCTTGTTCGCCCACAAAATACATCGGATGTAACAAAACAACAACATCAACAACAACAAAAACAGGATGACATCGGAAAAAGCACAAGAAAACACGTGTTGTGTTTTACAGTTGTTAGCAAACTCGCTTGACGACGGATTTTGGCTCCATTCGTTTCCTCTATTTTTTTTTTTCTTGTTGCCCTTGTCGTCGCGCGGTGAGGCAGCATGCTCTTGACGGAGGGCCCGATGCAGGCCGCTTCGCATGATTTTGTGGACGAGGGGCCAGGGTAGTGGATCTTGCTGGTCGGCTCATCATGAATATGGATGCTTGCGTTCGATGGATCTGGTAGATATCAATTGAAACTCGGCCCAACAACGGGTCGCGCCAAAGCACGCCCGGCCCCGTCGGGTCGCTTTTTTTTGAAGGCGCGCCTGGCTTCTCACCCCAAAGCCAGCTGGGCGAAGCGCCTTTCGCGATTCCGCCCGAGATGGCGAGCCACCGGCCATTCACACCGGCTGCACCAAGGCCACAGTATGGCCTCTATTCCGGTGTCGACACCGAAACTGGCGCTGTCGAGCCGGCCAAGGGAGCCACGCTGCTTCGTCAAGGTCGCCACAAAGTGTACCACAACTCTGGTACGTGTGCGATGGCTTCAATGGCTACAGGGCGCAAACTCATCGTGTGGCTTGATGTCCGGGCTGGCGCTGAAAACACAACTCATGGCATGATTGGCCTTTGTGGTCGCTCTCGCGTTGCTCAGTGAAACAGTTTGCAGATGAAGCAGCTTCTACAGATGATACTGAACTTCAGCCCCGAAAGGTGCCTGTCCGGCCCAGCTCGGTACGTGCCTGATGCATTTTCGCCTCTGCATTGCAAACTGTTTAGCAATGATTCAAGCCCATACCTCCTGAGCTTTGCGTGTATGCCTAATGCATCTGGCCATGCTGTGCCCGTTCGCTATCGCTTTGAGCACAGACCACACGGCGCTCTCGTGAGCCCAAGGTGCAGAAAGAGTATGCTATGCGCGAGGGGGCTGTGCCCCGCCGTATTGAGGTTGAGCGTCGCAAGCGACAGTTTGCTGCCAAAACGATCGCGGAACTTTTGAGCGAAGCTGACATTGCCAACCACGAGCTGCTGCCTGCCGGCCCCTTTCGCGTGGAGGCACAACATCTTGATACTTACAATGCCTTTCTTCCTCTCGAATTCTTTGACGATGACGACTTTGATGATCGCTTGCCTGAGGTAGGAAGGCCAGGGCTATCCTCCATTTTTGACAAACTCGAGTTGATATCCTCCCGCCCGGCGTGTCCCGTTGTTCTGATGCCTAATCTTTGCTCAGGAATGGGTGAGCCTTGGCGTCGACGAGCAAGGGCAAATGCTTGGAGTTCCTGTGTATTCGCTGATGCGCAACGACGAGGGCGAGGTTGGTTCAATAGCTTTCTTGACATGCGGTTGTGCCTTATCATGCTCGCCAACTGACCAGCGCTTGCTGCTTTCGGGGCGCTCGCAGGTGACATGGATGGAAGGCCGAGTGATAAGCTACGACGCAAGCAAGCAGGTCTTCCACGTCCGCGATGCCCATGATTCAGGCGCTACCACATGGAAGCGGCCGCGTATCCTCCTGCAGTTTCATGCCGAGGATCCCGAAGTCTTTTGCAACCGCATCACAGCCGCCATCACCTTGCGCCGTGCAACCGAGGTGTGCCGACCAGCTTTGGCTATTCAGAAGGCTCTGCTCATGCCTTGCCCGGTGCGGTTCCCATGTGGTCTCATCCCGTTGCACGTGTCCCGTCACACCGCTTCGCTGACGCAGGCCATGCTACAATACAACTTGACCGTGGATTGTATGCCGGTGGATGCCGGCATCAGCGTGACGGACCTCGATGCAGCCATTGTGGACAACGTCTTGCGAATGATTGGCCCCCTTGCCAAGTGCGTCGTTGCAAACGTGTTGGCTGTCTTCGTTGTTTTATTCTCCTCCTCATTGTCTCCCGTCCGCTACTTTCCGTAGGAAGCGGCCAGCTCAAACTCACGAACTTTTGCAAGACTTGCAACTGGCGTACAATCGGTGCAACAACAACATGCTCATGCACAATTTGCTGCGTCAGGAGCGCCACGACCTTTTGCTGCAAGGCGTCAAGACGCCATCGGCCAATATGATTCCCAATGGCCACGTGCCCGCGCTGCCGTCAACGACTCGTGCTTTGCAAGAACTCGGCGACCGACTTGATTTTCGAGTGGCGCGCGAGCAGATTATGAAGCTCACCTTTATCCAAGAGCCGCGGGTGGTCCAGGCATTGATTCGCGTGCATGCCGAGTGCGACAAGCTCATGTTGCGACCGCTCTTCAATACACACTTGCACAAGTGCGTGACCATGGATGAGTTTTCCACCATCCAACGACAAACCTTTGAGCAATTGCGCAACTACATCAAGAATGCTTGGGCACCCAGCTCGCGGCATGAGGTCTTGCGTTCTATTCAAGACCTGGGCAAAGGCTGGTATAACCTGCAGGAGCGTGATCAACAAGCCTATGACAATGGCAAGCTCCGCAAGTTCTTCTGCGGTATCCGTCTTATGATGCAAGATGCCCTTCGTTCCGTTGCCACTGACTCACTCCAGGAGCTGCTTCGTCTAGTTGAGAGCGCCAGCACGCGCGTCATCGCACACGATTCCTCTGCATGGGGTGATCATCCCCTCGACAGCAAGCATTTGGCCCCAGATGGCAGTCCTATCTTTGCCATGGAGTTGATTGTTGGTGATGGCGGCGTGGTGACGTTCCGAGAGAGCCCAGCGCGTTTTGCTGCTGATCTCGATAACCTATTTCTCGAAGGATTGCAGGCCATTGCCAATGTGCCTGACATGGAAGCTCAGATCATGAACCACCTGTTTTGGGTGGGCACGCCCCAGCTGGATACGGTTCACAAGAACGAGCCTTGGATCCTCATGGCGCGCAAGACTCTGGAAAACTGCGTGCAAGAGTGTATGAAGCCTTTGGTAGATTACGCCGCCCAGTATGAGCGATTTCGCGATCTCATCGACTTGGACGTCAAAGCCTACGTGGCCAACTTCAATGCCGATGAAAAGGACCCAGCCGACATCAAGAAGGAATGTCAAAAGCACACAATCGAGGCGCGCAAGCTAGCAGACTCCATTCCCTTGAGCGTCGACATTGGCATGTTCCATGTGCGCTGTGATGGCATTCGCACTCAGTTGATGGGCAAGCGGCGTCAGTTGGCACATTCGCTGCTTGATGTGCTCCAGCAACGGTTGCTCGGCCAAGCGAGCAGTGCCAACAAAGAGTTTCAGAAGATGGCCAATGTGCTGTACACTCCGGTCAACGGCATCGAAGACCTGACCGACAAGCGCGAGTTTATGAAATCCATTCCCGACACTGTCAAATCCTTAGAAGGCGGTGTGAAAAAGGCTTTGGCTGATTGGGAGCTCATGGATGAGTTTCAGCTAAATTTGAGCGACGGCGATTTCGCGGTACGTGATTTTTCTCCCCCTCCAACTTGGGGCCTGTCCATGTGCTTGCTGCGCCTTTTTCTGCGCTGGCTCCTCGTCTCATTCTCGCTGTTTGATGCGACTGCTGGCTTTGTGGTGGGCGGGCTGTTACATGGCTGGACTGGTTCCTTCCACAGTTGCGCTGGCAGCTTTATGCGTGGCCCAGGAAGATGCATGAGTTGCTCGAGTCAACCTACGACTCTTTGAAGGCTGACGAGGAGCGCTTTATTGAGAACCTGCACACGGACACAAAAGACTTTGCCGACAACATCAATTCGCTGCAAATGTTGGTGGCAAGCTTTGGGCAACACACAGATATTGGCCGATGCGAGCACGTGGCTGTCGAGGCCCGCAAAATTCACAAGGCTCTGAAGGATGCTCAAGCCCAAGCGCAGGTGTACAACAACCGCGAGCGCCTCTCCAACCTGCAAGTCACCAACTACGACCACCTCAATCGCTGTGCCAAAGAGTTTGAGCCCTTCAAGAACTTGTGGCTCACAACCGACGAGTGGCTCAAATCGCACAAGATCTGGATGAATGATAGCTTTGCTGATCTGGACCCCGAAGCCCTGGAGGTGCAGATCACCAACGCTTCCAAGACCATTCTCAAGTGCAGCAAGTCGTTCAAGGAGCTCCCGGGCTGCCTGGCAATTGCGCAAACGGTCTCGGGCTGGATTGAGGAGTTCAAGCCGTATGTTCCGCTCATCCAAGCATTGCGCAACCCCGGTATGCGCGAGCGACACTGGGAGCAGCTGTCTGAAGCGGTGGGCTTTGATGTCAAGCCTGATTCTAGCTTTACTTTCCAGCGCGTTTTGGAACTTCAGCTCGAACAACACATGGACACCATCACGCGTGTTGGTGAGATTGCCGGCAAGGAATACGGCATCGAGCAGGCGCTGGATAAAATGGAGGCTGAATGGCAACCTTTGGTCCTGGAAATTATCGACTACAAGGAGACGGGCACGTGCATCATGAAGAGTGCGGAGGAGGCCGCCCAGCTTCTTGATGATCACATTGTTATGACGCAAGCCATGTCGTTCTCCCCCTTCAAGCAACCCTTCGAGCAGCGCATCACCAGTTGGGACAACAAACTTCGGGTGACGCAGGACGTGTTGGATGAGTGGGCCACCTGCCAACGAAGCTGGCTCTATCTTGAGCCCATTTTCTCCTCGGAGGATATTCAGCGCCAGCTGCCGACCGAGTCAAAGCGCTATCAGAAAATGGATGCCATGTGGCGCCGTACCATGGATGCCGCACGCCGCACGCCAGGCATTGTGCGCTTTTGCGCTGACGCAAAGCTGCTTGAGACATTCCGTGAGTGCAACAAGCTCTTGGATCAGGTTCAAAAGGGCCTAAGCGCCTACTTGGAAACAAAGCGAGGCGTCTTTCCTCGCTTCTACTTTTTGTCCGATGATGAGTTGTTGGAGATCCTGTCTCAGACCAAGGATCCGACGGCCGTTCAGCCGCACATGCGCAAGTGCTTTGATAACATTGCACGCCTCAAGTTTGAGGACGACTTGCAGATGAGTGAGTTTGTATCAGCTGACGGCGAATCTGTGGTCTTTCGTGAGGATCTTTATCCCAAGGGCAACGTTGAGGAGTGGCTTTTGGAAGTGGAGCGCGTCATGGCTGTGAGTTTGCGACAAATCTTGCAAGAGGCATTGGGCCAGTACTATGCCGGGCCGCGTACCGACTTTGTGATTGCTTGGCCGGGTCAGATTGTGATTGCGGGCTGCCAGACCACCTGGACGTCTGAGGTGGAAAAGGCGATCCAAGCCGGCGCACAGGGTCTGCAGGACTACTCCGAACAGATGCGCGCGCAGCTTTCTGATCTGGTTGCCCTGGTGCGTGGCAAGTTGACCAAAATTCAACGCAAGGTGCTCTCGGCGTTGATCGTGATTGAGGTCCATGCCAAGGACGTGGTGGCCAACATGTGCACACAGGGTGTGTCCCGTGTCAGCGACTTTGAATGGATCAGCCAGCTTCGCTACTACTGGGAACAGGACGATCGGCCGCACGGCGAGGATCTGCACATCAAGGCGGTCAATGCAGTCTTCAACTACGGTTACGAGTACTTGGGCAACTCGGGACGCCTCGTCATTACGCCCTTGACGGATCGTTGCTATTTGACGCTCACAGGTGCACTGGCCCTAATCTACGGTGGTGCGCCTGCGGGTCCGGCGGGTACTGGCAAGACAGAGACCACGAAAGATTTGGCCAAGGCAATGGCTATTCAGTGTGTAGTATTCAACTGCTCTGATCAGCTTGACTACATGGCCATGGGCAAATTTTTCAAGGGCTTGGCTTCAGCAGGTATGTTGCGCTGCCGCTTGGTGTACTCATCGCCGCCTCTGCAAAGCGAGCGTACGGCTTTGGGAAGGGGAAGGGGGGGGGGGGTGAGGGTAGGCAAGCAGACCATGTCATTCTACTTAGCACTGGTTCCGTCTCATGTGGTCTTTGCTTTGTTGACTCTCTGTCAACCCAGGTGCCTGGGCCTGTTTCGATGAGTTCAACCGCATCGACATTGAGGTGTTGTCCGTCGTGGCACAACAGGTGGCAACCATTCAGCAGGCGGTGCGAAATCGCGAAACTCGTTTCATGTTTGAAGGCGTGGATCTCTCCCTCAAGTGGACTTGTGCGCCGTTTATCACCATGAACCCTGGTTTGTAAAATTGCGCTGTCGCACAGTCGCCCTTTGCCTTGACGCATGAAAGAGGTGGTGTGGGGAGGGTATGGCAGCAGGCTTATGCCTGCAGGCACATGGCACTGAGTTGCCCAGGCTTTCTTATGCATCCGTTTGTCCACCTTGGCTTTGACGAATGTGACCTGAATCATTCCTGTTGGGCATTTTGCTTTAGGTTACGCTGGTCGCACTGAATTGCCTGATAATCTGGCAGCCTTGTTCCGACCCGTTGCCATGATGGTGCCAGACTATGCTATGATTGCCGAGATCATGCTCTACTCGTTTGGTTTTGATGATGCCAAGGCCCTGTCAAAGAAGATTACCACCGTGTTCAAGCTAAGCTCGGAGCAACTCTCATCCCAGGATCACTATGACTTTGGCATGCGAGCTGTGAAAACGGTCATCTCGGCGGCTGGAAACCTCAAGCGCGCCTTCCTGACCATGCAGGAGGACGTCATTGTGCTTCGAGCCATCCGAGAAGTCAACGTCCCTAAATTTCTGGCTGACGACCTCGTGCTTTTCAACGGCATTGTATCTGATCTGTTCCCGCGCACTCAAATTCCGGAGGTGGACTACGGTGCCCTGGACGTGGCGATCCGTGAGGCCTGCGCCACCCATCACCTGCAACCCGTCGACAACTTTGTGACAAAGGTCATTCAGCTGTACGAGACGACTGTCGTACGCCACGGGCTTATGCTTGTCGGGCCCACCGGCTCGGGCAAGACGCGCTGCTATGAGGTCCTTTCCACCGCCCTGACTGCCTTGCAGGGCCAGCCCACAAGCAGTGGCTCCGTATATCAGCCCGTGCACAATTTTGTGCTCAATCCCAAGTCCATCACCATGGGCCAGCTGTACGGTGCCTTCGATGAAATGACACACGAATGGACTGACGGCATCCTCAGCACCCTCATTCGTCGGGGTGTTGCAGCCAACACCGAGGATGAAAAATGGTTCCTCTTTGATGGCCCTGTGGACGCCATCTGGATTGAGAACATGAACACTGTGCTCGATGACAACAAGAAGCTTTGCCTGGCGTCGGGTGAGATTATCGCTCTGACCCCGGAAATGCGAATGATTTTCGAAGTTGAGGACCTGGTGGTGGCCTCGCCTGCCACCGTGTCACGCTGCGGCATGGTCTACTTGGAGCCCTCTATTCTGGGACTCGAGCCGTTTGTGACCTCTTGGCTTGAATCAAGCCTTCCGCAACTCATCCAGCCCCATGCCACCACGCTGCAAATGCTCTTTGACACATACATGGAGGACGCCATTCATTTCGTTCGGCGCTCCACTCGTGAGATTGTGCAGACGGTCGACAGTCAGCTGGCTACCGGTCTCATGAAGCTGCTAGATTGTCTATTCGCCCCGTATGTTGAGCGAGATGGTTACCGCATCCCAGCTCGCCGCTTGACCGCGCTGCCAGACATGATTGAGGGCTGGTTTTTCATCGCACTCGTGTGGTCCGTCGGTGCAACCTGTGACGATGAAGGCCGTACCAAGTTTGATGGCTGGCTGCGTCAAAAGATGGCGGAGCACAAGGTGAAAATGCCGTTTCCCGAAGGTCTCACCGTCTTTGAGTATCAACTGATTGACGATGGTAGCTTTGACGAAGCCAGCGAAGAGGAGGAATCCGAATCACCGGTACCTATTGGTTGGAAGCGTTGGGTCGACTCGCTGGGTGACTTTATTGTGAACCCGAGCAGCCAGTTCAACACCATCTTTGTGCCTACCCTGGATACGGTTCGCTACTCGTGGGTGGTGGAAAAGCTCGTCAGCAACAGCAAGCCGGTTCTTGGCGTGGGACCCACCGGCACGGCCAAGACGCTGACCATGGCCAATAAACTGCTGCGGGAGATGCCCCAGCAGTTTGTCACCCACAGCATCTCCTTCTCTGCCCGGACCTCGGCAAATCAGACACAAGATATGATTGATGCCAAGCTTGACAAGCGCCGCAAGGGTATTTTTGGACCGCCGTTGGGCAAGAAGTTTGTTTTCATGGTCGATGATCTGAACATGCCAGCCAAAGAGGAGTATGGGGCCCAGCCTCCTATCGAACTTCTGCGACAGTGGATGGATCACGGAGGTTGGTACGACCGAAAGAACGTTGGCGCGTTCAAGAAGCTCATCGACGTGACCTTTGCTTGTGCAATGGGCCCACCGGGTGGTGGTCGCAACCCCATCACCCAGCGCCTGACTCGCCACTTCAACTTTGTTGCCTTCACCGAGCTCAGCGATACCAGCAAAGCCACCATCTTCTCGCCCATTCTTGGGGCGTATTTGCGCCAAAAGGAAGACTTGGCCAGCTTAAGCACCACCTTTGTGCAAGCGACAATCGAGGTCTACAACACGATCACGCGTGAGTTGCTCCCTACTCCAGCCAAGGTCCACTACACGTTCAACCTGCGTGACCTCTCCAAAGTGTTTCAAGGCATGCTCATGTGCGACATTGGCTCTTTGCGGGAGCGCGATGATGTCATTCGCTTGTGGACCCACGAGTGTCGCCGCGTTTTCCGCGACCGCCTCATCAACGATGAGGATCGTGCGTGGTTCAATGACTTGTTGTCACGCTGCGTGGATGCGCGCTTCCAAACCAATTTGGCAGACTGCATTCCGTCAGAGCCTCTGCTTTTTGGTGACTTTCTTGACACGAGCGGTGGCGAGGCGAAGAAATATAGCCGGCTGGAGGATCCGCAGAAGATCAAGGCTGTGTTAGAGGAAGCCCTTGATGACTACAACACGATTAATGCAACAGCCAAGATGAACTTGGTACTGTTTCAGGATGCCATTGGGCACGCCTGTCGTATTGCGCGGATTATCCGCCAGCCTCTGGGGAATGCGCTTTGTCTTGGCGTGGGAGGCTCTGGCCGCCAGAGCATGACGCGTCTGGCTGCCTCAATGGCCGAGTTTGAGTGCTTCCAGATCGAACTCTCAAAGAACTACGGAGTGGCTGAGTGGCGCGAGGATCTGAAGACGGTGTTGAAGAAGGCCGGGCTAGAGAATCAGCAGGTCGTCTTCCTTTTCTCTGATACTCAGATCAAGGCCGAGTCGTTCCTGGAAGACATCAACAACATTCTCAACAGCGGCGACGTTCCAGGCATTTATGATTCTGCTGAGCGCGACGAGATCATGGTGGCCATGAAGGCTGACGTGCAGGCCGCAGGTCTGCCGCCAACCAAGTCCAATCTGTTCTCAGCCTACTGCAACCGCGTGCGCCAAAACATCCACTGTGTGATTTGCATGTCGCCCATTGGCGAGATCTTCCGTGCCCGGCTTCGTCAGTTTCCTGCCCTCGTCAACTGTTGCACCATTGACTGGTTTAGCAGCTGGCCGGACGAGGCCCTCGAGTCCGTTGCCCTGACATTCATGAATGACCTCCCGGAACTGAATGACAACGCCGAGCTTGTTCGAGGTCTGGTGACTTGCTGCGTCCAACTACAGCAGTCGGTAATTGGTGCTTCGGACGATTTCCTGGCGCGCCTGGGCCGCAAGAACTACGTCACACCCACCTCCTACCTCACACTGCTTACCATTTTCCGCAAGCTGCTGGGTCGGAAGAAGTCTGACTTGAATCAACAACGCGCGCGTATGGCCACCGGTCTGGAAAAGCTTTTATCTGCCGCGCAAGAAGTAGCTGACCTCCAAGCCGAACTCACTGAGATGCAGCCCATGCTCAAGGAGGCGCAGCGGGAGACCGAGGCGACCATGGTGCAAATTGCCGCAGACAAGGAGGTTGCCCAGGTTACTGCTGAACAGGTTGGCAAGGAGGAGGCTGAGGCCAACGTCAAGGCTCAAACGACCCAAGAAATTGCCGACGATGCCCAGCGCGATTTGGACGAGGCGCTGCCAGCACTCGATGCTGCCGTTACCAGTCTCAAGTCACTGAACAAGGGTGATGTGACCGAGGTGAAAGCCATGTCCAACCCACCGGCAGGCGTTCGGCTGGTCATGGAGACCGTATGCATCATGCAGGGCGTCAAGCCCAAGAAGGTGGCAGGGGACAAGCCAGGGCAGAAAGTGGACGACTACTGGTCCGTGTCTGGCCCCCTCCTCAAGGACCCGCAAAAGTTTTTGGACAGCCTGTTCAACTTTGATAAGGACAACATCCCGGAAAAGGTGATTCAAAAGATTGAGCCCTACATTGAAAATGAGAATTTCACGCCGGCGGCCATTGAAAAGGTCTCCAAAGCCTGTACCTCCATTTGCAAGTGGGTGCGAGCCATGCACAAGTATCACCACGTGGCCAAGAATGTCGAGCCAAAGCGTCAACGTCTCGCTGAGGCCAAGGCTGACCTCGAGATTACGATGCAGCAGCTCAACGATGCCAAAGCACGGCTCAAGGAGGTCAACGATCGCATTGCCGACATGGAAGCAAAGTTTGCAGCCATGGTCGCCAAGAAGAAACAGCTCGAGGACAAGGCCGAAGAGTGCGGCCTTAAGCTCCAGCGCGCTGAGAAGCTCATTTTCCTGCTGGGCGATGAGAAAGTGCGCTGGAAGGAGTCGGTCGAGCGCTTTGACCAGCTCATCCACAATGTTGTTGGTGACATTGTGATTTCGGCGGGTACCGTCGCGTACCTGGGTCCCTTTACCGAGGAGTTCCGTGCGCGTATGTGCGCCGACTGGCACGGCATGCTTGCGGCAGCCAACGTGCCGTGCACGCCGCAGGCCTCACTTGTATCGACGCTGAGCGATCCCCTTGAGATTCGTGATTGGCAGCTGTATGGCCTTCCCAAGGATTCCATGTCCGTTGCCAACGCGTGCGTTGTCAAGTATGCCGAGCGCTGGCCACTCTTCATTGATCCGCAGGGCCAAGCGAACAAGTGGATTCGCGAGATGGAGGCCGACAAGTTGGTGGTGATGAAGCTGACAGACCGTGACCTGCTTCGCAGTCTCGAAAATGCGGTCCGCTTTGGAAGTCCATGCCTGCTTGAGAACGTGGGGGAGGAGCTTGACCCTGCCCTTGAGCCCATCCTGCTTCGGCAAACGTACAAACAAGCCGGCGGACTGGTCATCAAGCTGGGTGATTCTGTCGTCCCTTATCACGATGAATTCAAGTTTTACATCACCACAAAGCTTCCTAATCCGACCTATACGCCCGAGGTGTCCACCAAGGTGACGCTGGTGAATTTCACGCTCTCGCCATCGGGCCTGGAGGATCAAATGTTGGGGCTCGTCGTTGCTGAGGAGCGTCCTGACTTGGAGGAGGCCAAAACGGCTCTCATCTTTCAGAACGCCAAGATGAAGCAGGAGCTGGCTGACATTGAGGGTCGCATCCTAACGATGCTCAGCGAGTCTACGGGCTCGCCAGTCGATGACGAGGAGCTGATCAACACGCTGGATGCCTCCAAAGCCAAGTCTCAAGAGATTTCGGCCAAGGTCAAAGTGGCCGAGGAGACGGAGAAAGACATTGACGAGACACGAAGCAAATACGTGCCAGTGGCCCGTCGCACGCAACTCCTCTTCTTCTGCACCACGGACCTGGCGCATATCGACCCCATGTACCAGTACTCGCTGGGCTGGTTCCGTGAGCTCTTTCTGGCCGGCATTCGCAAGTCCTCGCCCGCTGATAGCCTTGAGGAACGCATCCACAATATCAACGAGTTCTTCACGTTCAGTTTGTACACCAGCGTCTGCCGCTCCCTCTTTGAGCGGCACAAGCTTCTCTTCTCTTTCTTGCTGTGCGCGCGCATCCTCATCGAGCAGGGCAAGATTGATGGCGATGAGTGGCGCTTCCTGGTGGCCGGCAGCTCAGCCATCCCCGACGAAGCCCCCAACCCAGCCGCAACCTGGCTGAACGATCGGGCCTGGCAGGAGCTGCGGCTTCTTTCGACTCTGCCAGCCTTTGAGGGCTTTGCAGAGTCCTTTGGGGAACACGCTGCGGCCTTTCGCGTCATCTTCGATAGCGCCGAGCCACACAAGGAGGACTTTCCCGAGCCTTGGGCAACGCGTCTGGACGCCTTCCAAAAGATCTTGGTCATGCGCTGCCTGCGCTTTGATAAGCTTGCGCCCATGATGCAGGACTATGTTGCCAATCACTTGGGTCAGCGCTTCATCGAACCGCAAACGACCAACTTGTCGATGGTGTTCCCAGACTCGTCCAATAACACGCCTCTGGTCTTTGTGCTATCCCCCGGGACGGACCCAGCGGCCGACTTGTACAAATTTGCTGAGGAAATGAAATTCAACAAGAAGCTGGCGTCAATCTCCTTGGGTCAAGGCCAAGGCCCTCGTGCCGAGGCCATGTTCCATGCTGCCTGCGAGCGCGGTACCTGGGTGTTCTTCCAGAATTGCCACTTGGCACCCTCGTGGATGCCGACCCTTGAGCGGTTGATCGAGAATATCGATCGCGACAAGGTGCACAAGGACTTTCGCCTGTGGCTGACCTCGATTCCTAGCCCCAAATTTCCGGTCGCTGTGTTGCAAAACAGTAGCAAGATGACCGTTGAGCCACCACGCGGCATCAAGGCCAACCTCCTGGAGGCCTTTGATGGCTTCAATGATGATTACCTGCAGCGTTGCAGCAAGGAGCGCGAGTTCAAAATGCTACTCTTCTCGCTCTGCCTGTTCCACGGTGTGATTCTGGAGCGTCGCAAGTTTGGCTCGCTCGGCTTCAACATTCGCTACCCATACACGAAGAGTGACTTGGCCATTTGCATGACGCAGTTGTGCATGTTCCTGGACGACTATGATGCGCCGCCCTACAAAGTGCTGACATATACGGCCGGCCAAATCAATTACGGTGGTCGCGTGACGGATGACTGGGATCGTCGTTGCCAGATGACCATTCTTGAAGACTTTTACAACCCGAACGTGCTGAAGGATGATCATGCGTTCTCGCCATCCGGTGTGTACCAACAAGCAGCCCCCACTGACTACGAGGGTTACTTGGCACACATTCGACAACTGCCCATCAACGACACCCCTGAGATTTTTGGCCTGCATGAGAATGCCAACATTGCCTTTGCCAATCAGGAAACCAGCAGTCTTCTTGGAGCCCTGTTGGCTACCGGCGGTGGTGGCGGTGGGGCTTCAGGCGGTACTTCGAACCGTGACAAAGTCATTGAAGAGGTCGCGTCGGATATCCTGCAGCGTTGCCCAAAGCCATTCGATCTCGAGCGAGTCCAGGAATTGCATCCAGTGCGCTATGAGGAATCCATGAACACAGTCCTAATTCAGGAGGCCATCCGCTTCAACAAGCTGCTTGAAGCCATGCACGGCTCACTGGGAGACGTGCTCAAGGCTCTCAAGGGTTTGGTGGTCATGAGTGAAGAGCTGGAGCGAATGGCAAATAGCCTCTTTGTCAATAAGGTGCCGGACATGTGGTCGGCCAAGGCTTATCCGTCGCTCAAGCCTTTGGCAGCCTGGGTGGTGGACCTGTTGGCGCGCGTGGAGTTTATTCAAACGTGGATTGAAGAGGGCATGCCGGCCACGTTCTGGATCTCGGGCTTTTATTTCCCACAAGCCTTCTTAACAGGCACGCTACAAAACTTTGCCCGCAAGCACGTCGTCTCCATTGATACGCTCAGCTTTGACTTTCAGGTCTTGAAGCGCACTCATGATGACATTAAGGCTCGGTACGTTGATCAAGTCATGCTTGCCCTTTTCGCGTGTGTTTCTTGTTATGCGCGAGTCATGGTAACCTCTCACGACCCTGCCTTTTTTGTTTGTTTCCTTTAAAAATCTTATAGGCCTGAGGACGGCTGCTATATCTACGGCCTGTTTTTGGAGGGCGCGCGCTATGACCCGGAGCAAGCAGCCTTGGCTGAATCTCGACCCAAGGAGCTCTACACGAGCATGCCACCGCTTTGGTTGCGGCCCGTGAGCGATCGTCCCGTGCCGCAGGAAGGCGTGTATGTCTGCCCGTGCTACAAGACGCTGCAGCGAGCGGGTACTTTGTCGACAACGGGGCATAGCACGAATTTTGTGTTACCTATCGAGGTGCCTTCCAAGCTACCTCAAGCCCACTGGATCAAACGCGCCGTTGCACTCATTTGTGCCTTGGACTACTAGACGCGTGTAGTTGTCACGCAGGCATGAGAGACTATCCCGTGTATTGATGCTTACCTGGGTCGCCTGCCGGGGATTGATTGCATTGTTTTTCAACGGGTTGTTTATCCCTTTTACATGTGTGTGTGTGTAAGTGTGCGTGACGTGCGTCGCATGCGTGTTGGTGTGCACTCTACGATGTACGACGTGGTAAATGAGCAAACTTGTGTCCATCCGTGCGGATATACGTTTTTGTTGTATGTGGATATCTGATGTTAATTCAAAGATGAATCTGACCACAGAATACACACCATGCCATGTATGTGAGACGAGAGAAGAAGATGAACTTTGGCATGTGAATTTGATGGGGACGTAGGAATCCAGGTCGAGGCAGGCACATCAACGCAATAGGCTAGATCCACAGTGACACCGTGCAAGCTAGGTGGCTAGATCGTAGACGTGAGGAGGGTTGACGGCATCTCATATGAAAGTCATACTCAATGCCACGCCCCCTTGCCTTCAGCAAGACATTTTGTGCAACAACTCCATCATGAACATTGTTCACGTGGTAAACCGGCGAATTCGAGTCAAGCCACAAACGAGCGAGCAGCGTGCACATCAGAACAGAGTTGACAGTAAATGAAGGGCCCAAGCCAAGCAAACAACGTCAAGGTAGCAAGTTCGGGTCTACGAAGCTCTGGTCATTGACATTGCTTGAATCTCAAGCAGAAGTTGTTCACGGGCCCATGACCTCTTTTGACTCGAAAAGGGTGGCGCGGTTGAGAGGGAGAATAGAGACCGCTTGGCGGCCGATGACTCAAGCACGATGGGGTGGTGCCACCAAGATAACACCATCACCACGCACATACAGCATGGGCAGCACCCTTTTGGCAGTCTGTGATGAAACATGAGAACAAAGAGCTCATGTGAGCACGATGAGCCGAACGACGTGGGCGCGCCCGTATCTTTCATCTGGGGCTCACCTTGACCAGCTCCTCGCCTGTCTCATCATCCACATCGACGGTGGCCAGCGTTTCGACGACGTTGCTCAAGACCATGTTCATGTGCTGATCATACGCCTAGGCAGTAAGGCAGCAGCAGAAATGGTCAGGCGCAAGCATCGCTGGACAAAGGGGCACAAACATCCAAGATGGGCAAGACCAGCTCTGCTCTGCGCAACATTAGATCAACTGGTTCGCCCACCGCGCGCAGGCATAGGCCAAAGGACGGAGATGCGAGCTTACATGAAGCGTGCCCTCAAGCTGACGATCACCACGCATCTTAACCAGCACCTTCTCCTCGAGGGAGAGGCGTACAAGGTCCAGGGGCTCCTCCACCGAGCGGCCGTCCATCGCGAACGATTGAGTTGATCTGCTTCGCGCACACACACACAACCACACGAACGAGTAAAATCATCAGTTTCTTTGTCTTGAATGTAATACCATTTGGTAGCAGCCCGAGCGCCTTTCTCTTTTGCGCTCTCATTTGGCTCGATGTTTGGATGGCTGCACTCGGACTTTGTTGAGAGCCATCGAGTGACGGTTGCTGTGTTGTCGCCGGTTTGCCGGGCTAGGGTAATAGAAGCGAAAGTCCTTCTACCTTGTTTTTTGTTGGGTTGTTGTTGTTGGTTGTTGTTGTTGTTGTTGTTGTTGATTTTATAGACCCAGGCCCATGGCTGCCGCCGCGGGCCCGCCCTTGAAACGGGTCAAACATGAACCATTGGCGCAGGATGGAACACGTTCCAGCATTAGCAGACCTGGTACTGCTCGGCTCAGCTCGGATTCAGTGCCTCCCAGCGCCCAAGCCGCTGGCCTACCGGCACCAACACACAGCACTGCTGTGGCTGCTGAATCAGCTGGTGCCAAGGCACACCATACCTCAGAAAACACTCAGCGCCGGGCACGGCTGCGCTCACACCTGCTGCAGAACCATCCTTGGCTCGACAGTACGCGACTCGCACCAGCAGCTTGTATGCGTTCCCGTGACCCGCGATTGCGTCGCCAAAGTCTTTTGTCTCAGCCTGTGGAGCAGCTTCAACCCCAGCTCTTGTGTGTTTTGGCTAGAGCTGACCCAGATGCACGCGTGCGAGCCACTGCGCTCCAGCGCCTCCATCAAGCGCTCCAGGCCAGCCCTGAAATGCTGGAAGCGTCTTGGCCCGATTGCTGGGATACCGTGGGTGCGGCAATCGAGGACCATCATGCTGCCGTGCGGCGCAGCGCTCTGGATCTCCTGCCTTGCTTGGCTGATGCTCAGCAGGCATCTGAAGGAGCTGGCACCAAGGTCAATCATCGGCTCGAGGCCTTTTTGAGAGCGTGCCGTGTGGCCCGCGACCCCGATCGTCATCTTCGACAACGTGCGTTTTCTGTTGTGGCACACATGCGTCATGTCAGAGTAAGCTGGGTGCGGCGGTGCTTGGACCGCCAACTCATCAGCAACCTCCGCGAAAAGCAGTCGGTGCTGCAACGTGCTCGCACGCGACATGAGGCGGCCGAGGCCGGAGGCTCAGCTGGCGGCGATGGCGATGGGCAGGGACCATCGTCTGAGGCTTTGCGTCGAGGACGCGAATCCGACCATGGCCAGGCTGCTGCCTTGACTACCACGGCGGGAGCATTGCAGCAGGCACCTCGCAAACCAGGCACGAGCACCAATAGTGCCCGCAGTACGCTTGATCAACAGTTTGATATCGGTGGCTGTGATGGCAGCTTCATTCAAGGCCTAGATGATGAAGACCAGCATGTGCGCCTTGCCTGCCTTGCAGCGATCGAGGCGCATAGCATGCGCCTACCGGTACTGGCCCAGGAAGCCCTCGACTGTGTCATCACCGTCGTCAACGACGAAATCGTCTCAGTGCGAGCACGAGCGCTGCAGGTGCTGGCGGCTTTGGGTCCGAACTTTGTGATGCATGACGAACACGTTGAGCTTTTGCCAGCCGTTTGTGCCGATGCACATATCGAAGTGCGCTGCCAAGTGCTGGCGTTATTCAAGACCTGCCAGCTGGCGAACGTGCAATTGCTGCAGGTGGCCTACAACCAACTGTCAAGCCTGCTTCAACGCAACAGCGACAGCCGGTCGACCATTCTGAGTGCGGGCCACTGTCTTGGTCGCCACCATGCAGACTGGGGTGAGCCCCTGGTCCGAGCCCTCTTTCACTGGAGCGAGCATTTCGAGCCCATGGAACCGGATTGCGGTGATGCTCGTTACGCCTTGGCAGTTGCCATTGTGTGTGGAGCTTTGACTCAAGCCAGCTCCATCCGCGCCCACCTACCTTCGTTCATGGATCGACACATCCGTAAGCTGTTTCTACAAAACGGGCAAGCCTTTGCCACCACGGCGGACAACACCATGACGCTATCGGCACAGCAGGCTGGCTTGCCTGATCTCCGATCTTGGTGCCGCTGTTTGCACCTCTTGCGCCGAGGTTGTCACGTGACAGCCAGGGCGTTCATTGCAAATATGCTGGGCCATGGACTTCCTCGGGCGGGCAGTTTTATTGCAGCTTTGTGGCAGTGGCAAGGCTGCCTGGCGGATGTTCTGCAAGGCGAGGTATGTTGTAGAAGAGCCAGCACATCATGTTCCACGCATCTTGCGTGTCAAGCTGCCGTCATTCCCCTCTCAGTTTTGCTCACAATCATGCATAACAACTGACTGAGTAGGCTGCCACCAGTGACTTCTATCGACTGACTTGGCAGCTCCTCGCATCCTTCGCGTACTCGTCCGAATCGGAGCCTGCCTGCGCTGCACTGCGTTCTGCTGCCATGGCTGTCGAGAACAGGTCTGTCGCCCTTCCTCAATCATGGCAAAAGCCTCGCATCATTTGTCTCACAAACTCGGTCAATGTCATTTTTCGCAACACCACAATAGGTCGGCGCTTGGCCCGGCTCTGGATCAAGTTGGTGAGACTTTAAAGCTGACTTCATGGCCGCCATATCTGGGTGCCTCAATGTCAATCCAAGGGGCTAAGGTGAGGCGATTTTACATGAATGCGATCGCAGCCATCTTTGCCATTGACTAGTGCCTCGCTGATCCTTGCCCGCTCATGGCTGCATGGCCTTGTGTATGCACATTGGGTTCCGATGACATAGACATATCATTACATTCCGGGCAACCCCATTTGCATCAGCTTCACCTGCAACTTGCCCACCGCCCAGCTTGATCTGTATAACCTCCTGGTGAGCAGCTCCTTAGATATTGTGACTGGATCGCCAAATCGACGACGAGCGCAACATGGCTAAACACCCGTGGATATTTGTTGCCCTGCTCTTGCTTTGCGCACGCTAGATTACAACGCCCGACGGCCACCAACATCGATATCTGTTGAGTGACATGGCGGCCGTCACACAAGATGGTCTTGTGGAGGGTGCCATTGACATGAGCTTTGCCATTCGCGCCAAAAGTGAGTTGTGAACCATCTTGCGCACCTGCCATGCTGGCTGCCCTGGGTGTCCTGACTATCATTTGCACTCGCTCAACAGAACTGGCCCTCAAGCTCTCCATGCAGCTGACACCCAGCAGAGTGGATGCAGCTCTCCTGGAGCCATTCATGTCACATCAATTCGCTTTGAGTAACTTGGTGCACGTGACACTCAAATGTCGCTAAAGTTGTTGCCGGGATTATGACTTGATTTTCAATCGATCAAACGCATCTACCAAATCCTTCTTGTCGCAATCGACTTTGTCGCAAAGAACAGCAGCGTGATAATAATAATATCGACATGTGAGACAATTGCGCTGTGTTTTATACGGTTCATTTCCATTCCATCCGTCAGAAAACTTGCGTTGGTGTCAGTGTCTCAGAGTTTGGAGTGGTCTACATCGCAAGCACCGTGGGCGCATCGTGGATACCATAATAACCATGTAATTTTTTTTTTTCTTTCAAATAATGAGGCGATTTGACAAGTGAAACAACTACAGACCGCATTCCAGCTTCCCAACTTGTTACTGTTTTGGAAATGCACCAAAATAAATTTCTGCCATAGTAATAAACATCCGCATCCCCGTCCGCATTATTTTTCCAGTCAAATTTGGGAGGACAAACAATTCGTTACTTTGCTCATCCACACAAATTAATGTGGTAGGAGCAACGCCTTGCTGAGCCTGACGGTGTCCTCAGCGGAGGTTGGTACCGCAGGCGGTTGAACAGAGGTGGCTGGTGCAGCCACAACGGGCTCGGGCCCGCTAAAGGCGGGCGACCCCACGTCTTCTGTGCTCATGATGTTGCGTGCCGTGGGAACACGCAGCGAGATGGGCTGCTCTGGTGCACCAGCCCGTTCACTTCCAAGTTCTTTTGAGTTCAGGTCACGAGCCGCATTCAAGTAGGCAGCGGGGCTTTGATAGCTGCCAAGCGGCACCGGATGCACAATCTGGGGTGCCACGCCAATGGTGCCCGTTTTGGGCGCGATGGCGCTGTCGGCCATCGTCGGAGCGTTGGCCGCAGGTTGCACACTTTGTGAGGTGGCCGCTTTTGGAACACTGGTCGTAGTGTTTGTCGTGACCGAACGATCAGGTAAAGTGGTCGCCTTTGAATCCTGGGTAGACCCCTGGCTCGAGGCTTTTCTGGTACCTTTTCCGGCCAGCATGACTTGCTGAGCCTCATCCAAAGAGCGCGCTATTTGAGAGGTGCGCACTTTCAGAATGGCTCCGTCCTCGTCCACCTTGACTGTCAGCCAGGTGCTACCAGCAGCGACCCAGGTCCAAGCAAGTAGGGTGAGAAATCTGATCGGATAGCAGCTTTGCGCATATCAGGCGTATGCAGCGACGCTAGAGCACATACCAAGGAAAGGAAGGTGTTTGGTTGGTAATGGTAGCATGAATGGGCCAGTCAGAGCGTGGCTTGTATTTGGAGTGGTATGTAACCAGGACGCGTTGTCCCGGGCCCAAGTTGTTGAAAAGGAGTGACTTGCGCATGCGGTCCGTTTGAACCGGCACCGATGCTGCCGCATCGCCCGTGACGATGCGAAAGTTCGAGCTGCGAACTTTAATGGTCTCGCCAGTAGTCGATAGCCGCACACCAATCCACGTGCACGGGTAGTTGGGAATGTTGACCACTCGGCCATGACAGCCTTCGAGCTCAGCCCGGCGCAGTGTGATGTCCGAGCGGCTGGCATTGGCACAGCGACAGATCACCACCTGTTGGCCAACCAGCAACTACAATAGAGAGGAGGTATCACGTCAAAGATAACAAAGTTAATGACAATGCGCAAACGGCGTCTCAAGAACAAGAGCTATGCACAGTTCAAGCGGGCCACGCAGGCCACACACCCCGTTGAAGCACTGTGTGGAGTTGGGCTCGTCGCCCTCCCCATTTGAAGGGGCAGCAACCTCTGCTGGTAGCTGCGCCGCAGCCTTGCGTGCATGGTCCCGTGCCGCTCTCTTCGATCGCGGCTCGGCATCTTCCGAATTGCCTTTCTTAGAACCATGGGACATGGATAGAAGTGCCGATGCAGCTTCGTCCACAAACATGGCCGCATCCTGGGAGGAAGAGGGACCGTTTTTTCGGCTACGGCGACGGGCAGCTGGTCGCTTGCTGGTTGTCTGTTGTCGAATCTGTGTGTCCAAGGCGCATTGCGGGCACTCCCACTGCTTCAAACTTCGGATCTTGCTGACCATCGCGCCATCAAAACCCAAGCTCGTGCCATCCACCTTCCCTGTAGCCAGGTGCCAGTTCATTCGGTGCATAAACGGACGGGTCAGGTATGCTAGCGGAGCGCAAGGTTGCCAGCGTCGACTTTGGCGTTGCGTGGTTGCTTTGGCATCTTTCCAAGTGCTGTGGGTTACACATACGAGTCACGTACGCGAGCAGTTGCTGCATTGAATGAGGAGAGCCTTCTTGGCCTGAGCATTGTCCTCGTCATCTTCATCCTCTACGCCGCCCAAGATTTCAAATGGTCGAATAAGGCATGGTTTCTAATTGCAGCTCTCACTTTGGATACAGCGCTGGCTCCCGGCCTGGTCACACTATCACGGGTTGAAGTTTGCGTGGCGATGGCATACCAGGTACGCGCTGTAGACGGGCGGGCGCTGCTGAAGCGAGGAGATCAAGGCCATGCATATCCTCGTCGCGCAGGTCCGCGCTCTGAGTGTCAAGGAGTGTAGCGAATACAGAAGTGATCGATCAGCGAAGCAGCGAGAGCTTGTGATATGAAGACGTGCATTTACCTTGGTCGCCCGGTCCTCAGTGGAACCACCGTTGCTTGTTGTTGAGGAGGCGCGCTGCTCCAAACGGGCCTATCGGGGACATGGGCAAAGGCGCAGGCAAACGCAAGTCAAGCCACTTCGGAATTGCCGAGAACGCTACGGCGTGAGCATACGTGATTGGCCGAATCTGGCATGCCGCGCGCAGCGACGCGTTTGGACTGCCGTGTGGTATCGCTTGGCATCCTCTTGCTTAGAGGCGTTGCATTTGCACAACAAAGGTGAAGGTGACAACCAATGGTGCGACCGCTAGTTTTGCTCGCAGGCTCGCTTGGGGAACGGCGCGTTGCCTGTGTCTGTTGAAAAGCTTGCGGTGCATGCAAAAATGCTCGAAGCGACACACACACACACACACACACACACACACACACACACACACACACACACAAAACTGCCATAGTAAAGGCTTTATCCGTTGAAAACAGAATGAATTGATTTGGTCCCAATTTTGTTCAATTATCAATAGAAATCTTTCGATACTGCATGCTTGCTTGCGCCTGCGATCACGAACATGCAAGCACAGAAATGTCATCGTATTGTATGAGAGGCGAGAGAGAAAAGAACACCGTTTGTGGTTTTGCAAGAGCTCGCGAACTATTGTTGATCTTGGAGCACAGGAGAGATGCCACTGCGCAAGAGAAGGCGTGGGTCAAGCTTTACGGGACTGTGTTCAAGGTCTGAACCTTCGTCATCGTGACGCTGTGATTCAGCCAAGGCGGCGGTCAGTCCGTCAGAACGATTCCAAGCGTCAAGTGAGCGTTGACGCCAAAGGCGAGGCGAGCGTGGACCTGCACGGGGCGGTGGCGACCGGCGGCGTGGTGGAATCGAGCTCGCTTCCGTTGGCTTGGCGTTTTCCCAGGGTACGGGCGAGGAAGGTGAGGACATGGGTCGCATTTCTGGGGATGCCGGCGCAGAGTGGATTGATGTGCGGATGCGACGCAGCCCTGCATGCAAAGCCACCTCCACGTGGCAACGAGCTGCAACGATGGGAATGTAAGGATATGTGCTCTTTTCACCTTCACGTGCAAACCACGAGACGAGCTCGGGAGTCGGGTTGCTCAGGGCGTTGGACATGGTGGCCCATGACAGCGAGGGTACAATTGTGACATCGCCCTCGTGCGTCTGTAGTAGCTCCGATTTCAACCAATTGAGCAGTCTGCAATCAGGACGTCAGCGGGACGGCGGAGCAAGAGGCTGGCAACATTAGAACAAATTGCCATGTGGCACTGCAAGACGAGCAATCTTCATGTACTCACCCTGGCCAGTAGCCAATGGAGGCCAGCTGTCGTAGACGATGCATGAGCTCACCACCCGCTACCATGACCGCCTTGTGTAGGAGGGCAAATCGCGATGAAGACCGCATGGAGCGCAGGAAAGGCACCACATGGGGGTTGACCTAAGCGCGAAGCGGAGATGTTGAGTGTGCCGGCTGCTTGTGTACCGTGACGTTTGGGGTGGGGCGGGGGCATCATCCCTTCCAAGTCGCTCTTGAACGGACCTGAGAGACAATGAAGTGATTGACGTTGAAGAGCTCTGAAAGACGCTGCTTCGGCAGGAGTGGGTTGTGAATGGTGCTACTGACACCCCAACTCGCCTCCGGGTCCACCTCAAGCAAAGGAACGATATTGCCTGTTCATCACGCACGAAATGTCATCATCGCCACAAGCGTCAGGGCAGGCATAATAGAATGCACCAACACGCACGCTGCAACAAGTCAAAGCTTACCTTTGATATCCTTGGCCATCAAAGCCACGGGAGCATACATGCCGGGTTGCGCACAAGCTGCGCAGGCTGCAGACCAAAGAACCACGTTGGGGGTTGTCTAATGGGTCCCCGGCCACACAACAGCAAGGAGCACCGTGCCAATGAGGCATCAGAAGCTGGATAACACCTCCCCCAAGAAGTGATATTGGAGCTGATGGCACTGGGCGTGCTTGAATATACCAGACCAACCAAGTAATTGAGCAGGTGTGGGTAGCCCTGGTGGGTTGTGTGGGTGAGCGTGATGTTGACGATGCGGCCTGTGCGTTGGTATGCCTCCTATTCCAACGATGGGAAAATGAATCAAGAACGGCGGTCAAGGAAAACTATGCGAAAACAAAGTGGTCTCATCGGACGGGTTGGGCGAACAAACATACGGCAAACGTCAAGTCGCCCAGATTGGCACGACAAAACTCCTCCAGCTTGGTAATGTCCATGAGAACACCGTGCTTGAGGAGACGAATGACCTTGCGACGCACACTACCCTTGCCTATCGACAAGCCAAGCGTAAACCCCAAGACAGAGGAGCATGTTACAAGTCAGTGGGCGAAGCGAAGCGAAAAGAAAAAGGTGGAAAAAACAAAACAAATACAAATGCATCAAGTCGAGCCTACCCAATTTCAAAAACGCAGAAAAGTCAATTGCGTCTGGACGATCAAAAAGGCTGTTGAGCTCGTCGTCTGTGTGAATGCCTGCACATGTGCCATCAATCAACCTGTAGGTCAGAAGGCGCTCACCCCCTCTCCCACCCAGCACACCAATCCTTTAATCCTCTCTCCTGCCTGCCTGGCGACCGCGCCTCTCCATGAATGCTGAGACAAGCGATATGCCCCGCTCAACGAACCGAGAACGGCCGAGTAGAGGGCGCCAATAGAATTGCCACAGATGACCGGAGGTAAGAGGCCATTCTGAAAGAGACAGCGCAGTACACCCCAGTGAAGCATGCCCATGGCTGCTCCACCACTGAGCATGATAGCGGTACGACCGTAAGCTTGGCGGGCATCAGAAAGAAAGCGTTCCTTGACATGGAGGGGCACCGTGGGAGCCATGACAATGTGCTCGATGGTGGCGCTGAGCTCCTGGAGATATTGCTGAATGATGACCTTTGTACCGACATGACAGTAAGAGTAGAGCTGCTCCTGTCCCAGTCCACCGATGTTGCGGAAGAGATTCTCTCGAAGTTGGACCATAGCTTCATTGATGTCGTCCGAGTGACGGGCGTCGTGCAGCCGCATCAGCCGGGCAGCAATGCGATCCGCATCAAACAGACTGGAGACCGGGTCAAGCCGCCAAAGATCACGCTTCTCCTGCTCGTCCAGCAAAAGGGCGGCAGCCTCCCACTCCTGATAGGTGTCTGCGGCTCGCATGGCCCGCTCAAGCTCGCGCTTGCGTCGGCGCCATGGGCGAATGATGGTTGTGAGGTGCTTGAGCCAGGAGGAGAGGAGGTAGATGCCGGACATGATGACTGTCACTCCGAGGAGCGACACTTGCATGAGCACACCGGACAACATGTTGACTGTCGCTGGTCACGGCCAAACGACCCGGCACGGGGGTCAAGTCTCTGCCTTTTCCTCTCTTTCGTCGCGAGGATGAGAGCGAGCGGGAGGCAGCAAAGGGAAGGGGCTGCCAAAAGAATGAGGTCAAGGGCGAGCGCGCAAGCTTTTAGAACCAAAATCTTGAGAAACGCTTTGATCATCAACATTGGCAATAAAAAAAAAAAAAAACTGATGACAATGATTTTCTGACATAATGTGGTCATCTATTAATAGCTACAGGAGCGTCATTGAGGTCTACCATGTGGTAGCAAGGCGATAACGGTTTGGGCTGCGCGCGGGCTGCGGCGCCACTTCTCCTGTTTGCGCGCTGCCGCCGAGAATCGGGTTCAGGCGGATGCTCTGAATGAATCTCACCTCTACTTCGTAAAGGCAGAGCAAGGTTATATGTCGAGTACGTGTTGACGAGCAGTCTTGTCTGGCTGGTGGCCTTTGCGTTTTGGAGGGGGTGATGGTCCTGCAGTTATTTGCACATGAACGACTGCCCCCCCACCCTGTTTTTTTTGTGCCGCTCAAAGTCGTGGCTGGCATGGAAAAATGACCCTTCATCCATATCCATGGCTCCTGCCCAATCCATCCGATCCTACGTGTGGCGCGGCGACAAGCTTGTTCGATGTCTATGCTGTCTCCGCCCATGGGCTGCGACGACGCACTGATTTCTTGATTTTGCTTGGATCATGTCGGTAGGAAGCCCTGTAGGCACAGAACGAGTCTGCTAGCTGCACTGCTGACGCTTGCGTTCGACTGTCCATCATGTCGTCTGCTCCGAGCTCGCCCGTGCGTTCTTCATCGCCACCACGTGATTCGCAAGATGGTACGACCAGGCTGTCGAGCGCGATGCTGTCTATCTGCTCGCAACGCTTGTGGCCCAACCAAGGTGTTGCTTGATTTTCATTGGTGGCGACTCACGCCCCCTTGCTCATAGGCTTGGACCCGTTTCCTGATGAGACGGAGGAGCTTGCACGCCAAGAGGCTAGCGATGTTCCCTACTCTCACGACGGTGTCGAGGAGGAAGAAGGGGAAGGGGAGGATCTCTTTGGTGATGACATGGGCGCGTACGTGGATGCTTGTGTGTGCCCTTGTCATTCACAGGCCAAGCCCATCTTGTGCTCATCTGCTTGGGACAATTTTTGGCGCATGTAGCGACTACCGTGCGATAGAGCAGCTCGATCGCTATGACCCCGAGATGCTGGATGATGCCAGTGACATTTCAGAGTTGAGCCAGGTACACCCACTGCGCCACGCCGAGTCTGCACCCTTTTTTTTTTTTTTTTCTTTCTCCGTCCAATGCCTTCCTGGGCAAGAACTGACGATGTTTGGGTCTGGTTCAACTGTACAGAATCAACGTGCTGAAGCAGAACGCCTGATGCGTGCACGCGATCGGCGCATGGGCATGCAAGTTCGAGGCCGCTCACGCATGCCACGGGGATTGGGCTTTGGTGGTAGGCTCCTCGACCCTTCCCGCGCGCCATGTTGGCTCCTTCACTTGTGGCTCACATTGATTGGCTGGCTGCTTTGCTCACTTTTGGCACGATCATCGGGTAGACGATGAGGAAGAGGAGGAAGATTCGGGCGAACCCCGTCCCCAGCGTCGGCGTCTGGCTGAACGGGCTCTCCAGCCAGAGCAAGAGGGCGAAGACATGGATGTGGTATGCCTAATTTGTACCATGTCAATGGACGGTCTCTGGCCCGTTGAAGCTATTGCAGATGGGCACGCATATGTCTCACGTCATGTCCTGTTCTGATTCAGAATGACGACGAGCCGATCATTGAGAATCTCGAAGACCGCAAAGGTTTGATGCCGCTGCCCGTAATTGTGCTTTTGTGCTGCGTTCACCTGCAAGCCAGTAACATTTGGGTGATGTTTGTGCGAGATCTTGACCTTCCCTTGACCATGCTCTTACCCCTATTGCGTTAGGTCACACGACTCGCGAGTGGGTGCAAATGGAGTCTCCACGCCGTGAAATTCACCGTCGCTTCAAGCTATTCTTGCGCAACACGGAAGAGAAGGTTGGTCCTGCTTGATTGGCACAAACATCCAGCATGTTGTCTCACTGCTTGCTGGCTTGGCCAATGGGTGCTTTTTGCGTTGAACTGACCTCTGGCCATTCCTATCAGGGTGTCAAAATCTATCAGGTGAAGATTCGGGAGCTCGCGCAAAGCAACGCTGAATCTCTCGTCATCAGGTGTGTCGGCCCAAACATCCTCACATGACGCTGACTCCTTCCTTTCACAAGGAATCGAGGCTTGTATACACAATCTTCTTCGATTGCTCACCAAGTTCTTCTCCTTAAATCAGCTATCGCTCTCTCTGCGAAGAATCGCCAACCTTGGCCATTTACGCAAGCGATGCCCCGGCTGAGATGCTTCAGATCTTTGATGCGGCCGCACGCGATGTTGTACTCGAGTCATACCCTTGTATGTTCGAATTTTCTCCTGTTTTGCACATGTCTGCACCATGTCGTGGTGTTCGTGGGTGTTCGTGAGGCAGGGCGCAAATGCAGGACCATCGTCTCGCTGATGTTTTCCCCATGTCATTTGCCCTTCTTCGTCTCTGTCATGGTCTTTCTCGGCGGTGCGCGGGCCCACGATGACAAACGTCGTTTCCTGCAGACTATGATGAGATTCGATCGGAGATTCACGTGCGCATCTCCGATCTGCCCGTCGTTGAGAACATCCGTGATTTGCGTCAGCACCACCTGAACATGCTCATCAAGGTCAGCGGCGTTGTCACGCGCCGCACAGGCGTCTTCCCTCAGCTCAAGGTATGCTTGTGCCCCGTGCACGGAGCCACGCGCTACTCATTTCGCGGCAAGACCTTTTTTGTGCATGCCGCAAATTTTTACTTTCCACCCTCCTCACACCCGCTCTCTGTCCCGGTAACTGGCGTGTGCGTTGGGGCAACCAGGTTGTCAAATACAACTGTGAAAAATGTGGCTACTTGATTGGCCCGATTGTGCAAGATAACATTCGAGAGGTGTCTGTCAACAACTGCCCGAGCTGTCAATCTCGAGGACCTTTTAGGTAAGCCATCTTCAGGCAAAGCGTAGATGACGTTGCGTTGATCAGCACATGTAGGCTGCGCGATAGTATGAAGAGATGAGACAAAACTCACGTCAGGACTGTTTGCGCCTGGCTTGGCGTCACACACTCTGCTTTGCATCAGCGTGAATGCGGAGGAAACGATCTACCGCAACTTTCAGCGTGCTACCATTCAGGAGTCTCCCGGTACCGTTCCAGCCGGCCGGTTACCACGTCAGAAGGAAGTCATTCTTCTTTGGGATTACGTCGATTATGTCAAGGTCAGCTCATGCATGGCTACGGATGGCGAATTTCTTGAATGTGTTGATACTGATTTCATTGACCTCACCATGACGTTTGGGTGGCGCGCGGTGTCCTTGCTGGCCTGCACCCTCCTTTGCACGACAGCCGGGCGACGAAGTGCTCTTGACGGGAATTTATCGCAACAACTTTGACAGCGCACTGAACGCCAAGCACGGCTTTCCCATCTTTGCGACTGTGATCGAGGCCAACTTTATCGAGAAACGTGCCGATAAGCTGTTCCAGGTAGCGTGCTGGCCCCTCCCCCAAGTCTCGCCTTGCCTGGCTGGGTTGCATTCTTTGCATGTTGAGGCGCCTGACATGGAAGCTATGTTGGTGGCAATATGGGAGGCCTGCTTCGTCTCAACCTTGGTGATCCTTCTCTTTCGGTTGTAGGATGGCATTACAGACGACGATATTAAAGAGATTCAAGCGCTTGCCGCTGATGAGAACATTGGTCGGCGCATCGTGCGAAGCATCGCACCGTCCATTTATGGGCATGAGGATATCAAAACGGCATTGGCATTGGCCATGTTCGGGGGCGAGGCTAAGAATCCCGGTGGCAAGCACCGCGTTCGTGGTGACATCAACGTTTTGGTCTTGGGCGACCCTGGCACGGCCAAGTCGCAGTTTCTCAAGTACATTGAGAAGACGTCGCATCGCGCCGTTTTTACGACGGGTCAAGGCGCCTCCGCGGTGGGTCTGACAGCCTCGGTGAGCCGCGATCCTGTGACGCGCGAGTGGACCTTGCAGGGTGGAGCTTTGGTGTTGGCGGACCAAGGCGTCTGTTTGATTGACGAGTTTGACAAGATGAACGACCAGGACCGGACCAGCATCCACGAGGCCATGGAACAGCAATCCATTTCCGTCTCCAAGGCTGGCATTATCACCAGTCTGCAAGCCCGCTGCTCCGTGATTGCGGCAGCCAACCCCATCCGTGGCCGTTATCAGCCGGGTCTTACTTTCAGTCAAAATGTGGACCTGACCGAGCCCATCCTCTCTCGCTTTGACATTCTCTGTGTGGTCAAAGATACGGCTGACCCCATCAAAGATGAGCGCCTGGCGAGCTTCGTTGTGGACAGTCACATGAACAATCATCCCGAGAGTCAGGTGCGGACGTGTTGTGCTCATGTGCTGTTTGATTTCAATTCATATGCTCACATGCTGTTGGGGTCTTTTGCTTTGGGTGCATAGCGAGGGGCTGGTACGACGATCACTTCAAGGCCTGGCGAGATTTCTCAGGAGCTGTTGCGCAAATACATCAAGTACTCGAAGAAGATTCATCCCAAGCTGCAGGACATGGATCAGGACAAGATTGCCAACCTGTATGCCGAGTTGCGTCGGGAGGCAGAGATTACGGGCAGCATCCCCATTACCGTGCGTCACATCGAGTCGATGATCCGGATGGCAGAGGCGCATGCTCGCATGCACTTGCGTGAGTATGTGCGCTCGGATGACGTGGACCTGGCCATACGTGTCATGCTAACAAGCTTTATTGAGACGCAAAAGTTCTCAGTCATGAAGACGATGCAGCGGCACTTTCAAAAGTACATTACCTATCGCCGGGACAACAATGAGCTCCTGCTCTTTATCCTGCAGGAGCTTGTGGCAGAGACACAGCGCTTCCGTATTTCGCGCGGCGAAGACATGGATCTGGGTCAACTGGAAGTGGACTTGAATGACTTTGTGGCCAAGGTGTGTGTGTGTGTGTGTGTGGGGCGGGGGGGGGGGGGGGGGTGACTTTGCTTGCTGCTGCCATAATGCTGCTTCTCTCCGTCTCTGCACGGCCAAATCGCACACACACACACACTCACTCACTCACTCACTCACTCACTCCCGGCTCGTGGCGGCAGTGGGCGCCTGGATCAAGAGCGTCAGGTCATTGTGATTGATCTCAGCTGAGCTGGCAGGACGTCCCAGTCTACTTGCGTGTTCAACCTGTTGTGCAACGGTGTTCGCCTGTCGCCGCTCTCATTTATCCCTGCACTTCAAGAACTTTGCTTGGCCAGGGTGATTGATGTTTGCCTCGGGCGATCCTTGTTTGTTTCTTTTGAGTTCTCCTAGGTCGTGTGGGCTTCTTTTTCCTTTTGTTTTTCTCCAATTCATCTTGAAGGGGGTTGTTTAGACTTCAGAAGGGCAGAGAGAATGCACAAATTGTGTGCCATCTAAAATGGCTCCATGTAGCGTACAACGTGGCTCCGCGTTTAGTCGACGAGCCAGTGAACAAGTGTGACCAAGATTGCACTTTGGTTCAGCGCATGCTCCACTGGATGGGTGTGACTGTCACACACTAGCTGATCGTGTTGTGAATGTGGGCTTTTATCATGATAGTCAGTCCAGAGTGTAAATTTGGTCACACTTAATGAGCTCCGCGATGAGGATTGATAGACCCAGCACACTGAACCTGATGTAGGTCCTTGACGGTTGGGACTGCCCGGCGCATACGGCTGCATCCGTCGTCGTCAGTCGCGTGCTCAATGAGATTTGAGAAAATCCGTGTGTGGTGCTGCTGGGAAGGAAACAGACAGCCGAGGTGAAGCACACACGACCAGAAAGGGGCATCGGTTGATTCGTCGGAACCGAGATGGGCATCAGGAGGGAAGCGCTCACCGTCGGCCCTCGCGTGCGTGAAGCGCAAGGTGTATGAGAAGGACGTGGATCATCAAGACCAGCCTTGAATGGACACATGAATGATGACTTGAGAATGATGCGGGCAACGACAGTAGAGCAGGCATACGTAATCGCGCACTGAGTTCCACGTCTGACACTTGGTTTTGCTTCCCCACATTCTGCCCGGAGCCGCGCGTCATTTCGGCCCACCTTCACCTTCCTACCGCTTAAAACATCTCAGCAAACGATAACAACATCATGAACGTCATCATGTAACGGTGAAGGTGTAGAGGAGAGGCGGGAATGACAGATGGTACTTCATAAGGACATGGGTGCTGCAACATCCACCTCATTCCTTCAAGAGGTTTGCTGGCTTTCTTTTGTGAGACCACGAACGAACGGTCCCATCTCGGTCATGCACGCACCACACCTCCGCGTTGCATCCACACACCTATTCCCTCACGTCGAGCACACCCCAAAGCCACACACACCCACACCATCTTTTTTTTTTGTTTTCCTTTCTTCTTCTTCTTTCAGCGCTTTCTCTGTCTCGTAGCTTGGCTTTGCGCATGATAAGGCACTTTACGTTGTGTGGACTCGCGGGGACTGTACATCACACGCTCCCTGCCGGAACTGCGTCTGGGCTGCACGCGGGTTGGATTCGGTCGGCTGCCTCTTGCTTAGCAGGGGGCACTGTTGATCGATTCGGCCCTCCCCCTCCTCCTCCCCTTTCCTGCTTTCAGGGGCAGGAAAGGCGTTGACGGTGGGGGCCGCTGTCATCCTCGTCATCCGTTTTTGTGTGGTTCCCCCTTTTGTCGCTGCCCGAGCTTGTTCGGTTTCCCGCACTCGTCGGGGCTGGTCCAGTCCGGATCGCGCCTCTGACGATCCGGGGCCCACTTGGCAGCCTTGCGCGTAGCACTCGCTCTGATTCAACAGCTTGATCAATCAAGCAGAGCCTTTGCTTGCTCATACTTGCACACAACCTTCCCACGCGACACACTCAATCGTTCGTTCGCCGGAGCACCCGACGACGACAGACATCAGCTATTGAAGCAAAACGGACGTTCACAGCTTGATCGTTGATTTCTTAGGGCGTTGGTGCTCATACCATCGTCTTCATCTTCGTTCCTAGTCTTGTTTCCTCGTCCCTGAGTGGAAGCAGTTGTACTCTCTCTTGCGCTGGTCGCCAGAGGAAGTCTGCTGGTTTCTTCTTCTTTCTTTTAGTTTGTGTGTTCGCTCTCCAATCATCGGCATCATGCAGCTCACGTCTTTCCTTCTTTTGAGTCTGCTTTGCCTTGCCGCCAGCATGGTGGCTTCCACGACAGCCGTCACGGTTAATTGCTCGAGTGGCATTGTGACTTGGGACTGCGAAGTCTCCGAGGACACCACGTTCCCCCTCTCTGGGGGTAAGTGGACACTCGGTGGCAGTCCAGCCACGGGCATGGTCGTCATGACCATCAAACCCAATAACTGTCGCTATCCCACCTTGACCTTTCCCGGTCATGTGGAGGTCAACCAATTGGCCCGCATCGAGGCCGAACCCCTGCCAAGCAATTGTCGCGCAGCTAGCGCCTCTGGAAGTGGAGGCAGCTTTTGGGCGCGCGGCGGTGGCCCAAGCTCCGCGCCTCTTGGCCCTGCCCAGTCCCCCACTGCGGTTGATTTCAACCAACGTGGTGGTCAGCCGGGTGGCGGAACTGGCGCTGGTCTTGGCGGTGGTGCCATAGTCATCAATGCCCCGGGCTATACCGTGACCATCAATGGCGAGCTGACCGCTGACGGCAAAGACGCCACAGCAGGCTCCTCGGGTGGTGGCGGTTCTGGTGGTACCATTCGCATCTTGGCGTCCTCCCTGTCTGGCGCTGGTTACATTCATGCCAACGGTGGACACAGTGCCTCGGGTGGTGGCAGTGGTGGCGAGGTCAGTTGCTTGTCTAGCTCCCTGCATCCTACGCCAGCTGTCCAAGAGCCTGCCAAACCTTGCTAAACCCGACTCACTCGCCATTTTCTTCTGTTTCACATAGGTCTTTATCGACGCAACCAACAACCTCGGTGCCAGTGGTATCATCACCACTTATGGTGGACTTTCCAATGGTTGGTGACCTTGGCCATGTCTGTGCCTGGTATTGAATTTTTTTTTTTCCCCCGGTCAAGGGAGTACGTTCAGCGTTACTTAATATTTATCCCCGTTGTCTCTTCAACCCCCTTCGTTCTCATTCCCATAGGTGTTCCCACACCCATTGATGTTCAGGCCAGCGGCGCATTGACTGCGGCTGGACCTGCCACATGGTACAGTTACACTCGACGCTCACGCACTTGCCGCCAATGTGTCAACGCCAGCTGTTATGCATGCAATTCTTGGAACCCGTACACCACCCCTGTATCATACTCGGGTACCTTTACACCAGATCTCACGGGGCTTGATGACCCCGCGGCCGTGCCCAACACGACTGTGCCAGCTGGCTGGGCGGGAACAAGCCTCACCGTGTCAATGGACCGCTTGCGACTTCTCACCGGTATTGCCGTTCAAGGCGTCGCGGACATCGGTAACTACCCGTTCCCGGAGGACGACATCCAGCCCACCAGTGAGGTGACCTATATCAACAAATTCAACGCCGGTCCCAGCTTCCTCAGCTCTTTTCGACTGGACTATAGTGAGGTGCCGACCTGCAACTCGTGGATCCCCTTTTCAGATTCTGGCAAGCAGCGTCTTTTCCTCGGCTCGGGAGACACAACTAGCAAAGTACTGCGCCGCTTCCAACCCACATGGGCCTATTGCGTGCGCATTCGGCCTACGGTGGCCACTGAAGCCTTTCGCTTCGACCTCGTCGGCTTGGATCGTACGTACCTTGAATCTCCGTCGTGCAACTTCTGAAGCGCGCATCAAGTATTCTCACTTCTCTGTTGCCTGTGGTTCGATCGCTTGTTGCGTGCTTGGCATGACAGTCGGACTGCCGCAAGACACTGGACTCTTTGGGCCCAAGCTGGGCCCAATGTTTCTCGATGGGTAGGTGTTCGGTGCTTGCTTACATGGGTTGTCTCAACACGGACACTCCGCGACCCTGCGTTTACCCAGTCCCTCATGTTCACCTGAGGGTGCTTTATTGCTATCTTCTCATGCTTTGCGCTTTTCCCACCTTGTTTGTTTTGTCCCTGGGCATGTCCATATTTCAAACAGTTGCGGCGAGAATGCCTTGGTTGCCATCTCTGACGGTCGCACGAGCGTGGATATCGCCCTGCCTCAAGCCTACGATGTTGCTCGCACCAAGACAAGTGCCTACACGTCAACGTGGCCCCTGCTCGCCGCAGACAGCGCTCCCACATCGTCAGCGACCTTTACACAATCGTCCAGCAGTACTGTTAACGTGCTTCAGCAGACTTTTTCAGTCACATTTGCAGACACCAGTTTTGTTTCAGACCAGTGTACGCGCACCATCATTACAACCAACTCCGTCTGGAGTCCTACTTTAGCATCTTGCCCAAGCGACATGGTTGTCACGGCTCCACCCAATGCTCGCGGTGCCGTCGTCACCTTTGCGGCTCCACCCGGTGCTACAGCTGAACCGCCCTCAGGCACTACCTTTCATCTCGGCACGACTCGCGTCTTTGCGTACCTGGCCGGAGAATACTGCAGCTTTCAAGTGACAGTGAATCGTGGTGCCTACTCAGCACCCGGTGGCCCTGGCGTAATCTATTTTGCTACGGGTGAACTCATCCTCGATCCTGGATCGCTTCATAATTTCATCGACTTTGATGTCAACACCGCCTTTGCTTCGCAGGCCGTTGATGATCAGCGCGGCGTTGTACCCCTGTCAGGCTCTTACTGGATGAACCTTGGCGGGGGCATCGATCGCACTATTAACACCTTGACGCTGCTTCATGGTGCCGTTGCTTCGGCAGGCAGCGCCACTGACACTCTGAGCGTCGGTGTGCTCAACGCAGAAGCGGGTGCTTTCGTCCTCCACGATACCCAGACTCTTCGCCTGGGTTCGACGTTCACTGGTCGCATGCTCAGTGGAACTGGTAGCGTGTTGGACCTGAACCACCTCACTGGCGCCAAGACGCTTTCCGGCATTGCTCTGCTCAACGGAAGTCTCGCTTTGGGCAGCAACTCGCTTGTGACGCTCAACGCGGCTCGGGTGGAGCTGGGGCCAGCTGCCAGTCGTGCCTCCATAGACGACGGCAGTCTTACGGTGCAGGGCGCCAGTATTCTTTGGTTTCACGCAGATGAAAGCCATGCAAGCAGCTACGATGTATCACTTGACAGTTTGACTGTGACTGGCAGCTCGACAGTGGCCTTTGACATGTCCGCAGATTTGACTGTATCGACGTTGACCGTGACCGCTGCCTCCGTCTTGAAACTGGATGCTCACAATCAAGGCCCCAAGGCACATGCCCTGGCCTGGCCTCCCGCCAATCCCCTGGCTGTGGCCGAGATCACCATTGCACTTGACGATCGTATCGATTTTCATTGGCACAATTACCAAACCGGTCTCACGTTTAGCAACGCCAGCATTGCGGCCTGTGCTTCCGGCGCTTCCTACCGTTGCATCCGTAACTTTGCTGCCCCGGGCGATTATCCCTTTGTTGACAGCCAGGGCGTCAAGGGCGTCGTGCATGTGGTCCTGACGCAATGGGCCCCAGAGGCTTCAGTGGTGACCGCCTCCTCCCTCTCCGTCTTGCTTGATGCAGACGTTTTGCTTGGCAAGTCAACGCTCTCTGTCAATACCTTGACCTTGGCCGGCCAAAACTCGCCGTCCAAGACGGCAGAGTTGGTCGTTGAGGCCTCGGGCACCACTCGCATCGACACGCTCTCCGTGACGTACGCCAATTTGTTCTTCTTGAAGCCAACATCCTTGAGCGGCTTCTCGGCTGCAGCCACGACTGTCACTGTGAACACGCGCGGCCGTTTTGAGTTGGACTACCTTGGCGGGCAGCTGGGCTCATGGTCCAGTGAAGATTCTTCTGGCCTCTTCTTGGCCCAGCTCACCGTTTCGGGCACTGCAAGCTTTGGTCTGGTGCATTTCATCACCTCGGCCGCGACCACCGCTGTTACGGTGCAATCTTCTGGTGTATTAAAGTTAGACCCCGTCTCCGCCGGCACGCCCTGGCACTTGCAGAGCCTCAGCGTAGATGGCACGTTCACAGCTGAAAAGCCCATTCAATTTATGCAGTTGACTTCGGTAACGGTGACGGGCCAGCTTACTTTGGATGCTGAGGGCCTGGCAGGCACCGTCAACCGAATCGAGCGTGCGGCCAGCGTTATTGGACGCCCTGAGGATGGTGACTTGGACGTGACTCTGTCTTTTGTGACGGGCCGCACGTGCAGGTTGGACGGCAGCTTGCTCAGTCTCAACACGAAGACGCTGCACGTGGATGCTGGCTGCGTTCTTGAGTTTGAGGCTGCCAATTATCACACCGCATTTAACACAGCCACCATTAATGGCAATATGGTGATCAACAAGCAAACAACGTTCAGTGACCGCATCTTCACCGAGCGCGCCGACTCGCTGACCATTGGGTCGTCGGGTCGCTTAACCTTGGACTCCCTCGGCCACGCTGCTTCCAACACGTGGACGGCTGGAGCCAACTCGGTGCTGTACGTTGCGCAGGTGACGGTCTATGGCACGCTCAGTGCCGGGCGCTTGGCGAGTACTTGGCCTGGCATTGACTCCCTTTCCATCACCAACGGTGCCATGACATTTGAACCTGCCAGCACCAGCGCTCCTCACCACATTGGCGCAATCACATTGTCCAGCAACGGTGACTTGACCGTGGCTACGTCCGTGAACCTGTGTGGCCTCAACAGCTTGACCATCACCAGCTCGTCCAGCGTTTTTCAACTCGATAGCAAGGGCCACGCTGTGAGCCCACGCGCATGGCACAGCGCCGACCCGTCGCTTCTCGGCACGAACAGCACCGGCCTGACAATCAGCGTCACCCACGGTGAAGCGCACTTTGGTTATGCTGAGATAGTTTGCTCCGCACTCAACGTTATGGGTTCATCTAGCTCTGCTCGTGGCGGCAAGGTCACCTTTGATACCGCCCACGACGTGTGGCAATGTGACTCAGTCAGTGTGGCTGGCGATCTGGAGGTGCTAAGTACAACCAGCCTTACGGGCGCGGTTGCCACAGAAAGGTGCGACAGTGTAGCAGTGCTCGATTATGGCACCATGATCTGGGACATGCAGGGTCATAGCGCCAGTCGCGCCTGGAGCTCGGTGAACGGCTCTCGCCTGTTGGCAAACGACATTGTCGTCTCAAACCGCGGAAACTTTCGCGCCGGCCAACTTTTGCCTGATGTCATGATGGCCAGCCTTAGCTCGTATGGTGAATGGAGCTTTGCGCCCCTCTCCGCTGGTTACGCCGCATACATCGTCACGATCGATCTGACTTCCAATAGCATCCTCCGAATTTGGGACCCGGTCAACTTTGCCGTGACGCAGAGCATTACGGTCAACAACGCGCTGCTGTGGCTCGATTATGATGGCCATGGCTGCAGCAGTGATACTTACTCATCGCGTTCGTCGTGCACGGACGGTGCGGGTGCGTGGGCAGCCCAGCCACCGTCCCGCTTTAGCTTTGCCACTGGCGGTCAAACCCTGATTGTCAACAATACGGGCATCATGTATGCTGGCTACTTCGACTTGGCTGTGGATCAGCTCGATGTGCAGGATGCCAATTCCCGTCTCACCATGGAGGCTTACAACACTTTCCTGCGCAGCAACCTGATCAACGTGTCAGGCGTACTCGAGCTTGCCTCGCACACGCACATTCGCAGCCAAACTGGTGGCCTGCTTACTGGCATCAGCGTTGCAAGCACCGGTGATGTCTTCTTTGACCATCGTAAACGCGTGAGCAACATCAACGCAGTCACGCAATCCAACGTGGCCAACCCTTCCTACACCAACTGGAGCTCTATCTGCGTGGACGAGGTCTACATTAACGGGCAGGTCTACGGTGGTCTTTTTAGCATTCAATCAGATTGTCAAGACCATTGGAAGCATTTGTCGTTGTCCAACTCTGCTGCTCTCTTTCAGTTTTTCCCCATCAATCCCTATCGCATTGACACGGCCCACATACATGCGGGCACGGTGCGCGCCATGAAACCATTGTTTCGAACGTCGGTCTGGGACGGTGACTGGCTTGCCATCGATTCGGGCGCCACCATGAACCTGTACTTTCAGGGTTCGGAGCGCTCCCCAATTGATGCCGAGTTCCCCACAACCGCTGGGACTGGCCACTCGTACATTCGCCTTTCTCAACGCGCCACCGTCAGTGGTACGCTGCAAGCCGGTTCTTTGGCCATGTCTTTGCCCACGTTCATGGTGACGGGTTCAGGTGTAGTCGACGTCAGCGCAAGTGGACACTACTCAAACCAAGGCCCAGGTAGTATCGGTATGCGCGATGCATCACGCGCCTCGGGTGCTTCTCACGCTGGACGGGGCGGCGCTGGTAACAGCAATCGCTATAGCAGTGATCCTTATGGCCACATCTACTACAACCAATCCTTCTCGGAGGAGCCCATCGAGGCTTTTTTGCCCTCTCGCTGGGGCTCTGGTGGCCCTAGTCAAGGAGGCAGCGCTGGGCGCGGTGGTGGCTATATGCAGCTGCATGTCTCAGCCAACATGGTATTGCAAGGTGTGCTGCGAGCCAACGCTGCCTCATCGAACGGCAACGCCAACGGTGGTGCCTCGGGTGGTAGCATCTGGCTGAGTGTGAACGGCTTGACCGCAACGGGTGCACTCCAGTGCCAGGGTGGTGACTCCGGTTCAGATGCTTACAGCGGTGGCGGTGCGGGTGGCTACATTTTTGTCGCCTACGCCAGCGGTTCATTCCGAACCAACCGGGCCTCTGTCCAGGGCGGTGCTGGGTACGAAAATGGCGCTTCGGGCATTGTCTACACCTTGGACCACGGTCGCAACTTTAGCAACATCAGAGTAGACAACGAGGGACGCGGGACGCGCACCACCGTCGTGGCCAACGACGAAGCGAGTTCGCGCCTGACAGGTGCCATCACCTTCTTAAATCCTCCGGCTAGCAGCTGGGTCTTTCGTTTCAACCTCGTCGAGCTGTACGGTGGCGCACACCTGTCTTTTGACAGCCCTACCACCTCAACCGGTGATCACCGTCTTACATACGCTGATTTTGCGGGCGATCGCACCGGTCACGTTCACGTATGGGCGGGTCTTACGCTCGAACATGATGCCTATGAGCCCTGGAAGCGCCACAATGTCTCGTACATGCCGTTGGTGTACGAGTCAGGCTTGTGGATTTTGCCAGCGCAGACTGTTGAATGGCGTTCCCAACCATCGTACAGCTTTCCCAGCCTGACTATGAACGCCAACTTGCGCGTGTTCGGCACTGTTGACACGCACCTTGCGCACATTGTTGTCGGTAACGCTGGTACTTGGACTTTTGAGGTATCCTCACCCCGCGATGTGTCTTGTGTCGCCGTCAACATTCAGTCGGGAGGCACATGGCGCTTCAACTCGAACACGGCTGATGTGGGCGATTCGTACAACCTGACTGTCGCGGGCGATGGGTTGGCAGGTCATCGCGATGGCCTCATGGTGATTGAGGGGGGCGGTACTGTGTCTGCAATTGCGCTTCATCTCATCTGTCCGAATTTGACGGTCGAGACGAACGGGCGTCTGGAAGCTGACGGCGAGTCTACTTTCCGCGTGGACACCGTCTGCACATCCTCCTGTGGTGGTTCGTATGGCGGTGCTGGCGGCAACACTCCGCACAGCTTGGCACATGGCAACCTCTCGTGGCCCACATCCCTTGGCTCACGGGGTGGTACCTCGGGTGCTCTCGCCGGTGGTCACCTTCACTTGGACGTGGCCGATGAGCTGCGCCTTGACGGCGTCATCTCCGCCAACGGTGCTTCATCTTCCGCTGGCTCAGGGTCGGGTGGTAGCATGATCATCTCCACTGACGATCTTTTGGGCTGGGGTACGTTTGAGGTGAATGGCGGCGATGCGGCTGGCGCTGGTGGCGCCGGCGCTGGTGGTCGCCTTGCGTTGTATTGGCACTACATGTCTGCGTGGTTCGGGGAGTTCCATGCCTACCCGGGCATTTCCTCTTCCAACACTTACTCTTCACAGGCCGGTGGCGCCGGCACAGTGTATCTGCGCCACCTCGCCTACGGTGTTGTGAACCGCACGCTTGTGCTGGATGCGGGTGGTCGTGCCAACGCCAAATCGTTGCTAATTCCCGAAAACAATGGCGCTTATACAGATTTGACGACCAGCGATGTCGGTCGCACTTGGTTTCCAAATTACAACCTAACGCACGACTATGACCATATCAAGGCTATCAACGGCGTCCACCTGGCCTTGCTGCCCGGTGGCAGCGATTTGAATGCCTTCCACATCAACACCTTCATTGGCGACCGCTCGGCTGTTCTTCACATTGGCCCCTATCAGGTGGGTGTGGTCCAACTGCCTGATCTTACCGAGGTCGAGATGAACATTGTGGTCTACGAACACGGCACGCTGCATCTACCAGAGAAATATGAGTGCTTTGGAACCTTTATGCGCGTCTTTGGTGGTCTTGACACCGTGCGCCGTTTGACCGTGGGACACGGCTGCGTCGTCGAGTTTTCAAAGACAGGCCATACGGAATTTGAAGCTGCCGGCGAGTACGACTTTGACGAGCTTGTTGTGTTGGCTGGTGGCGAGATTCGCCAGGCCGACGTTGATAATGACCCCGAATCCAACATCACGATTGTTGTTCATGAGCATCTCGACGTGCGCGGCGGCGGCATCTTGCATGCCACTCGCTTGAACATTATCGCTCAGAACGTGACCGTCCAGGATGAGGGTTTTCTCTACGCGGACACGTACACAGGTACCGACTGCTCGCTGGACGAGCGCGGTCAAGCTGACGGCTCTGGCGCTGGGTCAGGTGGTGGTCATGGCGGCACCGGAGGTCGCTCTACTTCCCAGCCCATCGTTGGACTTCCACGCGGTCACATCTTTGAACCCGTCTTTCCTGGCTGTGTCGGCGGTGCAGCAACCGGTGTCCCCGGCTATGGCGGCGGTGTGTTGTACATGAATGTGAGCAACAGTCTGCGCATTGACGGCCGCATCCATGCTGACGGTGGTGCTGCCACCCAGGCCTCGGGCGGTGGCAGCGGTGGAAGTGTGTTGATCGATACCCACCATCTGTGGGGCTACGGTAATATCACTGTCAACGGCGGCGCCGCAGGCATGGGCACCGGTATCCACGGCGGCGGTGGTGGCAGCGGTGGTCGCCTTGCCATCTGGTTCAATGACAATTCCACTCACGTTGGTGCTTTGCGTGCTATTGGTGGCGCTGCTATGAAGGCTGGCGCGCACTCGGGCGGCGCCGGTACTGTATTTGCGTATCACAAGCAGTTCGATCATCGTTCGCTGATCATGGATAACAACAACACCGAGTTTCAACCGTCGCGCAATATTCGCATTAACGATTACACAGACGTTTCGGGCGTGTCATCTGTGGCATGGCTCCTCGAGTCCAATTTGGACCACTTTTTGGCCGATGGCCGAGGCTACTTTTTTGACGAGCTGCAGGTTTGGGGTGGCGCACACTTTGCCGTTCTTGCGGAGACCACTCCTTTGGGCAACCTTACTTCCTACTTTGAGAATATGATTGGAGACCGCACCGGCACGTTCCACGTCGGACCCAATCAAGACCTCGATCTGGAACGCGTGAGCATTGATCTGCCGTTCAATGTGCACGTCTATCCCAACGCCTATCTTGGTATGGCCAACGCCACCAACATCCATGATGTTCACGTCTATTTGGAGGGTACGCTTGATCACGTGAAGAACCTCACCGTTTTTGGCGGCGGTGAGTTGTACCTCTTCAGCGGATCACGCACGGGTAACCGCGAGGCCGATGCTTTTGAGTTTGAGTACATTTCCATTGAAGACGGAGGTGTGGTGCGCTGCTATCACGATCCAGTCACTGATTCTGCCATGGACTTTTTCGCGATTGACATGGACATTGAGGGCGGCGGCCAGATGCATGCAACCAACATTAGCATTTATGCAGTTGACCTGCGAATCCACGCCGGCGGTGAGCTGTCCACCAATGGTCGCGGGTACGGTCCCACCAACTCCACCAGCGCCACTTCGTTTTACAACACGCCCGTCAACGTCGGCCGTGGTCTGGATCATCCCTCGGGTGCCAGTGGCGGTGGTCACGGTGGTACTGGTGGTGCTGGCTCTAGTCAGGGCACGATTGGCTGGGCTTACGGCCATCTCTACGAGCCACGTGTAATGGGCTCTGCCGGTGGCACGGACAATGCTGCCGTGGGTGGGGCTGGCGGTGGTAGCTTGTGGATCAATGTGACAAACGAGCTGCTAGTTGATGGTGAGCTCTCGTCCAACGGCGAGTCTGGCCAGGGTGGTGGTGCTGGCGGTGGTTCAGGTGGCTCTGTCTACGTCAATTGCTACCGGCTGCGAGGCTCAGGCAACATTACTGCTACCGGCGGCGATGGTGGCCTTGATTCGGCCTCTGTCTCCGGAGGCGGCGGTGCCGGTGGGCGCATCGCGCTCTACTTTTACGAGAATACCACCACCTCGATCTTCTCCTTCCGTACTTACGGTGGCTTGGGCTACGAGGCCGGTGGATCTGGTACAGCTTTTGCCTGGGCTCATCTTCACAACCACCGCACCTTGTGGTTGGACAACCACGGTCGTGCTCCTTTGGGCCGGCGCAACTACCTCCACCGCACCGTCTCCGCCGTGTCATATCGTGACACGTCTGACACGCTTCTTGATTACACTCTCGATCATCTTCGCACCGTGGGCGGGCGCACCTACATTCTCGACGAGCACGGCGATCACATCTTTGCCAATGGCACAAATCAGTTCCACTTCGAGGAGCTCAACATTTATGGCTCGGCCCACTTGGTCATGTACACACCGTCGCAGCAATCGAATGTGTACTTTCGTGACATGATTGGCGATCGCACGGGTGTGGTGCACATGCATGCCATGCAGGAATTGGATCTTGAGCGTCGTCAAATCGATCTTCCCTTTTCTCTATGGGCCTACGAGAATACGTCAATCACTCTGGCCACAGATACGGTGGTGCACGGCGTGTTCATCCAGATGGGTGGACAACTCTTCAACGTGCAAAACTTGACGATGCACCACGGTGGTCGCTTCCACTGCAACCATAACGGCCGCACCGAGGGCCAGCCATTCAACACTTACGAATTTGAGTTCCTGACAATCCAGGACGAGGGACTTTTTGAAATGGAGACTTCGCCCGTCGCTGATCCCGGCATTAATCTATCTGTCGTTTACAAAATGAAGATTGAGGGTGGCGGTGAAGCCCGCGGCACGTACGTGCACCTCAACACCCCCGTGCTGCAAATTGATCGTGCAGGTCTGCTGAACGCGGACGGCTTTGGCTACCATGAGCGTGATACGAAGGGCCGAGCCAATCCATTTGGCCGGGGTATCGTGAACGAGTTTATGGGATTCAACAGCTCAAGTGGTGCGTCGGGTGCTGGTCACGGTGGTACGGGCGGCAAGGGCGCCGGACAGAACCACACCGGGTTTGCTTATGATGATATTTATGAGCCCGGGCTTTTTGGTTGTGCCGGTGGCCCAGGCGACGACGCGGATGACGAACATGGCGCGCGTGGCGGCGGAGTTCTTTTCGTCACAGTCACTGATACGCTCTATTTGGACGGCAACATTTCCGCAGACGGCACCGAAGGCCAGCGCTCGTCTTCTGGTGGAGGGTCTGGTGGTTCGGTGACGCTGAACGTCTCTACCATCACGGGCACCGGTAAAATCAATGCCCATGGTGGTGACGGCCATGCAGACACGAACGAGCCCGGAGGCGGTGGTGCAGGTGGTCGCGTCTCACTTTTCCTTCAAACCAACCTCACCCAGCCAGGGTTTCAGATCTTCAGCTGTGGTGGACGCTCCCTGTACGAACATGGTGGGCCCGGCACAGGCTTCGTGTGGCACAAGACCAAGCAAATTAGGACTCTGATCGTGGATAATTGTGGTGGCGAACCCATTCCTCGCCGCAACGAGAACCATCGCTGGGTCAACGCCATCGAGGTCAATACCACTGACGGTCGATCCTATGGGTACGACGACTTGTCCGAGGACGGGGGTCGCGCTTGGGTTTTGCCAGTGTCTGGCACGCACCGCTTTGCGCACTACAACTACAGTTACTTTTTCGAGGAGCTCGAACTGTGGGGCAATGCTCACCTTGCGTTTTTGGCCAACCCGGTTGGATCCCGTGTCGACATCCATTCGGATGAGTTCTTCGGTGACCGAACGGGTACCCTGCACATTGGTGGTGGCCAGGATATGGACTTGGACCGTGATGAAGTGTCACTGCCATTTAACGTCTGGTCTTATCGCAACTCTCACTTGGGCCTTGCCAAGTATGTGGACATTCATCACGTTTTCCTTCAGGTTTCAGGACGCTTGAGTCATGTTAAAAACATGACCATCCATCGCTTTGGTGACTTCTGGGCCAACGACGGGGGTCGCACTACAGGTGCGGCTCCGAGCGAATTTGTCTTTGATTACGTTACTGTTGCTGATCAGGGGCAGTTCCACATGGAGACGCATCCCGTGGAGGATCCTGGAATCATTCTTCGCACCATTGGGACATTTATCGAGGGTGGTGCCGAGATGCGTGGTGCCAAGGTTCAGTTTCACTCGGAAATCCTGCGCATCGACGATGGCGGCAGTGTCAACGCGGATGAACTCGGCTATCACCTGCGACACGGCTTTGGCATCGACACGGTGCACGGTGTCACCAATGTCGGCGCTGGACACAACAACACCCAGGGTGCTAGCGGTGCTGGTCATGGTGGTACGGGTGGCCGTGGCGCAAACCAGTTGGCTGTGGGAGGCCCGTATGGTAACATCTACGAGCCGTTTGTCTTTGGATCTGCTGGTGGCACCGGCCTGCGCCCCGATCCGGAACACGGCAGCCGCGGAGGTGGCATCTTTTGGTTCAATATTTCCAAAAATCTCACAATTGATGGCGAGATTCGCGCCTCAGGCGGTGCTGCTGAGATTGAGTACGGTGGCGGTGGCAGCGGTGGCAGCGTTTGGATCACCTGTGATCGCCTTCATGGTTTTGGTACCGTCTCAGCACACGGCGGTGATGGCTGGGACCACGTCGACCCGACCTTCCTGCTTCCAGTCATCCCGAACTTTTCCGGAGGCGGTGGTGCTGGTGGCCGTGTGGCCATTTACTTCAATCACAACGATACGTTCTTAGGGCGCGTCTACGCAGCCGGTGGTGCAAGCCTGAGTGAGCCGGGAGGCGCAGGCACTGCATTCATCTTCCACATGATTGAGGAGCACCGCACGCTCATCGTCGACAACGGCGGCCAAGCTTCGTTGGCACCGCGTATCACCGACTACGACGACTTGTCTGAGCAGACAGCCAAGGCGTGGATTTTGTCCGAGTCTGGTTTCCACGACATGGCCAACAATGACCACCAGTTCCACTTTGAGGAGCTGCAAATCTATGGCAATGCTCATTTGGCTGTCGCGACGGAGCCTTTTGATCGTGAGGCTGACCTCTTCTTTCAGCACATGATTGGCGACCGTACCGGTGTTATCCACGTGGGTCACAATCAAAGCCTGGATCTCGAGCGTTTGGTGATTGATGCGCCATTCAACACCTTTGTTTACAAGGGTGGTTATTATGGCATGGCCACATACACAGACCTTGACAATGTGTTTTTGGTTGTGGAGGGTGAGATTGACCACATCGTCAATCTCACGCTCATCCACGAAGCCTTGCTTGTCCTCAACTCATCCGGTGCTACAGCCGGGGATCCCGCATCAACATATGCTTTCAATGGCACCGTCTTGGTGAAGGCTGACGCTCGGATCAATGCAATGCAACCTATTGCTTATGCCGAGCCGATCGACGTCATTGCACAAGGCATCGTGGTTGAGGGTGGGGGTTTGATCGACACGACCTATGCCCGTTTCCACCTCGATTACATGACAGTTGATGATGGGGCAGTGGTCAATGCTTCTAGCCGTGGATATGCCGCCATGACCGGACCTGGCGCTGGCGATGCCCATGTGCGGGGCAGCTCTGGTGCTGGTCACGGCGGTCGCGGTGGCCGTGGTGGTGGGCATGGCGGTCAGCCCAGCTGGCGTCTGCCCAAGGGTGGTCCATACGGCGATGTGTTCAACGCTACCGCTTACGGCTCTGGTGGCGGTGGCGAGTTTGGTTCCATTGGTGGCGGTCGCCTCGAGTTTTACGTGGCTGGCATTTTCCACATTGATGGTGACATCGTTGCAGATGCATACGATGTATACCCGGATCTCCAAGAGGGTGCCGAACATTTGGACAACATGCCGTTGGATTACACATTGTACATGCGAGCCGATCGCCAGAGTGGCGGCTACGATCCTTTGCGCCACGAATATCTTTGGAACACGGGCGGCACGACTTGGTATCGCTACGACACAGAGGGGAATGAGCTGGGATCTTTCAGCGTTGGTAGTGGAAATAGCTCTGGCATGTGGGTTGATGGTATCGAAGGTAACTTTTACTTTTTGGATCGGTACCCCGTTGGCCTCGAACGGCGGAATGCAGTGCGCAAGTACACTCGAGATGCGACCCTTGCTTACACGCTCGAGCTGACCCAGACTTTCACCTGCACCATCGGCGGTATTGCCGGCGATTACAACTACGTTTACATTATGTGCGATAAAACACGCGTTGTTACGATCTTGGACAAGGATGATCTTACCCAGGTGGGTACCCTCACGCTCCTCGGCGGCCGCAACGACTGGGCGTCGACGTCAATGAGTGGCTCGTTTGCTGTCGCCGAGGGAAAAATCTACCACGCTCTCAACGATCAGTTGTATCGCTACGACTTGAGCACGGGCTACTTTGACAACGCCTTCCGCACGCTGCCTTTTACTGCATCGGCCATGGCCTTTGATGGCGCCCATCTCTGTTTCGGCGAGAACGGCCAACTTGATGTTGCGTGTGTCCGCATCCTTGACATCAACGCGTATGAGCTGTTGTTGCGCAAGGGCGCAGGTGGTGGCTCTGGTGGTAGCATTTATGCCCAAGTGGGCGCCTTTGTCGGTGGTCATACCGGTGAGCTATCCGTTGAGGGCGGCGATGCCGATGTGTTTGTTCAGGGTGGTGGTGGTGGTTCTGGTGGTCGTATCACAGTCTATCACAACACGTCGTCATATTTGCACACCTTTTTCTACGGCGCACTTGATGTTCACGGTGGCCGCGGCTCATCTGGAGCGGAAGCGGGTGCTGCCGGCACGGCTTATGTCGAGCACACCACAACGGGCGAGAACTGGTTGTACGTGGACAACTTTGACAATGATGGGACCGTTCAACCTGCGCTCAGTTCGGTCATTTCGAACATGGGTGAGCGCTTGGACCTGAGCAGTGGCGTACAGACTTCGTCCACTTTGTGGACGGTTGGCGACATCACCGTGTCCTCGTCGACGGCCCCCTCGTCCAACTATCCGCTGCGCCACTTGTTTCAGCACACCTATGGTGCCGATGGCCACTTCTATTCGTTTACGGGTTCTTATGTGACCTTGACCGTCAACCTAGGTTACTCTTATTTTGTGGGTTACGTGCGCGTGTTCCCTTATTGCGATCGACCCGCCAACTTTCGCATCACAAGCTATGACGCAGGCGTGGCACAGGCTGCCACCTCGACCTGGGTCGAAATGACCAATGGTTGCACGCAAGGCTCCTTTGTAGACATTCCCGTTTTGCGCCAAGCAGACGAGATTCGCCTCGAGCTTCAACCCAACTCCCTGCAAGTGCGACTGACGGCATTCGAGATGTACGTGCACGCCATGACTCCAGACCAGCGTTACGACTACTTGTCTCTCGATGCCGCGCGCACGTGGATTTCCTCCGACACTACACGGTCGGCTATGCATTTTAGCAAGCTGGACCTGGTGGGTGGTGCCCAACTCGCCATCGAGCCCGTGGATTGGATCAATCGCTCACGCGCTGTTAGTTTTGGTCGCGTGGAGGGCGACAAGACAGGCTGGCTGCACGTCGGTCCCGAGCAGACAGTGACAGTCGTTGACTCCCCTACTGACCTTGGTTTTAATACCCGCGTGTATGAGAGCGGCGCTCTCCGTATCACGGACAAGCATTATCTGAACGGCGTTCAGTGCCACGTCTCAGGTGATGTCACGGGTCTGCGCGAGGTGCACATTTACGACAACGGCCTGCTTCGTGTCGACACCAACGGATCGATCAATGCTTGGGATGCTGGCAACGTGGTTCTAGACGAGCTTAGTGTGCAAGCGGGCGGTACGCTCGAATTGTACGCTGCGGCCGTCAACGACACCGGCTTTGTTGTGCAAACGCACAACGCCACGTTTTATGGCTTGGGCCGCCTCCTGTCAAACACTCGCCTTCGTCTTTTGGCTGAGAACTTGGACGTGGCTTCAGGGGCACAGATCAACCTTGACGAAGGTGGGTTCCAGACACGGGAGGTGCGTGAAGGCACTAACGATGAGACCACCGGCCTGTCAGACTATGACACTCAAGAAGGTCGCGGACAAGGCGTCTCTGGTTCGGGTGGTGGTTCGGGTGGTGGTCATGCCGGTAGCGGTGGTGCGGGTGACCGTGCTGTACAGGTCGGGCAAGCCTACGGTGACTTGTACTTGCCGAGCGAATACGGCAGCAACGGTGGCGCTGCCGCTCAGTATGGTCGTCTTGTATTCGGTGACTATCTGTCTGGCACCACTTTACCAGACGCCAACATCATCTCACGCATGGGGCTTGGTGGCACTGGTGGCGGTGTACTGGAAATTTCGGCCTCCCTCATCGTCCTCGATGGCAATGTATCAGTCAATGGCGGTAACGGCTTGGCCACTGCCGCAGGTGGCGGCAGTGGTGGCTCCATCTTGCTGAACTGCACAGAATTCAAGGGACACGGCGTCATTTCTGCCAACGGCGGTGATGGGCATCCCTTGGGTGGTGGTGGTGGCAGCGCCGGTCGCATCGCCATTTATCACGGCAAATTCGACGATCTCTTCAATTGGAACGGTACTTTCTCGGCCCGCGGTGGTACGAGTGCAAACGAGTACGGCGCCGCGGGCACAGTTTACATCGAGGGCCGCAATGCCTCAGGCCTGCATCGTACGCTTCTCATTGACAATGCTGGTCAAGAGCTTCCATGGGCCGCGGGTCGCGTCTCGCGTCTTGGCCCGTTCTTGGATGGCGACTTTAGCGATGTGCGTGAGGTTGGCGGCGTAACTTGGTTGCATCACGACTCGTCCGCAGAGCTGTACGAGTTTGACGTGCTTGATGTTCGTGGCAACGCGCACGTCGCCATTCTCTCCGCGCCATTTGGGGTTGATAACCGTGCGCATACCATCGAGGCGGCGGAGATTGCGGGTGATCGCACGGGTCGTATCCATATCGGCCAGAATCATACCATCACCATCAATGCCTCGGACATTTACTTCCCAGTCAACGTGTATGTGTACGCGAACAGCCAGCTTAACATGCCATCACATGGACGCATCAACTTGCGCGAGGTCTTCATTGACGTGAATGGCACCTTTGCGCGAACGAATGATCTGACCGTTGATGTCGATGGATGGCTGCAGCTCAGCTCTCGCGGTCACAGCCCCGGCTTGGCAAACGGTCGTTACCGATTTGAGGCCATTCGTGTCAAGCCCCACGGTGCCCTTTTGCCCGTGACTCACATCAACTACGACAATTTGTCTGCTACCATCCCCGTTTTCATCGAGGCCAACACGACTGTCATTCACGCCGGCGGTGCTATTGAATCAAATTGGTTTGAAATTTTTGGCACCGACATGCAGGTCGACAAGTATGGCTTGGTCAGTGTGAATGGTGGTGGTTATGCCATGGGTCAAGGCCCTGGTGCGGGCTTGCCTGCGCTGTCAGCAGGGGCTTTGGGCACCGGTGGCGCACACGGCGGTCGCGGCGGTCTTGCTCTTAATCGCATTGACTCGAGCCGTGCGTATGGCTCGACCTTAAATCCCACGACCTTGGGCAGCGGCGGTGGCATCGGCACTTCCCCCTCCCTCACCGGCGGCAGTCGTGGTGGTGGTCGTCTCCATGTGCGTATGGCAGGCGAGCTTCGCGTTGAGGGAATCCTTTCAAGCAATGGAGAGACAGCTGTGGCAAACGGTGCAGGTGCTGGTTCTGGTGGTACTGTCACCATTGTGTGTGGCGAGCTTACCGGCTCAGGCTCAATTGAGGCCAACGGTGGCGCTGCCACCAGCTCCGCCGGAGCTGGTGCTGGCGGCCGCGTTGTTGTCGAGTACGCCAACGAACCCGGGGCTCTACAGTACATGGCCCACTTTGATGGCCAGTTGACTGCCTTTGGCGGTTCAGGGTCCTTGGAAACGTTCTACGACGAAGACAGTAAGCGGTTTTACACCCATCCCCTTAACGGTGGTGCTGGAACAGTTCTTGAGCGCAACGCAACTTTGTCGCCCGCCTATCTTTCCTTGTATGTTGACAACGACGAAACCAATGTACCCGACGTACGGCTTTTGGAGACGCATCGCTATGACATGGCTTCCGGTTCATACAGGCTGAACACCAACCAGGCCGTTTACACAACTCGTGCTAATGACGTCGTTTCAAGCAGCATGAGCGGTGGCAACCTTGCTAATCTGTTTGACAACAACTTGGCCTCTCGTTTCTTCTTTGCAACAAGCTCTGTTGTTACTGTGACAATCACCTTTGGCCGACCTCGCTTTTTGGCACACGCAGTGGTGACTCCCGACTGCACAAGTGGCTACTATTCCCAATACAACGTTTTGTTCCAGGACGGGTCGAATACAGTGCGCAGGGTACCGGCGTCATCAGGGTCGTTCGTGTCCAGCGATCAGTGCCTTGATGGCGTGACCTTTCCCATCAGTCTCGAGGCCAATGTGACATCAGTTGTTGTTCAATTTCAGCGCCTGCAAGGCAATACTTACGCATCGCTCAAGGACATCAGCTTTTATTGGCGTGAGGATCAAGTGCACGCTGGCAACCCCATCGCCCACCACGGCGGCGCCTGGCTGATCCCCACGGATGAGGCCGAGGGCCACGAGGCCTACTTCTTCAACGAGACACACACTCGCCGCGGTGGAAGTCTCAACATGGAAGGTCCAACTGTCATGCACGCACACCTGCTTGAAGGTGATGGCACGGGCATGCTGATCGTACGTGACCAACAAGAGGTTCATTTTGAGGACTACAATGAGGATGAACTTGGCACCGAACTCACAAATCAACAGCAAGAGAAAGTATTCCCTTTCAACTTCCTCGTGCTTGACGGCGGCAAGATCGAACTGCCGAGTCGCACTGCTTGTGCGGGTACCAACTGGTCAATTTACGGTGATTTGTCGTACATGCAGTCCCTCGAGATGCAGTACGATTGTGGCATCACGTTGCACCGCGACGCGAACGATGACCCCTTTGACATTAGCAATTTGACGATGAAATACGGCAGCTACCTTGAGATTGACTCGGCTCCTGGTCATACGACTCAGATCAGCGGTCACCATCTCACCATGGCTGCAGGCGCGCTGATCAATGCCGATGATGCGACATTCAATTTCTACAAGGTGGAGGTTGAACCCTATGCCAAGATCTCCGCCGATGCTCGCTCTCGCCTCAGCGACGACGGCATCGGTCACGGCGAGCATGGCGGTGAGGGTGAGGGCGCCTCACAGGCACCTTCCTGCATTGCTGGGCAGGCGTGTGGCACTGGTGCTAGCGGTGCAGGTCATGCTGGTACTGGTGGGTCTGGTCTTGGTCAGAAGCAGACGCATGGTGTGGCCTATGGTGACTTTCTGCAGCCGCGCTCGTTTGGCAGCCGCGGCGGTGCTCGGTATTACCCATTTGTGGGTGGATCTGGTGGCGGTCGGTTGAAGCTTAACGTGACCGGCGAGCTTCGCCTTGATGGCACCATCTCTGCGCGTGGCGGTGACTGGGTATCAGTTGAAAGTGGAGGTGGCTCTGGTGGTAGCATCCTGATTAACGCTGGCGAGTATGATGGCTCTGGTGAGTTGGACATCAGTGGCGGCGTTGGCTACGGGCAGCCCACCGACAGCAACGATGAGACACACTTTAATCACTTCCCTGGTGAGGGCAGAATCATCATGCTTGAGTGCCTGTATGGCATTTACATCCAGGAGGCGACGTTTGGCCTTAACTGCGACGTTCCGCGTGGTACGCACACGGATATCTTGCGCGACAAGTGCGACGACCGCATCCTCTGTGTGTTTACGGTAGATACGGCCCTGTTGGGAGATCCCGATCCCACTTGCGAGAAGGACTTTGACATCACTTACAAGTGCGTGTCCGATGCGCAAGGTGGTGGTGGCTCTGGCGGTCGCGCAGCAGTGTATACGGATGCCAATCGCTTTACTGGCAAGCACATTGTGCACGGTGGTAAGTTTTTATTGTCCCGCCTGATTTGGGATTGTCATTTCAGTGTGTGTGTGTGTGTGTGTGTGTGTGTGTGTGTCAGATCGTGCTTTCATGTTATCTCCCTGGGTATACGCGCAATATGTCTTGCCTGAGTGCTTTGTGCAGGTTTCTTTGTGTCTCATTTGTTTGTATGTCTCCGCTTTCGCGCTCATGTTAGGTTATGGGCCTCACGAGCCCGGAGCGTCAGGCACGCTCTTCATCGACTCTGCCGTGAATTCGACCGATCCCAGCGCCGGGCGAAACACGACCCTGTATCTGAACAACAAAAATCAGCGACCTTATGGACTGGCAAAGAACACGAGTGGTCTGGCCACCGACGTGGAGGACGTCTCAAGTGTCTCATACATCTTTACCGAGGATGGAGACACATTGTCTATGACAGAAATCCACATTTACGGGACAAGCAATCTTGCCCTTCGGGCTGAGTCAGACACTGGCCGCATCACGCTAGGCGTAGAAAAGCTTGCAAGCGACGGCACTGGCAAAATGCACATTGACTTCAACCAGTACTTGACGCTCAGCGGACAGTATCTCATCAACTTCAATTTGGACGTCTATCGTGGCGGCGAGATTGCCATGGATGGTGAAGCCGTCATCTCAGGCGTGACAGTAAATCTCGAGGGCGCTTTGACCAACGCTGGTGACATGCAGGTAACGAACCGCGCAAACCTGAACCTTTTGGATCAGGTCTATCCCAACGGTTCAGTCGCCGAGCGCTTCGAATTCGACGACCTCGAGGTGCGCGCTTACTCCAAAGTCAACATCAGCAACGGGCGGGACCGACGTGTCCTGCGAACCCAAAATACGCTGGTGTCAGGTCAAGCCGTCTTAACGGGCATCAACATCTTCTTGGAAACGGTCAATCTCACCGTCAATCCTCTTGGTCGCTTGCATGCTGACTACATGGGATACGGACAAGAAGAGGGGGCCGGCGCTGGTCACGGCTCGGGCGTCGCTGCCCTGGTTGGTGGCACTGGAGGTGGTTTCGGTGGTCGCGGTGGTTCGTCCGTGCTCAATCACTTGACCAGTGACTCGTATGGCGACATCATGAACCCCTCTGACTTTGGTTCAGGTGGAGGTGAGCCAGCGTCGGCAAGTTTCAACTGCATCGCCGGCTATGGTGGTGGCATCATCCACATCAGTGCACAGCGCTTTGAACATGACGGCTCGTTGTCCGTGAATGGCTACGGCGGCAGTGGGCTGGGCGGCTGTGGTGCTGGTGCTGGCGGTTCCATTCTAGTCAATGCTACCGTGCTCGCCGGTAACGGCCTCTTCCAAGCCAATGGTGGCGTACCTGTGGTGCATTCCACCGACGTATTGCTCACTGGTGGAGCCGGCAGCGGTGGACGCATTTTGTTGGCAGCAGGGGATATTAGTGGCTTCAGTGGCTCATACTCTGCTCGTGGCGGCGCCGGTCAACACGGTGCTGAAGACGGTGCGGCCGGGACAATCGTCGTGCAGGCCAACAATGCGACGGAGCTCATCATTAGCAACAACGGCCGTGCTCCCTATTCTGAGCAAATGTACCAGCCATATCTCATGGACTTTAGCCAAGCGAAGCAGAGCGGTGATCACGACTATCTCATGCCCAACGACGTACGCATCACGAGCACGCCAGAAGAGATGGCGGGCTATGCTGTGGGTAACTTTACCAAACCACACAGCATCTTCAACACAACGTCCGTGAACCTGATGCTGATTCTGCCTACAGATCGTGCGACGTACGTTGACCGCATCGAGCTTACGCCATACTGTGATCCACTGTACCAGAGCAAAGTAAGGTTCCAGTACGCGACCACGAGTGGTTCACGCGACACAGCGGTCGACTTCAAAGACTGCTCTCAGCCTCTTCCCTACACCCTTTACGTGAACACTACGCTGATCACGCTCACTATCTCTCTGTCGCCGTCGTACGACAACCGCTACGTCGGGTACTCGAAATTGCGCATCTTTGGCGGTCGCAACGTGAGCGAGCCTGTTGATGATTTGCGTTCCCTTGATCTGGACTCGGCTCGCACATACCTGACCTTCCCTGACGATGGCCAGCTCGCGTTTACACGCATGACTGTGGAGAAGGCGGCACATGTGGCTTTTGTACCGGGTACGAGCACTACGCAGGACAACTCGCGCACTTTGTTGACCAGCAAACTTATCGGCGATGGCACAGGTGCCATTCACCTTCGTGCTGACCACACGCTTGCGGTGACTGGCGATCTGGAGAGCGAAAATGGCCAGGAGCACCAGCTCATGGTTGACATTTACGGTCGATCACCGCGCGCCCAATTGCAGTTTCCTCCCGTGACGTCACTTTACAGCAACCGTGTCACCATGTTGGGTCGCATTTCTGGCGTCGAGGATCTTTCTCTGCTTCAGGGCGGTGATCTGACGCTCTTGGGCCCGAACTGGCGAGTCAACTCGGATGCCAACAAGGAGATGAATCTTCGCTCTCTTGACATCCGTGATGGAGGTGAGTTCATCATCACCACAACGCCTACCGAGCAAGCAACGTTGGTTTTCGAGCGCGTCGCAACCAACTCGTCCAACTCAACCAACAGCACGTCGAATGGCTCGGGCGTTATGACTGTCCGTGGCGGAGGCTATTTTGAGGGCGGTAATGTGTTCATTACTTGCTACAATTTGACCGTTGATGTGGGCGGCGTCTTTAACAGCTCTCATGGTGGCCATTGGAGTGCTGCTGGTGTGGGTCGAGGACTCAAGTTTGCTGGTGGCAGCCATGGTGGAACAAGTGGTTCACTGTGTCCCACTGAGCAGACGCGCTCCGCAACGCCTGCATATGGCAGCTTCATCACGCCTGTCCTTCCAGGCAGTGGCGGTGGCGCCGGTGACGTCAGCAGCAATGCTGCATGGGGCGACGAGACGGAGCGACCGTTCGGTGGTCGAGGTGGTGGCGTGGTGCGCATCAATGCGTCTCATACCATCAGTGTCGATGGTGCTCTCTCTGCCAACGGCCAGGTGCCACAAGCCATGTTTGGACCCAGCGCGGGTGGCGGTTCAGGTGGTAGCATCTGGCTGACTGCTCATGCTGTAAATGGTCTTGGAACCATTTCGGCCTCTGGTGCTGCAGGCAATGGCGAATGTGGCAACGGTGGCGGCGGAGGTCGCATTGCCGTGCACGCTCGTGTGCTGACCTTTGATGGAGACGTGGTGGCTTATGGTGGGGGTGTTGGTGCTGCTCGCGGTGGCGCCGGTACTGTTCTGTTGGCCTCAGGCAACAGCACCATAGCTGCAAGCCAATTGTTGATTGACAACGCTGCGTCCCAAGGCAAGGTGGTGACTCTCTCTCGATTGCAGACTAGATCCTATGGTGAAACCTGGGTCATTCCATCGAGCAGCGAGGGCTCCTATGCTGTGGATCTGCTCACGCTGAACAACGACGCTGTTCTTGGCATTCAGTCTCCAGCCAGCTTTCCGATGACTTTTGAGGCTGGCGAGGTGACGGGCGACCGCACTGGTGTGCTCTACGTCGGAGACGGCGTGGAACTATCCATCACAAACGTGGATGACCTCATGCCTTTTGCTCTGCACACACATGCCAACTCTTTGGTATCACTGCCCATTACTACGCAGTTTGCCGACCTTTTGCAAAGTGTCAGTCGCGTCTACGGTGCGTTGGAGAGGGTGGCGAATCTCGTCATTGGTCGAGGCGTTACCTTTTTCGTGGGCGAGGACACATTGCGTGAGCACCAGCTGGAGACAGTGACTGTGGCTGCCGAAGGCATTCTCAGCTCGGAAACTGCTGTTCAGCTAGAGGAGGATCTTGTGGTTAACTCGCGCGCCGTGCGGGTGCAGGCCGGTGGTTTGCTGAACGGCACGCGCGTCATGATCGCTGCCGAAAATGTTACCATTGATGAGGGAGGTGCATTAACGGCCGTTGGCTTGACACCTCGTGCTTTCACAGAGCTCGACAATGCGCTTCGCTTGGCCGGGTTTGTTGGTGAGGGCCAGTCTTCAACCGCGGATGGTGCTTCGTATGGTGGTTTGGGCAGTCGTGCAGGCGACGTTTCGAGCACGGCTGTCCCACCCACCTACGGGAGCATGACCCAACCGGTACACCTTGGTAGCCCCGGTTCGGAAGGTCGTGGTGGAGGCAGCATTCTTATCAACACTACCATGTTAACGGTTGACGGCTCCATTAGCGCCAATGGCGGTGCTTCATCAACCTCAAGCAGCTCTGGTTCAGGCGGCAGCGGTGGCTCAGTTTGGATCGTGGCCGATGACTTGAGTAAGTTGTGCTTCCCATTTTCGCCGGTTTGTTCGGTTCCCGTTACGCTTTCCTGTGCTCTGGCTTGATCACTCACATATTTGACATGATTTTTAGATGGTGCTGGCATGATCACGGCGCGGGGTGGTGATGGCTTCCAAACTGCCGTCACTAACACACCTCAGGGTGGTGCTGGCGGTGGTGGTCGCATTGCAATCGACACACGCGTGCTTGCCTTCATCGGGTCGTATGACGCGTCTGGCGGTAAAACCTACAGCACAGCGGGTGGCCCTGGCTCTGTGCTGGTAAAGTCAGCGTCCGAGGTACGCCTTGTTGTTGATAACAAGGCCAAGTTCGTATCGCGTTCTCGCGACGAAGCCCTGGACCTGGCCCTCGCCTCGTCGTTGGCTGTCCTTTCGCACACAGAATGTAACTCCTTTGATACCTTGGAGATCAAGGGTTTGGGCGAGCTGATGCTTGTTGGTGCATTGGATCACGAGGCATCGTGCGCGTACAGTGCTCCGGAGGGAGACTCTTCGGGCGTGATTCACGCATCACAGCGCACGCACCTCAGCTTTGCAGCTGATTCAGACTTGCAAGCCATCCCCTTTGGTATCAATACTGGAGCCAACGTGACCTTGACTCTCCCTGCTTCGACACTGTTGCAGGGTGTCCAAGTCGATGTACGCGGCGCCTTTACGTCAATGAGTGAGCTTCAAGTGGGACGAAACGCCCACTTCCGCATCGCTTCGGCCATGGCAAATCGTGAAACTGCCATCGATACGCTCGTGGTAAGGGGCGGTGGTGCTGTTCGCTTCGACACCAGCGACCAGTTGCACGTTCTACGTACCCTCGAGGTAGATTTGTACAGCGGCGCCAGCTTGCAAGCAAATGCTCTGCATCTGATTGCCTCCAACCTCACCGTCAATCAGGGCGCCACGGTGCGTCTTGTGGCTACGAATGAGTACTTGGGCTCGGGTTACTCGGAAACGGGTGCCGGATCTCATGGAGGCACCGGCATGTCCAGCACCAGCAGCTTCATCGCACCGTACGGCGACTTCAAGGTGCCTGGCGCATTGGGCAGCCGCGGCGCGGATGGCGCTTCCGGCGCTGGTGGAGCCGCGGGTGGCTTGCTGCATCTGCAAGTTAACTCGGCCACGATTCACGGCATTGTGTCCGCCAATGGCGGTGCCGCTAGTGGTACGAGTGCTGGCGGTAGCGGTGGTAGCTTGCTGATCGAGGCTGCGACTACAGTGGCCGGGTCAGGCGCTCTCACTACCAATGGTGGCGCTGGAGTTGGCTGGGAAGGTGGTGCTGGTGGTCGCCTGGCCATTCACATCGCAGAGGGTGTCTCGTGCGCAAGTGCCGTGGCCTGTCCTGGGTTCACCTTTACCGGTACCACGAGCGCTCATGGCGCCGGAACCTCAGCTGCAGGCACCATCTTTGTGAGCGATGCGTATCGCGCTACCTCCGAGCTCCTTGTCGACTCGAATGGTCTGGCAGTCAACCTGACTGATGAGAGCATGGTGAGCTTTGGCACGGGCATTCTTCTTGCTGACGCTACTCTCACGCTCAGTACGGCGACCTTCATCAACAACGGCCAAATTTTGCTCCGTTCATCCACCGGCTCAGCGGCGTCGGTGGAAGTCGTGATGCTGCAAGGCTCGACTCTTCCTACACTGTACCCGAACCTTGTCCTTGAATCCCAAGTCACGGTCGAGGTGGTCAATACTGAAGAGCACATTCCTCTTTCTGCGCGCATTGCCGCAGGGGCTCGTTTGACTCTGCCTGAGACCGTTACCATGTTCCGCACCAGCATCATCAACCAAGGTGTCTTGGCTGGTATCTCGGATCTTTCCATGTATTACGCCGTTTATCGCGGTGAAGCCGGTTCGAGCATCACGTCAAATGGCGGAGCTGGCACAGCCAACACCCACACGTTGACCACGCTAGAGCTCGGCTACGAATCCAAGTGTCTCATGTTGGGGCCGGCGTCTAGGTTGACGTTGACTGAGCTCACCATCGACACCCGGGCTGAGCTGACCGCCTTGAACCTGTCCATCTCTGCCACGACTGTGACGGTTGACACAGATGGCCGCTTGTCGGCGCAAACTCAACAGCCCGTTGCGTTGTCGTTCTTGTCAGACGCCTCTTCTTGTGCATTCCAGGGTGGTAGTCATGGTGGCCATGGTGGCCGCGGCAGCGATCCTGGTGCCGATTTTCTTGCGGCCTTTGGCAACGTTTTCCGTCCCCGCACATACGGTGCGCCTGGTTGCGGTAGCGGTCAGTTCCTGACTCGTGGTGGTGGTGCCTTGCGCGTGACCGCCACGACCCTGAACATCGATGGCTTGATCGAGGTTGATGGGCAGGGTGCTGTCGTCGGCGCTGGCGGTGCCGCTGGCGGTTCTTTGCATCTCGTTGCCCCTACGATGACAGGTTCCGGCCTGATTCGTGCAAACGGCGGGACCGCTGGAAGCACCAGCCTACAAGGCGGTGGCGCTGGTGGACTTGTTTGTCTGGAGTACACGGTTACAACCAGTAGCTTTGACGGAGCTGTTGAAGCCGTTGGTGGAGTAGGCTACCAGAGCGGCGCGGCCGGCATGGTTCTACGTCGGGCCAAGCAAGCCGATGCCACGGTCGAAGATGATCTGGTGATCAACAATCGCGGCCGTCCAGACCAACGAAGCTTGTCAGAGGACAAGGTTAACATCGCTTCCCTTTTGGATGAACCCAGTCCACTAACCGTGCTGGTGTACGGCAGCACCACGCTGCCTGGCACGCGGGAGCAAAACTACGATTTTGACTCGTTCAACATCAGTGGTGGCTCATATGTGGTGGCCATTGGCCAATCCTCCAGCAGCGCATTGGCCATTGCTACGCGAAAAGCGCTGGGTGACGGTACCGGTGGTCTATACCTTGCCGCATCTCATGCGCTTCGCATCACCGAATCGGCTGCGGTGAGCCTGTCTCTTCGTGCCCTTGCGAGTAGCTCTCTAGTTGTGCCATCAAATTTGGTCATCTCCGACGCTACTTGGATCCTTGCGGGTGGCATCTCTGCAACTACTTCAGTGGTTGTTGGGGAACGCAGCATTCTCCAATTGGCACACACCCTGCAGCAAGCGTCGGGTGCATCCGCTGGGTATTTGTACGCGAGCTCTTTCACCATCGAGCGTTTCGCATCAGTGGATACTAAAGCCATCCAGCAAACGGGCATTCAGGCCAGCTCCTTTGTCATCAAGTATGGTGGTTCCTTCGCCTTTGAAGACTTTTTGGCTCCTAGCGCGGATGACGATGCTGTGATCAATGAAGCTGATGGCTTTGCCACGGAGAGAGGATGTTTCTGGCATGCCGAGAGTCAAGTCTGTGGTTGTCAGGACCAACCCATCAACGAGGTTCATTCTGAGACAGACTGTCCCGAGCAACCACAACTCATTTGCTCCCGCGGCACCACGTGTAATTCCACCTCTGCCTCTTGTGACGAGACAGTGTGTCGCAATGCCACTGTCTCGGAGCTGCACAACTGCATCAACCAAACCGTGTACGATCCGGTGTTCTCATATGACTGGCAACCTCGCACGTGTGAGCAACACACGGATGAGGCATCATGCGTGGACGCTCAATGTCTTGCCGTGATCGTTGATCAGCCCTGCCCAGTGGGCTTGGTGCTCCACGACAACGCCTCCCACGTGCCATACAATCCGTGCCGTCATGGCGATCCCATTGTCGACGAGCGCAACAACACGTACACCTTGGAGTACATGGTACCTGTCAATACCGTTCATACTGGCTACCGCATGGTAACCTACAACACCTCCGTCGCCAACGAGACTGCCAAGGCCATTGTCAGCGAGGAATGTGAAGACCTGCAAACATGCGTGGATGCGCGCGCCGATGAGTGGGTCGTTCCAGAGCAGGTTTGGGTGAATCAATCTTACAGCTGGACAGAGACAGACCTGGTCCCCCACACACTGACGTTTTGGAACATTACATACTCTATCTCGTGTGACAATTCAGTGGGATTCACGCTGTACGCCGGTGAGAGTTGCTACCTCACAAGTGGAACCTATGAATATGATGCAGTTGAGCTGCGCGCAGGTTCGACGCTGACTCTCAAATCTTCGCCCACCGAGGGTATCGTGCAAGTCAAGGCCAATACGTTCATCACTCACATCGACTCAACGGTCGTTGCGGAGGCCGTGGGCACTGCCACCGAGGGTGAGGGTACATTTGACTCGCTTGGCTCGGACCAGTACACCGCTTATGGTGGTGTGTACGGTGGCTTTGGGGAAAACCTGGAGCCTTTTGGCACGCTTGAAGCACCCGCGTCCTTTGGTGGCCGGGGTGGTCGCAACGGAGGTTATGGCGGCGGCGTCATTGCTATTCAGGCTGGGCTTTTTGAGCATAATGGCCTCATGCATGCCGACGGTGCGTCGGGCTCAAACATGCGTGGCGGTGGCTCAGGTGGCTCCATTTTTATCAGCGCGGAGCACGTGCAAGGTACAGGCACACTGCAGGCCAATGGCGGTGCTGGCTACAGCGGCACACGCATTTCGTACGGCGGCTCGGGTGGTCGTGTTCATGTGCTCTGTCATAACGGCACTGCCGCATGCGATCAAAACTTTGTCTTCGCCCTGAAGGCACCCGATGCAACGGCTGGTCCGGGTGTCGCCCTCTACGAAACCCACACTGCAAACGGCATTCTGCGCACTGTGGCCGTGGGTGGCTCTGGGAAGACGCGAATTAACGCTCCAGCATCTTTCGACAGCACCTTGACAACCCTTATCGTAACGGAACGTGCGGATGTGGCGATCAACAATGTGACCACCATCAGCATGCTCCGCGGTGATGGCACAGGCTCGCTAGACGTTTCAGACCGCCAGCTGTCCATTGTTACGTGTGCCGATGGCTGGTGTGGCATCAATTTTTTGACTTCTGGCACTACATTACTGTCATTGGGCGCCAATCTGGTGCTCGCAGGAAGCAATCCTCTGCAACTGCACGGCATGCTTCAAGCAGCAGGCCTTCGCCTGGGTGCCGACACTGAGGTGGCGGTAGCTGCCGATGGCGTTATTCAGACCGATTCGCTTCACGTGGGCGAGGGTGCCCAGTTGACACAGCAGGCTGGTGGCCATATCCAGACCCCTGCGGCACGACAAGCTTTCTCGGCGGTCCCCGTGGTGCTTGACGAGCTGGTCCTGGCCCTGCGGGCTGAAATGATTCTAATCATGCCCGCCGCCAACATCACCGTTGGCTCCCTCACGCTTGGAACCGAGGCCGTCTTGCGGGCATCGTCTGCTAGCGGCACTGCCATTGTGATCGAGGCCAGCGAGGTGGCCATCAATGATGGCGCGGTCTTGCATGCCGATTATCAAGGTCTCACTGAAGGACCGGGCGTCGCTGGTCTTGATGCTGGCGCTGGTTTCGGTGGCTATGGCTCAGGCACTGGCGCGGGTAGCCCTTATGGGGACTTCCGCGCCCCAGCTCTGTTCGGGTCGGGTGTGCCTGGTCAAGCCCGCGGCGGTGGTCGCGTGTCGATTGTAAGCAGTGAGAACATTGTCCTCAACGGTCGCATCAGCGTCGAGGGTGCATCTGCTACCCGCGGCGCTGGCAGCGGTGGAAGCATTGCGATTACTACGCCTTACTTGCGCGGCCACGGTGACATTGAAGCGCAAGGTGGTTCCGTGACCAGCTCCAACTATGGTGCTGCTGGTGGGCGCGTGAGCGTTCTGGCCCTGGACATGGCCGCCTTTTCTGGCACCATTAAGGCCCCCGGTGGTGGCCAAGGTGCCACAGCTGGTGCCAGTGGTACTGTTTACGTGGAACGTAACGTCGTTGGTCTCTTCCAGCGCCAGCTTCTTGTCATTGGCGAGGCTGATGGCGTGGAGGCGGCAACAGAAATCACTGTGGAGGGCACCGGCGTCACCACCATTGAGCTCCTGCAAATTCAGGGTGGCTCGCGTGTGGTCCTTCTGGGCACGGGCATTTTGAGTGCACAGCGCGTCGTGGGTGACTTTTCAGGCTCCTTGTTGGTAAACAACACCGCAGCCTATCTCCAAGCTTCGCGTGCAGCTGCCGCTGCCCCGCTCCAGGTTCCTTTTGCCCTCGAGGGTGCGGCTCATGCCGAAGTTGTTCTGCCACAGATTGTGCAAGTAGCAGCCACCTCGCGCGTCCCATCCGTCATCATTGAAGGCTTGCTCAACGGTGCCAGCGAGCTGATTCTGAGCACTGGTGCCTCCGTGATTCTCTCTTCCACCGCCCACACAGCCTTGGGTGATGGCGTCGGCAATTACGACTTTTTGGATTTGCCCGGCAATTTTACTTTCTCAAAGCTTGACGTTGGCAGCGATGCGGTTCTGACCTTTGAGGGCGTCAACAATGGCGATCCTGTCATTATTGACGCGGATGAGATCTTGATTTCTAGTGCCGGCACCCTTCAGGTTGGTAACGCCTTTATTAGCGGCGTGACGCTTGGCATTGAGTATGGCGGTCTACTGACTTCCCATGCGCCGTCAGTGCTTCCTGTGCGCTCCTCGGTTTGCTTCTCCGATGCCACGACAACCCCGTCGGGTGCGGTTCTCTTCGACGGGGGCGTGCTCGACCTGAGCTTTGTTTCTCTGACGTTGGACGGTACATTGGCTCGTCAAGGCACGGCCGCGGGCTCTGGTGGCCTCTTGGCTGTTGCCACCACGAGCATTTCAGGAGCAGGCCTGATGGACGTCAGTGCCGTCGCTGATGCCGGTGGTCGCATTGTTGTTGAAACCACCCATAATCGCTTTGAGGGCACAATGAATGTGCACGGTACAAATGCAGGCACGCATTACATAACGTATCGCGAGGGGATCGCGACGCGCAGAAACCTGTATGTTGCCAATCAAGTTTCTGGCAACACCGTGCTTGATTGCACCACGTCTGCCATTGTACTCAACACGTTGGAGATTGGTGGCCTCGCGGTTGTTGCATTCAATACGCAAACGACCGAGCGCGTTACGGTAGACGCCATTTTGGGCGATGCCAGCGCCACCCTGCGTGTGGATGACGACCTCGTGTTTATCATTGATGACTCGGCTGCCAACACCGCTGCCATGACGATCATCCCTGTGAGCGTAGAGCAAGATGGAGACGCTGAATTCCGTGTCCCTCCACGCACTGGCTTTAGTGGTGATGCCACCCGCCTGCGCGGTCTCATTACCAACCTTCAGGCCCTGACTGTCCTTGCCGATACAGCTTTTTATGTCGTCAACACGACTCGTTTTGCAACCTATTCAGAGGCCAACGGGTACGGCGATGTCACGGATCCATACAATGTGGACATCACATCAATCGCCGTCAAGGCCCGCGCGGCGCTGATCATTGCAGCGCCACCGCTTGCTTCGCATGACGTGGCGAGCCCATCCCATATTGCCATGTCCACAGCCTCCTTGACATTGAGCGTTGACTCTCGTCTGGAGGCAGAGCGCATCAGCATTGCTTGCGGCTCGCTTTCCATCATGGCAGGTGCTGCTGTGCGGGCTGAGAACGGTGGCTATGCCGCTGGCCAAGGCCCTTGCGATGCGGCATCCGCTTCTGAAGGTGCCAGCCATGGCGGGTATGGCTACGGCCAGGTGTGCACAGCTGGCGATATGCTGGAGCCACGTTTACCTGGCAGTGCTGGCTGGGCCGGACGTGGCGGCGGCTTGGTTTACATTTCTTCCTCAGGCACGGTGGAAAACTATGGCACAATCACCGTCGATGCGGCGGATGGTGCGGGCGGCTCAATTCTCATTGAAGCCAACGACCTGCAAGGCTCGGGTATCTTGACCGCCAAGGGCGGTGCGGGTACCGGACGCCCTTCATCTGGCGGGCGCATTGCAGTCTACACTCAAGTCGATGCTGCATTCAGCGGTCAAATGTTGGCCTTTGGCGGCTACGACGCCGAGCGCAACTTGATTGGGGCACCCGGCCCCGTCGTCTTTGCTGAGAATCTTCGAGACGATGAGTACCGTTATTTGCTGATTGATGCCGGACAAACCGCCAGCAATTTGCCCGTGGTCCGTCTGACTGATTCTTCCACCAGCCAATTCTATTTTGACGAGTTTGAGCTTTTGAACCGTATCTCTCTTCAGTTTGACGGCGACACATTCCACGTGGATGCCATTGATACCGACTCGAGCTCCGTGCTCGCCGTTGCTGCAGGGCAGCGCGCGTGGCTCACATGGAATCAACTGGTTCCACGTAGCTACACGACAAACATCGATGTCACCGTGGCACTTGGTGGCGAGCTTGTTGTGCCCTCAACACTCATTGTCAAGGACCACCACCTGGATATTCAGGGCAGTCTCACGGGCGCCGACGTTGTGACAATCGCGGCAGCCGGCGTCTTGACATATGGGTCTTCCTTCGTTCGCTCAGGCATGAACAGTCTCAATTCGAGTTACAGCGAAATTGCGTACACGACGCACGGGGACGCTGGCGTTGTATCATTCTCAGCGTTGGATCTGCACACGGGCAGCACCCTGAACCTGCTCAGCAACGCCTCTCTTGCCATTGGTGCACTTGAGATCAAGCGCGCCGTGACCCTGGTTGCGCAGCGCATTTACATTGTCGCCGGTGCTCTGACGGTCGAGGCGCAAGCTTTGGTCACTGCTCAAGGCACTGTCGCGGCCAGCATTACCACTGGCTCCGCGGGTGCACCGCACGCCAGCTTTGGCGGCTCGAGCAATTCAGCCGATCATGAGTTGATTCCAGACTCACATCACGCGCCCAGTCATACCGGCGGTTTCGCGGCTGGCAGCAGTTTGGGTGGTGGCCTGGTTCACGTTTCCGCGGAGCAAGTGATCCTTGATGGTACCCTTGACGCCAGTGCCGTGTCCGTGTCCGGTTCTCCAGGTGGTAGCGGCGGCAGTGTGATCATCACTGCCCCCTCTCTGGCTGGCAGTGGCACCATCTCGGCAGATGGCGCCGACTCTTCGAACCAGGGTGCTGGAAGCGGTGGTCGTGTGTACGTGCACACTACCTCTGCGTTGGCGTTTACTGGTACTCTACAGGCCCTCGGCGGCTCCGGTGCCAGCGTCGCGCAGCATGGTGGTCCTGGGTCGGTCTTTGTACACGAGGTTGTCTACGGCGAGGTGCGCCAGCGCTTGGCGATTGACAACAGTGACCACTCGTGGTCTGTCGTCTATCCTATTATGGATGCCACTCTAGATGTGCGGACGCTAGCGCTGACCGGACAGGCCAGTATTTCTTTCATGCATGAGACAGGTACTGCCGTTGTGGGCGAGGTCACAACTTCTGGTTACGAGCAGGTGTCCGTTCGTCCGGGCGACCGTTGGACAATCGACACGCTGGTGGATCGCACGCAATCCGATCTGAACTTTCATTTGCAGGAGAACGGCACACTCGTCCTCCCCATGGAGTATGTCTACCTGGGACAGTCTTCCTTTGCTTGGCATGGTTGTATCGAGGGTGCTTCAGAAATCACGGTCGGTGCTGGCCGTTTGCTGTACCTGTATCCCACGACTACGACGTCGCAAAGCTGTGGTAGTGCTTCAGATCAACGCGGTCGAATCGATTTGACAAAGTTTGTCGCCCAAGCAAACGCGGCAGTACAGATGGCCGATGGCCTGAGCCTCATTGGTGCGTTTGGAGAGTTTGATCTGCAATTCGGTGCCGAGGTTCAAGCAGATGGGTTGCAACTGGCCGCGAATCTTCTTGATGTCGAGACAGCCGCTTCCTTGCGCTTGGACGGCGATGTGCGTGTCTACCAGGCCGCTTCAGAAGTGGATGGCTTGTTTGAAAACTCCTTTGCAAATGGTGGCACTCACGCTTCACTGGGCGGTCGTGCTTCGCTCGACGCCGCACCCGGCGTGGACAGCATGTTTGCCCCTCGTCGAGCGGGTGGCCGTGGCTACAACGGAGGTGTGGGTGGCGGTTTTGGCTACATCAACGCGTCGACGCTGATCGTGGATGGTACTCTCGATGCCTCAGGAGCATCCACTTCGGTCGCCAATGCCGGTGCCGGCGCCGGTGGCGCGTTGGACCTCGAGATTTCTACTCGCTTTGCTGGCATCGGTCTTGTGACTGTCGACGGCGGAGCAACATTTGGCACATCAAGTGGTGCTGGTTCTGGTGGCCGCTTGCTGGTGCGCCTTCCAGGTCAGCTCGAGTACCAGGGTGTTCTTACTGCGCTCGGCGGCAGTGCCAACAGCGCCAATAGTCCCTTGGACGCTCGCGGTGGTCCTGGTACCGTGGTCTTGCTCGAGCATGTCGGCTCACTCGACGAAAGCAGCACGCTCATCCTTGACAACGCCGCGTCAGACTGGCGCTCGTACGTGGTCAATGAAGAGGCTCTCAACAACCTGACTTTGACTCGCGTGCGGCTGCTACGACAGGCTGCCCTTGAACCGCTGCAACCGTCCCGCGTTCGTGTCGTGTCGGCTGCTGGCGATGGCACCGGCCTTCTCCGCGTCGTTTCGGGTTCCGAGGTAGAGCTTGAGACAGGCTACGCCGAGACCAAGGCGCCATGGAATCTGGACGTTCAGGCAGGTGGTCGCTTGCTACTACCGCTGTCGGTGGATCTCGTGGGCACTGGGGCCCCCTCCACGTGGGATGGCATCGCAGAGTACACCTTGCGCTGCGATGGTCACCTGGACGGTGCCTTGGTCTACAACCTTATGCAGGACCGTCGCATGGAGGTTCATGGTGGTTGCGATACGGGATCTGGTTCTGGTGTCTTTTCAGTGGCTGAGCTCGATGCTGCACCCGGATCGAGCATCGTTTCTCCTCCGGGAACGGCGTTTAGTGGTGTGATTGAGATCTTCATCATGCGTCCCTTCAGTAAGCTGACGGCTGACGCGGTGCTTATTAATGCCACGAACATGACCGTCTACATGGGTGCTGTCATTGATTGTTCGGGTGCCGTCGAGCACGGTGCCAGCCTCACCTTGGGAACATCCAGCACCGCAAGCATGGGTGCATCTCACGCCAACCTGGGTGCAGATGCCAATGCTGTTGCGGAAAGTGCCGCCGCCGCCTACGGCTCGTATCGCGAGGCCAAGATGGCTGGTTCCACGGGATCAGCGTCTAGTTCTGGTACGCTTGGCGCACGAGGTGGCTCAACCATTTATGTAGCGGCGAATTATCTTCTTTTGGACGGCCTCTTGAACGCCAGTGGTGCCTCGACAAATAACGACGGTGGCGCTGGTTCAGGCGGTGGCGTTCATTTGGATCTTGAACTTTTTGACGGCGACGAGTATGGTGCCGTCAATGCCAGCGGAGGCAGTGCTTTTGGTGGCACTGGCGGCGCAGCAAGTGGCGGCCGAATCGTCGTCAACTACATGTACTCGACGTATGCGGGCAAATTGGCCGCCCTTGGTGGCCTTTTGGGTGGAGGTCCCGGTAGCGTGCTGCTCAATGCGCGGCCCACGCCCTATACAACCTGGGAAACACTCATTGTGGATAACAACAATCAAGCACAAACCGTCTGGTTTGAGTTGAAGGAGGGATCGACAACGAATTATGCTCTCAATCAAGTCAATCTTGTGAATCACGCGGCCTTCCGCATGTTCGCTCGATCAGAGGCCCAAACTTTGCATATTGATACGCTGGAGGGCGATTACACGGGTCTCATCCTCGTGCAGCCAAATGAGAGCGTTGCGCTTGAAGTTCTTCCTGGCGCCAACCACACGACTCGTACGGCCGCCAATTTGCGTGTGGCTTTTGGAGGCGAGCTGGTCCTTGGTGATGAGGCTTACATCCTTGGCGACAGCGGCGCTGGGGCTGGATTTGCCCTTGAACTTCGCGGCGAGCTTGCCAACATCCGCAACTTGTTCGTGTCGCCCGGACGAAGCGTGTTCTTTGCCACCACTGCAACCAATGACCGCACCGACGAGCCCGGCCGATTTGACTTTGGCGCACTTGAGTTGGCTGCCGAGGCCGAGCTCATCTTTGAACGCCCGCTGGGCATGGACGTGTCCGTGGCCACCATGGACCTGAAGTGGGCCAGCTCCATTACGGCAGAGTACGTGAAGCTCCGTGCTACGTCTGTCTTCTCGGATCTGGACGCCGTCATCAACATTTCCGGTACTGGAAATCACTCACTTGGCGCTCCCGCGGACTTGACGGGTGGCGGCGGCGCCATGGTGACGGATGGCGGTCGCGGGGCATACGCCTTGGGTTCGGCCCTGGGTGGCATGGCTTGGGCCACGTTTTATCGTCCCGAATTTACTGGAAGTCACGGCGGCGCACGACGATACGCAGATGGTGAAACGCTCGCCTCAGGGGGCTTGGGCGGTGGATTTGCATACCTTGATGTCAAGGAACTGGACTGGGAGGGTGTTCTAGCCAACGATGGCCTATCTCCTGCATACAACACAGGTGCAGGTGGTGGTTCCGGTGGCGTTATCCTTGTTGATGTGGTTCACTGGAAGGGCTATGGCACGTTCTCGACCAACGGTGCCAGCGGTGCACTCTGTGATCCTACTGCACCGTGCTATGTCACTGCGACTGGCGGTGTACAGGATGGTGGATCTGGCAGCGGTGGCATTCAATCGATTCACGTAGCTGCTGTCAACGAATGGCGTGGCGCCAACGACGTTGCACCCGGTGGCTTAGCCATTGCTCCCCACCATCTGCCCATGCCAGTTTCCGCCCCAAGCTTGGCTCTACAGGCCGGAAGCAACGGTGGTGGCTACTATTTCTTGGAGGACCAGTACTGGCTCCTGCTTAGCCACGGCACGTCAACCGTAAATCGGTTTGCTGCCAATGGCACGGCACTAGGCAGCTTTTCCCTGCCAGGCGCTGTCAATGTCTACAACCTTGCTGCGGACGACGATCGGTTCTTCTACGCCGTTCACACGCGCTCTGCTTACAGCAGTAGCAGCCGCTACGTGTCCCGCTTTGGTCCATGGCCTTCGGTTGATGTCATGTGGACTGTGCAGGTAGCTGGTGGTGTTGCCGCTCACGCTCTGGCTGTGGATGGCGACTACGTCTACGTGACAACTGCCACCGATCGTGAAGTGTACATCCTGGACAAGTTCACTGGTGAGGAGGTTCGCTCCTTCTTGCCCTCCGGAGAGCTCGAGCCTCGATTGCAGTTGCAACCCGGCTACGGCGAGTCAGGCACGAGCTTTTCAGGCTCCAGCTATTCGGCCATTTTTGTTGCCCAGGGCCAGATCTATCGCTTGGCCAACACGTTGTTGATTCGCTATGATCTGGAGACGGGCGTACCTGGGGCCTCATATACCTTCTCTGGGGGCGCGTCAGACGCGGCCGTGTTTAATGGCCGCGAGATTTGCACTTCGGATGGTTCGACGAGCACCTTCCGTTGCGCCCAGGTCATGCATGCAAATTACTATGCTGAAGAACTGGATATCTTTGCATCACGAATTTATCATACGGCAGATCGTGAAGGTGGTGATGTTGGCGGCGCTGGTGTTGTGTATGTTGACGAAGTACGCGCCGATCCCCAGCGCAATGGCACTGTGTTGTACAACCGTCTCTTCATGGACAATCATTTTGTCGATCCGCCTAAACCCCTGCGCTTGGATGCGAACAACCCCACCATTGACAGTGGCGCCCGCGTGCCGTGGAACGGTGCTGATATCAGTTTTGACGAGCTCATGCTCACTAACAATGCACAGATTGAGCTCAACTTCAGTGGTGCCGTTTCGGTTCAAAGCTTGGTGTCAGACGGCACCGCTTGGATTGTGGTCCGGGACGGCGAGCAGTATTTCATTGACTTTGTGCCCAATAGCGCACGACACACTCGTCCCCAGGCCAGCTTTACAATTCAAGAAGGCGGTGATCTGGTTCTGACGGACACCATCGAGGTGCACGGCATGCGTAGCCCCGCTCTTGATTGGAACGGCGTGCTGCGCGGCGGTGAACATCTCATTGTCATGGAGGATCGGCTCGTGGCTGTTTCGATGACTGCCCAGCGAGGTCGGTTCGAAGATGCAGGCGTATTGCTAGATGACCTTTCGTTTGCAACGCTTGAGCTTCTCGCCGATTCCACTCTCCTTCAGCACCACTCCTTCTGGCTGGACGTGGGTCTCTTCACCCTTCACTCTGCCGCACTGTATCAAGCACCCACGATTAACCTATCCGTGTCCGAGATCTTCATGGAAGGAGGCTCAGCGCTTGAGACACCGCCGGTGAAGACTGGGGGTGACGGCGCCGGCGCCAATGTTTCCGATGGCAGCCTCACATGGGGCACAGGCGCCGCGCATGGTGGTAACGGTGTCACGTACGGTGATGCGGCGGCTGTTCCAGCTGCCTACGGTAACTACGCTGAAGCTCGCGCCTTTGGTAGCCAAGGCGGATTGAACGGTGGCTTTGGTGGCTCAACCGTGCTTATGCAGGTCGGTTTCGATGCCCACATTGACGGCCGTGTCAATGCATCCGGTGGCCGTGCCTCTTCAAGCAATGGCGGAGGTGGCAGTGGTGGTAGCGTTTTGCTGCACACCCACATTCTGTCAGGTTTTGGCCAGCTCCTTGCCACTGGTGGCGATGGCGCTGACCGTGGCTCTGGTGGCTCTGGTGGCCGAATTAGCGTTCACATCACTGGCAGCGACACATATCATGGCGACATGCAGGCTTTTGGTGGCTTTGGCGGTCAGGCGTCAGAAACTGGCGTCTTCATCGGTGGTACACACGGGCCTGCCGGCACGGTGTACATTGGGCAGATTGGCAATGCCACAGACCCAACTGAGGATATTTATGTCTTGGGCACATACATGGGCACCAAAGCAAGCTTTGTGACTGTGATTGTTGACAACGATGGTCGCAACCATGACGCAGCCACGGTCATCCTGGGCGACGCCTTTGGGTACGTGGAAATTGATCAACTCGAGGTTCGCAACCATGCCGTCTTCCGCGTCGCCAACGATTCGGCCCTGGTGGTCGTTCATGATTTCGAGGGCGATCGCACCGGTCTGGTCCACGTCCACTCCAAGCAGCGCATCATGGTTGAGGTTGTTGAGGGCAAGTCCACAGAAAGTCTTGCTCCGGTCAGCTGGTTGCTGGATCCCAACGCCAGTGCTGTGTTCCCGACTCGCAACACCTTCCTGGGGACGCGCAATGAAATCTACGGCCGCATCGTCAACGTTTTTGACTTGCGCGCGGCGGAAGGCTGCGTATTGGCCTTTGCCAATACGTCGCGCACCGCGCACTTGGAGGGCGAGCCCTTGGCCTTCAACTTGGTCCGAGAATCCAATCCTGGCAACCTCTCCTTCAGCGGCAGTGTTACCATTCAGAAGGGATCGACGCTCAACTTGAGTCTCGTGCCTGAGTACATGCTGCTCTCCACTTCCCTCCTGCATCTCAAGTATCATTCGCTCACCACCATGAATCGCGGCATGATTGCCGCCTTTGAGATTTCAATTGAGAGTCGTGGCGTGCTCACAGTCAATCATACAGGCTTTGAGGCCGAGATGGGCCCAGGCGCTGGTGTCAGCTACTCGGATAAGTACGGCCGCTCTCGTGGTAGCGGAGCAGGTCATGGCGGCCAGGGTGGTGGTGACTACAAGGATGAGCCTTACTATGAGGACATTCCCGGCTATCCTGGGTTGCCTGGTCATTATGTCGAAGGTAACGGAACCGGTGGTCCTGCCTACGGCTCGATTGTGCAACCACTTTTGCTTGGCAGTGGTGGTGGCTCAAGTGACACGGGAGTTGGTGGCCGTGGCGGCGGCTTTTTGCATATTCTTTCCCCCTCTACCCTTCGTCTGGACGGTATCGTGTGGGCCGCTGGTCAACCGGGCCAAGGCAATCACAGCGGTGGTGGCTCTGGTGGCAGCATTCTTATCGATGCCTTCAACATCACCGGTCATGGCAAGGTTGACGTGTCTGGCGGCGATGGTTCCCTCCTGGGTGGCGGTGGCTCTGGCGGGCGCATTGCTGTGCACTGCCGCTTCAAACATTCGTTTGGCGGCCAGTATCGCTCGGCGCCTGGTACTGGCAGCACCGCCGGTACTGCTGGATCCATGTATCGCGAGGAGACCGCTCGCGGTCCGCAGTATGCGGATATCAAGTATGGCTCGAGCGGGCAGATCGAAGAGGTGGCTGGCTTCACCTATGTGAAGTTTGATGCGGAGGATCATGTTACACCATGGTATTCGCTGTTGATCGAAGGCGAAGCTGACACTTTTGCCTTTGACGAGGTTGAGCTCTCGCGCCACGCCAACCTGGCTCTCTACCATCCAGACTCGATTGAACAAATTGAAATCACTATCGATGAATTTGTTGGCGACGAGACCGGGCGCATCCGCATTGTGGATCACCAACGTTTGTGGGTCGATTACGAGGAGGGTGTAAGCTCGATTTCTTACGCGCCGGTCTCATTCTGGATTCGTCGCGGCGGCGAGCTGCTTTTGCCTGATACGGTGTACTGCTTTGGGTCTCGAAACATCATCGAGGGCACTTTGACAGGTGTGCTCAAGCTCATGCTCATGGACGGTGCAGACACGGAAATTGCCAGTAGCACCAATACGGCTCGCTTGGAGACCAACACCAGCTACTTGTGGGCGACAGCACCGGGCAATATCACCACAGGCACAATTGAGGTGCGCAACGGTGGTTTGCTCAGCTTCCGACGCGTCAGCACTGAGCTCAACCTTACCCTTGCTTACCTCAACGTCAAGTGGGGCGGCGAGCTCAAGCTGAATCACGCCCAAATATTCAGTGATTATGGCTACGTCGAAGCCACGGGTGCCATGCACCTGGATGCTCAAGGCTACGGCTGGAGCGAGGATGCTCGTGGCATGGCTCCCGGTGTGACAGTCAACGATGTGGCGTCGGGCGCTGGCCATGGTGGCCATGGTGGTGGCAACGCAACGTTGCTCTTTAACGGGTTGGCCGAGTTTTTTGATCCTTTGGGTGGTGGCGTTTACGGCGACATGTTCGCGCCCCACCACATGGGCTCAGCAGGTGGTCACGGAATCGGTGGCCGAAACGTCAGTACCGGTGGCTATGGTGGTGGCCAGCTCTACTGGTTTAGCAAGACCTCCGTTGAGATTGACGGTATTCTCTCCGCTCGCGGCGGGAATGGCACCGGCATCAACTCGGGTGGTGGCAGCGGCGGCAGTCTCTTTGTCCAGACCTTCAACTTTTCGGGTCACGGCGAGCTGAGTGTCGTTGGCGGTCACGGCCGACGACTTGGCTATGACGGCGCTGGTGGGCGTATTGCTGTCCATTGTGAGTGGCAATACACCTTTGGTGGCGTCTTGAGCGAACGCGGTGGAAACCGCTTGGAGCCTGATTACATTTCGACTGCTGCACGTCAAATCAACAAGTACAACATTGACCGCACCCACGGGTATGGTGGTGGCTTTGATCCGCTCAAGGGCGAGTTTTTGCTGCCAGAATGGCCGTACAACGTGGTCCATCGTTATGTCGTTGACCAGGAAACTGGCGCCCCGGCGTATCGTGGTGCCTACTTTTTGGAGAATCAGGCCAACATTATTCAAATTTGGACGGACGAGGATGGAACCTCATATGTGGCCGTCCGCAACGCCGATCGCATCTACTCCACCATCACCAAATATGCTGCGGATGGCTTCCAGACAGTGTTGTGGCAGACGGACGACCTGGTGCCCAACTTGGGCGGTGTTAGCTGCGACCGACATTACGTGTACGCCATGGCCTCGAGTGGCGCTCACCTGTATCGTCTGAACAAGTACACCGGAGAATTGGACAACGACTTTGATTTGTCTTTGACGGGCGGCGCCTCGTTCTCTCAGCTTGATGGCGGTCTTATCGTTGCTCAGGAGAAGGTCTTTTATGCCGAGGGCTCGCGCTTTTACCGATACGATCTGGCCACGGGAGCGTACGATGGTTGGAACAGCCCCACGTTCGTTGACGTGGTCGGCCTTTCCTTTGACGGCAAGGACGCTTGCATCCACGGTCCTGCCTCGACATCCCTGTACTGTTACGAGATTCTGGAGTTTAACGCCTACATTGACGTCCAAATCGAGAACATCTCGGCGTACTATGGCCATGAGCTGAATGCATTTGGCGCCGCTGCTGGCACGACATATGTCCAGGCTAACAACAAGCCTCCATCACTGCGCAAGTTGCGTGGTGACCAGGACTTGTTGGATCAAGCAGCCAACGGCACCTTGGTCGTCGACTATCACTACACGCATATCGACAACGCCGGCTTTTTTGTCCCGGGATCGACAGTCATCTTTGCCAATGACGAGCGCTACTTTGAGTTTGAGAAACTGGAGCTGACCGGCTACAGTCGGCTGGAGGTGTATCATCCCACGCGCACTAACGTCACCATCGTGGCGCACGAGTTTGTTGGCGATCGCACCGGTCTTTTCCATATTCAAAGCAACCAGACGCTTTTGGCCGAGTACGTCGAATCCCAAACTAATGTTACGTACGCCCCTTGCTCATTCTACCTCGAGGAGAATGCCACAATCGTTTTCCCCAGCACGGTCCACGCCACGGGTGTTCGTTCGCATTTTGAGGGCTTGCTCATCAACGTTGAGGTCATGTTCGTTGAGGACGGAGCTTACGTGGAGTTTGGCCCTGACGCTCAGACGGGACTGATTGAGCACGGTACCTACGAGGACGTGACTGGTGCCGGCAACCTTACATTTGGCGCGTTCTACGTGGAGTTTGGTGGTACGGTGGAGCTGCGTCGTGTTCACGACGGCCGCTTTACCTTTCAAGCGGGAGAATTGCGCGTCATGCATTTTGGCGAAATGTTCCTGCGTTATGCCTTCATTGACTCTGCCGACGGTTACGTCGAGAGCGAGGGCCAGTTGCACATGGACGCCATGGGCTATGATGCCGAGGCTGGTCCGGGACGCGGTGAGACTTTTGATACGTTTGGTACCGGTGCAGGCCATGGCGGGGAGGGCGGTGGCAACACCACTCACTTTGGAGCGCCCTACGATTCCGTTTATGCGCCATTTGAGCTCGGTTCTGGGGGTGGCAGCGGCACGGCTTTGCGCGAGGACTTCACACCGGCCGTTGGCGGCAGTGGTGGCGGTCGCTTGATCTGGAAGGTTGGCAACATCCTGCAGATTAACGGCCTGGTCAGCGCAGTTGGTGGCAGCGGTGACGGCCGCCGCACCGGCGGTGGCAGCGGTGGCACCTTGCAAATCGAGGCCTTCAACATGTCTGGTCACGGTACGCTCTCGGTCGCCGGTGGTTCTGGCGGTGTTGACGGCTACGGTGGTGCCGGTGGTCGCATTGCCGTTTTGTGTACGAACCGCTTCACCTATGGTGGCGAGCTGCGCGACGCTGGCGGCATTGATGTCCATCCCCCATTTGAGCAATCGACGCCCACGTCCTTCACGTTGGCGCTGAATCCGGCTGACTACGGTGCTGGCTTTAACCCCATCACAATGGAGTACTGGTTCCCTCGTTCGCAATCTGCCATTGTCGACCGCTATAATCGGGACTCGCGAGCCTACACGGGCGCTTCCATCGTTGGTGACGCGAACATCATGTCGCTTTGGTTCGATGAGTATGGCTATCAGTTCCTCGCAAACGGTGACGGCAACAAAGTAATGGCCTTTGGCCCTTACCCCAGCTCTGATCAGCTATGGGAAACTGACCTGCAGTACATGCTCCATGGTAGCGGCGCTGCGGCGGTGGCCTCCAGTGGCCGCTACGTTTATGCCATGCGTGGCCAGGATGAGACGGTGTACGTCATGGATCGCGCGTCAGGTAAAATTCTTTATTCGTATGGTTTGGTTGGCGGCGCGCCTTTTACCGCGCAGCTCTACGGCGGCTTGGCAATTGTGCACGACAAGCTTTTCTACGGCACCGGTAACCAGATTTGGCGGTATGACCTTGCCACGGGCCACTTCGACGGCTACACTTTTACAGTGGCACGTACCATCCACAACATGGTGTTTGACGGCAGACACATCTGCGTTGCCTCAAACTCGGATAACAATATGGCCTGTTATGCCGTGGTTCTTGGCGACTCATACAACCATCCTGCCAAGGGCGGCGCCATCAACTGGCGGGGCGCTGCGGCGGGCACGTCCTACGTCGAAGAAACACTTCGCCCTCTGTCTTATCGCGAGCAAAAGTATTCTTTCTCTCGCCAGGAAGTGCTCTTGGCAGCGGACTTTACGTACGTGCACGCTGATAATCTGGCCGTTGCGGTTTTTGGTGCGACCGTCATCATGGAGAACAACACGCAAGTCTATGAATTTGACGAGATTGAGGTCACAGGTTTTGCGCGCTTGGCGTTCTACCACGACTATCGTGTCAACGTAACCGCCCACCTCTTCCGAGGTGATCGCACGGGTATTCTGCACCTGCAGGATGGACAGATTCTTTTTGCTGAGTACGTGGAAAACTTTGCCAATTCGACGGAGGCGCCGACCTCTTTCTTGCTGGACGCTGGATCAGAGATTGTATGGCCTGTCGAAGTTCATCTCATGGGTGTCAACTCGAGCTTTTCCGGAACCATCACAAACGTCAAGACGCTTTTGGCTACGGATGGCTCGAATTCGATTTTCTACTCAACCGTCAACACGGCACAGTTGGATCAGGGAATGCACGTGGATGTGTCCAACTCGTCCAACATCTCCATTGCGGCTATTTATGTCAAACTCGGCTCTCAGCTCGAGTTTAGCAACATTGCAGACAACCTTACCATTACTGCATCAACCTTGATTGTGCGCTATGGTGCCTTGCTCATCTTCAACGAACTGGTGGTCTCAGCCCGCTTGTTATCCGTCGAGAGTGAGGGTGCCCTCGTGGCACCTGGTCGGGGGTTCATGCCCGGTGAAGGGCCTGGCGCTGGAAGTGCCGGGGTGGGTGCCAGCTATGGCGGCTTTGGTGGTGGTCAAGACCCTGCGCTTCCAAGCTCAAATCCCCACGGCACCGTTTACTCTCCTTTCCAAGCAGGTTCGGGTGCAGGCTCCCCGTCAGACGACCTCGTTGTTGGAGTTTGCTACCAAAACGGCGTGGCAACGCACTTGAAGGCGACTTGCACCCTTGGTGCCGGCGGCGGCCGCTTGCACGTACAAACCGGTGCTGAAACAGAACTGGACGGCCTGCTGTTCGTTGGTGGTGCTCCCGGCTATGTCGATAGCAGCGGTGGCTCGGGTGGTTCCATCTTTATCGAAACCCTGAACATCACCGGACACGGTGAGGCCAACGTGAACGGCGGCGCTGGAAACGGTACCGGTTTTGGTGGATCTGGTGGCCGCATGGCCATTCATGCCAGCTTTGCCTTTGCTTTCGGCGGTGCCTTGCGTTCCGTTGGAGGCTTGCCGCAGGGCGGTCCGGGCACAGTGTTTGCTTTTGAGAGCAATCGAGGACCGCAGTATGAGATTTACAAGTACGATCCGTCTTTGGCCGAAATTCTCCCCGTATCGCCGCACGAGCGTGTCATTGTCGACAACGAGGACCGGGCCGGCGCCCTACCGGGTGTTATTATGGACACGGCCACGGACCTGCTCGAGTTCAATGAAATGACCCTCAATGGCTTTGCTTTGCTTTGGTTTTACGATTCGCCAACCAACGATGTCACCGTGGTCGGTCACAAGATGCTTGGCGACCGCACTGGTGTTGTTCACGTGCGAGACACGCAGCGCTTGTTTGTTGAGGTTGTCGTGACGAACGAGACAGTACACGACGCTCCCGTGACTTATCTGGTCGACGAAGGTGGCGAGCTGACTATGCCCAGCCATGTTATCCTGCGCGGGGAAGACCTACGTCTACGCGGTCGCTTGACCAACGTTCGGGTACTGCATTTGCAGCGCGGTAGCCATTTCGACTGCGCCGGCAGCGGCCACACGGCCGAGGTCAAGCTACAAGAGAGCAACGAAACGCGAATCATCAACGGCATTGAGTACGCGGTGATGGAAACGGGTAAGGACTACTATCCCGAATCCCAGTACCTCTCCATCTCTGACGATGGTCACCTCTTGTTCGATGAGGTCGACATTTTGGCCAACGGCAAGCTCAACATTAGCTCCCCCAACGCTGTCCTATGGGCAGCGTCCCTGAACATGCGGTACCGCTCGAACTTTAGCTCGACGACCCTGAACCTCACAGCCGTGGTATCCACATTGCACATCGAGCTTGATGGTTACCTCAGCAGCGATGGACAGGGTTTCTCGGGCCCTGTGAATGGGCGTGCGGGTGGCTCCTACGGCGGTTATGGCGGATCTGGCTACACGGGTTCTGTCGCAGCTCCCTATGGTGAGTTGACCTTGAGTTCACCGCAACCGGGTGCTGGTGGCCAAGGAAATACGGCCCGAGGCGGCGGTGCGCTTACTCTTCGTGTTGGCAGTCGCTTCTTTGTGGACGGCAACATTACCGCACGAGGCGCAGACGCCACCATGGGTGGTGGCGGCAGCGGTGGCTCCATCCGCATCGAATGCCTTGAGTTTGCTGGGCACGGCACGGTGACCGCAAACGGCGGTCGCGGCGCTAACGATGACAATTATGGTGGCAGCGGTGGTGGCAGCGGTGGTCGTGTCGGGTTGTACATATCCGAAGGCGATTTCCAATTCCACGGCGTCGTCGAGTCGCTGGGTGGTGCCCGTAGCAGTGGCGCATCGGCTCAGCACGGCGGCATGGGCACTGTGTTCATCGAGTACGTTCATGATTTCGATACGTACCGCCGGGCCATCTTTGATAACCAGGAGCGCGGCTCAAGTGCCCCTGCTTCCCAACTTCAGGGCACAAACATCGCCATTGATCAGCTCATCTTGCTGCGCTCTGCCGTGGTCAACGTGGCATCTCCCACCACATCCTTGACTCTGGGTAAATTGGAGGGTGACTTGACTGGCACCTTGCGGATTGGAAGCACCACCGTAGTTGTTGGAGGCGTCACTGATGCCAGTACCTCCCTGGCTGCCTCGGTCATCATACAAACCGGGGGCGTGCTGGAGGTCCCGCCTGCCCTGTATATTCCTCGGTCTCTCACCCTTCAGGGCTATCTCGGCGCCATCGATGTATTTGTATTGCCAAGCGCAACGCTGATCGTGAGTGGCGGTACGACTCGCTGTCGCACCAACGCTGTTTGTACGCCGGCAGAGTATGCAGCACGCGGTAACAAGCTGCTGCTCCACTCCCTGACGCTCGCATCTGGCTCAAGCTTGACCATGTCCAACTCATTCATTGGTGAGCTAACGAGTTCCAACGTGGGTGGTCTCTTGGCCGCTGATAGCTTGCAGGTGCAAGGATCGGCGGCCATTCATGGCTCGCAAACTTCAATTTGGGTTCGCCGCGCTCGTATCGACCGTTCGGCCACCCTTGAGGCCGATTACAACGGCTGGTCCAGTCAAGCGGGCCCGGGCTCGACGCGCAGCATCAGGGACGGCGCTTCTCACGGCGGTCGCGGTCGCCATGGAGGTTTTACCAATCCTCTCGTTGACAACGGCTATGTGTACGGCTCAGCCTGTGCGCCCATCACGGTGGGTTCGGAGGGTACCGATGATGATTCCTCAAGCAATCTCTCTGGCGGAAATGGTGGTGGCCTCTTCAACCTGCTTTCTGGCGAACTTCTCGAGTTTGAGGGCACAATCTCTGTTATTGGCGCGGACGGTGGCGACTCTGGAGACGGCGGTGGTTCTGGTGGCTCAGCCTACCTCGAGGCACCTTACCTGGAGGGCCATGGCATCGTCAACATCGCCGGCGGTGATGGCGACAGGTTCGTTGGCATCGGCAGTTCCCATGGCGGCGGCGGCGGCGGCGGCGGTCGTGCCGCACTGATTTCGCATCATCTGACGAACCAAGACTTCCGCGTAAACCCCGTTGCCGTTGGTGGCGATACCCCAGCTTCCTCCCGTGCCGAGAACGGCACCTTGTGTTTTGAGACCGTGTGTGGTAACCACGGTTCTTGGAACGCTGGCACAGGTACATGCACTTGTGACAGCGGCTGGGCTGGCCCTGCATGTATGTTTGTGGGCGATTGCGGCCTCCACGGTGCGATGGGCCCCAACGGCATGTGCGTTTGCGAACCTGGCTGGGTCGGCTACACCTGCGAGTATGAATGCGATTCCAACTCCACCTGCAACGGCAACGGCGTGTGTTCACCGCACGGCACTTGCATCTGCGACGACTGCTTTACTGGCTCGACGTGCGCAGAAGAATGCAGTGGAAACGGCGAATGCAACCCCGATGGCAAGTGCGAATGCGCACCCTGCTTCCACGGTGTATTGTGCGACGAATCGTGCTCTGGGCACGGCGTGTGTACCGCGGAGGTGTGCGAATGCGACGACGACTGGGGTGGTGACCTTTGCCAGAGTCCCATCTGCCCCGGCGAGGACGGTGCCTGCAATGGTCACGGCGCCTGCAACAGCTACTTGCATGAGTGTGTCTGTGGGGTCGGCTGGAGTGGGGATGACTGCAGCGTTGTCTCCTGCCCGCATGATTGCAATGGACGCGGTGACTGTGATGGTGAGAACTTCTTCTTCCCCCGCTGTGTCAACTGTACCGAGGGATGGATGGGTGCCGATTGTGGCTCCATTTGTCTCCACGGGGTGGAGGAACCCGCGCTCTCGGGCATTTGTGTCTGTGAGCCTGGTTGGGCCGGCGAAGGATGTAATCGTGAATGCTCGGGCTACGGCACGATTGACGATGACACGGGAGAGTGCGTTTGCGACTTTTATTCGGGTCGTCAGGGCACCTTCTGCGAGATTCCCGGTTGCCCTACTATTACCGATGAAGACTGCTCCGGCCATGGTGAGTGCAACTCGGAGAATGCCGAGTGCACCTGTGACCCCGGCTGGGTTGGTGTGGCCTGCAGCGTTCCCGATTGTCTCAACAACTGTCACTTCCGTGGCACCTGCGATCCTGACACCTACGCACCTCTTGTCCGTTGCGTTAACTGCGATGAGGGCTGGATGGGTTTGGATTGCGGCACGCCCTGCACTCATGGTATCGAAACGCCCAAGGACTCTATCAACTGCGTTTGTGAGCCTGGATGGACCTCGGAGAGTTGCAATGTCCAATGCAGTGGCGCTGGCATCATCGAGGGCGACCAGTGCATCTGCAACTACCTGCAAGGCTTCTGGGGTGAATTGTGCGACGAGCCTGGCTGCCCTGGCAACGGCGCGTGCCTTTTTAATACCAGTGCGCCGGGCATTTGTGATCTCTCTGGCGCCGAACGCATGGCTTACGGTGAGTCTTGCTCTGGCCGCGGTATCTGCAACTCGGAGTTGGCTGTCTGTGACTGCAACCCCGGGTGGCGTGGTCCTGGCTGTGAGAGTCCGGACTGCCCCGGCGAGCCTGACTGCTATGGCCGTGGCTTCTGTAACTACACGCTCGAGGAACCCATTTGTCAAAACTGCGATGCAGGTTGGATGGGACGTGACTGCAACACACCCTGCGTTCACGGCGTGGAAACACCCGTCAACTCAGGTTTCTGCTTGTGTGAAACGGGTTGGAGTGGCGAGAGCTGTGATGCTGAATGCTCGGGCAACGGTAAAATCCGCACGTCCGATCAGGGCGTCGTGTTTTGTGCCTGCGATTACGAGAAGGGATTCTGGGGCGAGCTGTGCGACGTGCCCGGTTGCCCCGGTAACGGCCCTTGCGCCGAGGGTGCATACGATGGCGTCTGTGGCTTCACCGATTACAGGCGCATGCAAGAGGGTCAGTCATGCAGTGGCAACGGCGAGTGCTCGGGCGGCGTTTGTGAGTGTTTCAACGGCTGGCAGGGCGTCGGCTGCGAAACCCCCGACTGTCCCGGCGTGCCCAACTGCAACAGCCAGGGCACGTGCAAGTGGGAGAACGAAACGGACCCCACCTGCGTTGACTGCATCGGTGTTTTCATGGGAGCTGCCTGTTCGGAACGATGCGTGCATGGAACGCAATCTCCGCCCAACTCGGGCATCTGCATCTGTGATCCGGGCTGGACCTCAGCCTCGTGCGATATCGAGTGCTCCGGTTTTGGAAGCATTGTCGGTGGAGTTTGCGAGTGCACTTTTGAGAGTGGCCGCTCAGGCGCTAGCTGCGAGATTGAGGGCTGCCCAACCAAGGTCGCGGGTGCAGAGTGCTCGGGTCACGGCGACTGCAATGCCTTGGGCGAATGTGATTGCCTTCCCTCCTGGGCAGGCATTGGGTGCCACATTCCTGATTGCCCCAGAAACTGCTCGGGCAATGGCGAGTGCTACGGCGACTGGGAGGACGGTCAAGCCTATTGCGTTTGTGATGCCGGCTACTTGTCCCCCTCTTGTTCGGTGCCTTGCGTGCACGGGGTCGAGACGCCCCTGCGATCAGGTCTGTGTGTCTGCGAGCCGCAATACACGGGCGTGTCGTGTGACGTTGAGTGCGATGACCATGGTGTCATCGTCAATGGCGAGTGCGTCTGTCGCACCGCTGTTCCCGGTGACTCGTGGTCTGGTTCGGCCTGCAATGTCGCCTCCTGCCCTGGCTCCCCAACATGTAGCGACAACGGCGTGTGCAACAGCGCGACTGGCGTGTGCACGTGTGATAACGGCTTTGCCGGAGCCAATTGCTCTGAGCCCGTGTGTCCGGGCGATCCACCATGCAACGGCAATGGTGACTGTCTCGAGGGAGGTCTCTGTGCCTGTCATCCCGACTTTACGGGCGTGGCGTGCGAACTGCCGTGCGTCAATGGCAACTTCTCCCTGGATTCGTTTGAATGCGAGTGTGACCCCTGCTACACAGGGGCTTCGTGTGACGTGGTCTGCAACAACCATGGTACTTGCAACGAAGCGACACAACAGTGCGTGTGTGATTACAGTAATGGTTGGCACGGTTCCGGCTGCGAAGAGCAAGGCTGCCCTGGCTCGGATGCTGTCTACGTCGTGAATCGCTCGATCACCCAGCTGACGGTGCCCGCTTCCGCCTACCTGGCGTGCTCAGGCAATGGCGAGTGCAATGAAGCTACGCGCGAATGCTTCTGTGATTCTGGCTTTGAGATGGAGGATTGCTCGGTTCCCGTTTGCCCCAACGACTGTAATGACCGTGGCGTATGTGGCATGTTCACGCCGGGCGAAGCTCAAGCACGCGTTCGCTGTTTTGACTGCGACGCTGGCTATGTCGGCTTGGAATGCCAGGTGCCTTGTGTGCATGGCGTCGAGAGCACCGAGGAAGCCAACGAGTGCGAATGTCTCTCGTGTTACCACGGCGATACTTGTGACACCCTGTGCAACGGCATTGGCTCATGTTCGCTTGAAGGAACGTGTGACTGTCCACCGAACGAGCTGGTTGAATACGACGTGTACTGTCGCGAGAAGCGCTGTCCGGGCATTGATGTGGAGTGCAGCGGGCGTGGCGTGTGCAACTTGGCCACCGAGACTTGTGTCTGTGACCCTGGCTTCAACGGCACAGGATGCGAGATCCCGCTGTGCGCAGATGATTGCAATGACCGCGGCGTATGCGATGTCTCCACCGACGATGAACCCTGGTGCGTCAATTGCAGCGGCAGCTACATTGGTGCCGCTTGTGAGCTTTTGTGCCTTCATGGTGTCGAGCGTGCGCCCTTTTCAGGCGAGTGCCAGTGTGACACGGGTTGCTGGTCAGGTGTATCCTGCAACCTCATTTGTTCAAACCACGGCACGTGTGTTGATGGTGCATGCGAGTGCAACATGGACCCGTATGATGAGTCTTCTGGCTGGACCGGGAGCGATTGCTCTAATCAAACTTGCCCGGGTCTCGGAGGCATTGCTTGCTCTGATCACGGCACTTGTAACGACGCCTTTGAGTGTGAGTGCGATCTCAATTGGAAGGGGCGTGGTTGCCACCTTCCCGATTGTGAGCGAGACTGCAATGGACGTGGCGAGTGCATCTTTGATGAGGAGCTAGGCGCGCCCACATGCATCAATTGCATCGAGGGCTGGATGGGTGCCGCGTGCGATATTCCTTGTGTGCACGGCGTGCAGTATCCCATGAACTCGGGCATCTGCGTCTGCGATGATTGTGTGTCGGGAGATATTTGCAACACAACTTGCTCAGATCAGGGCATCTGTAAGTATTCCTCAACGGGCAACTATTGCGATTGTAACTCGGCCGAAACAGGCTTCTTTGGAGAATTCTGTGAAGTACGCTCCTGCCCCGGCATCGACCTTCCTTGCTCGGGCCATGGTGTGTGCGACATTGGCACGCAGAACTGCACGTGTGATGCCGGATGGAAGGCTGCTAATTGTTCAGTGCCTGACTGCTTCGGCGAGCCTGACTGTCTGGGTCGTGGCACGTGTACCGGACTCTACGACCCGCCCTCTTGCATCAATTGTGAGGCAGGATGGATGGGTCCCGGTTGCGAACTTCCTTGCGTCAACGGCACGCAATTCCCTATGAACTCTGGCATTTGCGAATGTGAGCCCGCCATCTGCTTTGATGGCCCGTCGTGCACGCGCGAATGTTCCAACCATGGCACCTGCGTCAACGGTGGCTGTGAGTGTGACACAGCCTGGTGGGGCGAGCGCTGTGGTATCCGTGGCTGCCCGGGCGTCGGCGAATCTTGCTCGGGCCACGGTACTTGCAATCCGGAGGAACAGGTTTGTCGTTGTGATCCTGGCTGGCGTGGGGTTGATTGCAACACGCCCGACTGCCCCGGCGAACCTGATTGCAATGCACGCGGAGACTGCGATCCAGATGAGGCCTACAGCCGCCCCATCTGCGTCAACTGTTCCAAGGGCTGGATGGGTACGTCATGTGACCAACCCTGTGTCAATGGCAACCAAGTTCCAATGGATTCAGGCATCTGTGTCTGTGACCCGTGCTTCAGCGGCACTAACTGCGATGTCGAATGTGGCGGTGAGGGTACCTGCGGCTGCGCTGCTGGTTGGACTGGCACATTCTGCACCGAGTTTGACTGTGCAAACAATTGCTCGGCGCATGGCACGTGTGTCTGGGACAACGGAGATGACCTTCCCCACTGTGAATGCGAGCCTGGCTTTGCGGGTGACAATTGTGCCACATTTGTTTGCAGCGACGATTGTCACAATCGCGGTCTCTGCGCCCGCAACGGTACCGAAGCCGAAGCCACTTGCTATTGCTTCAACGACAACATTGTCGGCCCGACCTGTGGGGGCTGTGCAGCGGGCTGGAGTGGCCCCAATTGTACTATTCCTGATGCAGCCGATGTATGCTCGCCCCTCCTTGCCACCATGATTGCTGAGTATGCGGCTCAAGCGCCAACTCCTGCGGTCAGCTCCACTACGACAACGACAGCCGGAAGCGCGACCACGGCCACTGGCTCCACGCCCGCGAGCACATCAAGCACCACCCCGAGCGCCACTACGACCACGCAACCAACGCCTGTCCTGGCCCTGTGGCCACATGTCTCACCCCGCTTGACGTACGATGGTTCTGCTTTTGCCTTCAACGGGGTGGTGGCGCGTGACACGGACGTGTGTCGGGCTGCGGCCACCATGTGTGATGGCGTGGCGGTGCAGCTTGCAGCCAGCAACGGTACCGTTGGTCTTGTTGCCGGTGAGCAAGCCTGGCTGGCCGTTGGTGTGTACGTGTTTGAGAACAACGTCACCGGTGCAGTCATCACAGTTCCAGATTTATGTGCGCTGCAGCGCCTGGCCGACTTGACTCTGCGCTTGTCGGTTGAGGATAGTGCTGTGGAGGATGACGACAACGCCATCTCCCCGCTTCCTGGGCTCGGCATTGATCTGTCCAACCGGCAGTGCATCTGTCGTGAAGGACGCAAGGGCCCCCTGTGTGGTCAGGTCGACTGCCCCGGGGAGCCAGATTGCAACAATCGTGGCAGCTGCGTGGATCGTGCTTCTGGGCCGGTCTGTCGATGTGACCCAGGCTACACGGGCGAGGCGTGCGAGGATCTTGTTTGCCCAGGCACCCCGACGTGCTCGGGCCGTGGTGTCTGTGCCATCTCCGCAACAACCGGCGTTCCGGCCTGCGTGTGCAATAACTCGTTTGCTGGTAGCGACTGCTCCCTGTGTGCCACGCGTTACGCGGGTACCGGCTGCTCCGTGTGTCAGCGCAACTATATTGGTTGGGCGACACACGACTGCTCCGTGTATTGCGAGCATGGGTATGCCACCGTTCCTAACGGTGCCATCTGTCGGTGCTATGATGACAGCGTGAACGGTCATTGGGAAGGAGAAGGCTGCACAATCTGCCAGGAGGGCTGGGAATACCCCTCGTGTGCGACCTGCCACGATGATTACGGCGATGAGGGTTGTGGGGTGCGCTGCAAGGCCGGTCAGGGCGAACTCGTGCCCGCCTCGTTGGCTTCAAACGCCGGCTCCACGGCGTCTGTCGAGGATGATGAGAACGTCGACAGCGTTGTCAGTGAACGTGTGGACTACTTGCCCGTTGTACCGCATGTCGAGTGCGTCCGCAATCTGACCAGTGGCATCCAGGTCTGGCTCGGCTACGAGAATGTGAACGAAGTGTCTGTTAGCATTGCGATCGGCGCTTTCAACCGCTTTATGCCAACCCTCTCCGATTACCAACGTTCGCCGTTTATCGCCTCGTCTAGCTCCACAACCAGCACATCTCGAACCGCGTCCGATCTAGGCCAACCGACTGCCTTCATGCCTGGACGTGTGCATAACGTCTTCAGCGTGAACATTGGCCACGGTGATCGCATCACTTGGGTTCTCAACAACCCGAACTCCAACTATTACGACCGGAGCGTGGACCTCAGCTCTGCCCTCGTCGCGTTGGTGCCTTGCGATGAGGCAGATGACCGTAACGAGCTGGATGTTGACGATGACGTCCAGAACGGCCCGGGCGTCTCCTCGTCCACCACCACCACAACGACAACGACAACGACAACGACAACTACCAGGGCTGGTGGAAGCAACGGTGAGCCGATGGTTTGCCAATGCCTTGAGGGCTTCTGGGGTCCAACTTGCGACTTCGCTTGCCCCGTTGGTCCCAATGGCTTGGCCTGCAGTGGTCACGGCTATTGCGACACCACCACTGGTGAGTGTGTTTGTGAGCTCAAGTGGAGTGGCGATGATACACAAGACTTCGACGGCAGCCCATCGCAAGTTTCAGACCGTGTCGGCTTTGACTACACTTACCCCAATCACCGCATCCCGGTTCAGCACAATTCGACCTTGGCCCCTTACCGCACGTCATGTTCGGCTTGTGCGGATGGCTGGATTGGCCACGATTGCGGTGTCGCCACGACTGAAATCCCTGCCTCTGAATATCGCGTCTTCACGGCCAGCGGATACGGGCGCTTTACAACCTTTGACGGTGCTGGATTTTCCTTCGCGGGCGCCGACGAGTTGCTTTTGTACGAGAGTTCGACCCTGACGATTCAGGCACGTCTGAACCCTTGCGGTGCCCGGGCCTTCTGCCTCGTAGCTGTGTCGTATGCTACGGCCGCCCACGTCTTGGTGGTTCGCGCGCCGTACGTGGTCAATGCCGCACCACTGGTGTTCCTCGATGGCGAGCCGCTGCCCATCGGTTCGGAGGGACAGCTGGACGCACATAGCTTCGATGGCTCGACCCTCAAACAGGTGGATTCTGAGGCATACTCGATCCGTACCGCCCAAACGCGCCTCCACGTGCGTATTGTGGGTCGCATGCTTTCGGTGGCCTTCCGCATTTCCTCACAACTCTGCAATACAGTTGATGGCCTTCTTGGCAATTGCGACAGCGATCCCACGAACGACTTTGCCATCAACGCGACGCACTATCTCACGGACATTCCAGTCTCCAATCTTTACACGACCAATATGACTCAGCAGAACATCCATGAGCTCGTCGTTCCACGCTATCGAGTTAATCGCCTTGCATCCCACTTTGCAGTCTTGTACGACTACGGCAACTATGGAGAGCAGCGTGAATTGCTGGGGTCGCTCTACGCTCTCAGCTTCAACAACACCGCATGCACTTCCAAGGCTCTGTACATTTTTGGTGAGCAGGCCATCACGCTGGACTTCTACGTACAGGCTGAATCCTACGGTGGTCCTATTGTGTCCTACGCCACGCGAAGCGTCTTTGCGATTGTAGGTGAACCGGAGTGCCCGGCGGAGGACGCAGACTGCACACACCCTGAGGCGCATCGCTTGCATGTGTTGTGGAACTCGCGGCTGACCCCGCTCGATCTCGAGCTGCAGGTCGGCGATTGGAACCAAGTGGTACTGATCTGGCGCCCATCGAGCGACCTGCAATCTGGCACGCTCACCGTTTACGTTATGGGCAGCGTTGGTGTGCCTCAGGCCGATGGCTCTGTTCAGCCTGAATTTGCTTCTCAAAGTCTCATTCTCACGGGCAATCCGTTCATGCCCGGTGGTGCCCTGTCCTTCGGTCAGTTGGGCGTGGCCACCGAACCTAGCCGCTACAGTGCTTCAGTGCCATTTGTCGGCAGCATTGACGAGGCCCATCTGTGGAACTACGCTCTCGACCAGACCGAGTTGCTCGAGCTCTGGTCGACCGCGCCTAGCCTGGACTCAAATGGTCTCATCGCATACTGGAACTTCAATGCTGGCCAAGGTGAATACGTGCGCGACCGCATCAGCCCCTTTACATGCGAAGATAGCGAATACGATGCGCCCTGCTTGTACCTACCTTCGAGCTCCGAGTATCGCGCTCCCAAGTGGTCCTTCAGCACGCTTGAGCTGACCGTGGTAGACCTTTCTACAGAAGAGCTGTACACCACCACGTGGTCCAGCACCTCGCTGCGCTCGACTGCCGAAGCGCTCTGCAGTTCAGCCTTCAACGAGTCGCAGCCTCACATCGCCGCTTGCTCCGCAATGGGACCGTCCATTCGCCAGTTCTTCCGTGACATGTGCCTCAAAGATGTGTCATTGGCGGCGAAATTGAACCCCGGCATGATTGCAACCATTGTCTACTCGGATGTTTGTGATGACCTCGTGCCCACCACAGCCAGTTGGCCGCTTGCGCCCCTCTGCCACCACTACACTCAGGGCTCGGTCATCTTCCCAATCTACTACGGTACTGACTGCAACTTGCGTTGCTTCATGGGCGAGCCCGATTCCGTCGCTTCCACATGCACTTGCCACGATGGGTATTATGGTGATGAGTGTGCCGATGCTTGTCGTGGTGGGGCCGTGGAGCCCTGCTCCGGCCACGGTGAATGCTTGGAAGCAAGTGGAAATTGCGTCTGCGAGCCTCGCTTCCAGGGTGCTCTTGATTGCAGTGTCTGCACCTCAGGCTACTCGGGCGATGACTGCAGTGTACTCACCGTGTCACGCGATACGGCTGTGCTCTACACGTGGACCATGTTTGGGCAGGGTTACTACGCCAACTTGCTGGGCGAGCAAAAGAAGTTTAGCTCGCAGGGCCGCTACATCATTACGCTGTCGCCCAACCAGTACTTCTCCGTCTTGACCGAACAGGTGCGCTGCCCGCAAGCCACGGCGTCGTGTGCCAACTACGTTCGGGTGAGCATTGGCAGTCGTGTTCTCGAGTTCACCATCGATGTTGCCACTTCGACCCTTGTCGTGTCGCTTGTCGGCACTGACGGGGACCAGGCTGCGGCGGCGGCGTTTGCCTCGGGCAACACAACCATTGTCTCCGGCTACACGCTTGAGCGTGAGTCAAGCAACAACTACATCCTGCGCGGTCCCGACTCACTCAAGCTCACCATCACCAGCTCTGGCAAACTCTTCACCCTCATCGGACAGGTCTCGCGCGGTTACTGTGAGGCCTCGTACGGTGTCATGGGCCGCTGTGTTGCAGATGGTGATGCGCCCGTGCCTCGCACAATTGTGTATGACGGCCCGTACTCGAGCTGCGCCGTATTCCCATCGTCACACATTCGACAACTCTCTGGCGCGCTTGTGAGTTTGACTGGACGGTGTGGTGTGCCCTTGCTGTCGCTGAACCAGACCGTGCTAAACGTTCCCGTGGCTCTCGAATTGAGCGGCTACCTGGGTCCGTGCTACGCAGGAGCCTGCTGGTCCCTCTACCATCTTGATATGGCAGGCAGCCCAGCCATCGATTTTGATGACCTGGGTCAAGCTTCTGTGGGATCTGAACCTGTGACGGTGGCCTCGCTGGTGTTGTCCAGTGATCACGCCATTGGCGTGGTGGGTGCGTCGGTGCAAGCCGTCCTATATCAGGGCCTCGTCTTGCTGACTGCCAGCGAACTTGGTCTTGAGGTCTACGTGCACCCCAGCTTGGCCAGTGCCTCATCCGGCATGTGTGCGGAGATCATGGATGACAGTGACCTTCAAGTTCAAGGCCATACTTTGGCCGAAGAAGTGTTTGATGACACGTGTACTGGCTTGGATGTCATTGTGCCAACGTGCAGCAATCCCGCGCGCGCTGCCGAGGCAGCAGGTGCTTGCCAGCGCATCTTGACTGACTATGCAAGTTGCGATAATGACGTCAATGGTACCGCTTTCTATCTGGCTTGCATGGCCTCGGTGTGTCAAGCTCGAACAATCGAACCGGCCTGCGGTGTGACGCAGGCCTTTGAGCGTGCATGCATCGGTGCCGGGCACATGGATTTTGAGTCGGTTGTGTTCGACTGCAATGTCTGCTCGACGTCGGCCATGTGCGCCGACAACCAGCAGACATGCCAGACGTTTGGAGCTGGCATGGTTCGTCTGACCAATGGCGAGCACGTGCATTACCCAGGCATGTGCCCGCTCCGCATGCTCTATGATGATGCGATGGAGGTTCACGCCGTGGTGCGTTCCGACGACCCGCAAATGGCCGCTGGTGTGATCATCAATAACCAGCGCCTAGCCATGTCCGAGGGCATTTTGCTCCTGGATGACACGCCTGTGGACATGCCCGTCACAACCTTGGAAATGGCTGTGATGCGTGTCAACCTCTCAGCCGTGGTCTATCTGCCGGCTTATGAAATGCAAGTGGTGCTCGCGCCTGACGGCCGCGTCATGGTTAGTGCAACATCTGCCAGCCTTGCGAATATGGACGGCTTCTGCCGTGCTTTTGAGTACAACAGCACCTGGACGGCTGCACGCCTCAGTGTTGTAAACTCTTGGGGCACCGGAGTGCTTCCCGCGCAATCCGAATCGTGCACTCTCACGGTAGACAAGCCCATTGAGCCGCCGTGTTTCGATGGTCAGGGACCTTGTGCGGCGCTGTCTTCCGCAACGAGCCCTCTGGCTGCGTGCTTTGCAAACGTACCTGTGGGCGAATTCGCAACCTCCTGTCGCTTTGACCATTGTGCGGGTGGCATGGGGTGCCGCGCCTTGAATGCGTATGCTTTGGCCTGTGCCAGCCATGACTCGGCTCTTCAAGTGACAGCTCCTTCATGTGCCGATTGCAGCGACGAAAACACCTGTGCCGACGCGCTTGAGTGCCGCATCGAGGGCTCGTACCTTGGCTCATCTCTGATTGCCTCGCGCATTATCGATACGGATTGTCTTGCAGGCGGCGTTGGTGTACTTTCGCTGTGTGCCGACGATGCGAGCGCTGATCGCTTCAACATCACCCGTCCAGAACGGGATGGTGCCTTGCTGTTTGAGATGGTCAACATGCACCTCTTGGTGGCGGCTAACCTCACCGCCCACCTCAATGGTGCCCCGCTCTCTCGAGGCCTGACCAGTCTCGCAAATGCTGGCTGGGTCCATCTTTCCGAAGGCGAAGTTCTCATCAATTTGTTCGATGCAATCACGCTCGTTGTTGCGCCCGAAGCTGTGACGGTGACGGGTGCCACGACTGCCCACCTGTGTGGTGCTTGTTTGGATGGCAACCTGTGCCCACCGCGCAATTTGAGTAGCGAGACGTGCACGGGCTCTTTGGCTGCAGATGCTGCCGAAACATGCTTGAGCCTCCTTGCTGACGTTGACTTTGCTTCGTGCTCGGTTACGGCCGTGGATGCCGCCAGTGTTTGCGCTCAAGATATCTGCGCGTTTGGTCTTGATCGTTCATGCTCAACTCTGCAGACCATGTTGGCGTCATGCTCTGGCTCTAACGGGCCCGCCGATGTGCTTGCGCCTTGCGGGCCCTGTGATCGTGACCTCAGCCAATGCCATGATCTTCTGGATTCATTGGGCGTCTGCACGCTTCGTGACGATGTCTTTACCACATTTGCTGCTCAGCGCGCTTGGCGCCCGCTCGATGCTTGCATCTCAGTGCTGTATGAGCTGAGCTTGCCCAACAATGGCTCCGTTTGGCAAGTGCTGGCCAACGCTTCGTTGGTGCAGATTGTGGTGGATAATGTCACTGTTGCCCAAGGCGTGCATACCACGCTCGGAGCAGCCATCCAGGTGCTTAACGACACAATGGCTCAGGCCGTTACCTCCTCGCTTGTTCGTTTCAGTGCCTTGGACGTTTTCGTTCAAGTGACAACGCAGGGCCTGCACGTTAGTGCCGATCCAAGTCTTGATGCAAGCGGTGCTTGCACACTGTCAGCCGCCTATGTTGGTCCAGACGGCCTCTGCGCGCCCGCGCCAGCATCAACGTGCGACGCTACATCTCTCTCTGAAGCCACTGAGTATTGCTCGGGCCTGTTGGTGGATGATGCTTGGGAGGCATGCGGTGATCATGTATCCCCGGCTGCTTATCTCCAGCAGTGCATCCACCTCTGGTGTGAGGCCGACAACACGTCCTCTGGCCTGGGCTCTGCCCTACCATGCACCGCCATCGTCGCCTACAGGGATTCCTGCCTTTCCGCCGGCTTCAAGGACATTCCATTCGCTGTCGACATGTGCGACCCATGTGTGTCGTGCAAGAGTGCCATTTGCTCCGTTGTGCCGGGTGATACCTTCGCGGCTGGCACTGATTTCGCGCGCGTTGACCTGGGCACGATGTGGCAAGTCAACAATGGCTTGACCTTGAGCCCAGCCAGCAGCGTGCTGGTCAGTCTCACTCTCAGTGGCTCCGAGATTCAAGTTCTCCGCTCGGGTGCTCTGGTGTTCAATGGTGTTCGCCTTGCGTCGGGTGTAACCGGCTGGTTGAGCAGTGAACTTTACGTGGAAACAACTGCGTCGGCCGTTTCTGCTTATTTGATGACCGATAACTCGACGGAGCACATCGCAGTCTATGCCGATGGTAGTGTCACACTGTGGAGTAGTGATGTTCAGCGATGCCAAATTGCCAATGCACCCCCGGCAACTTCGTCTGACGCTTGTGACACTGTGCAAGTATCACGATTCCAGCGTTTGGATCAAGCCTGTGCCGTCTTAACGGCTGTGGACGGTGGCTATGCACCATGTCATGCCGCCGTGGACCCCACGCCATTTGCTGAGGCTTGCTTACAGGACAGCTGTGCGCTGATGAACGGCTATAGCTGCTCTTCACTGCGCGCTTATGAGCGACAATGCTTGGCTGCGGGCATCAACAACTTTTCGTCTTCACTGACAGAGGCCGCATGCTTTTCGCAACATACCACCGCGACTAGCAGCTGCACGGCCAGTGAATCCCTGGTGGTGTCCTTTAGCAACACACCGTGGCCACGTGGCTCGTGCGACACGGTGGTGTTTGAGGATAGTGAAGAGTTTAGCATCCTCCTCGTGAACGATACCGTCGTGGCAAACTACCAGGGTGTTGCTCTCATTCTGGCAGGTGCGCAGACTGCTGATCTTACCTACACCAGTGCAGATGGCAATGTGTATGCACAGGCGCGCTCTACCGGCACTGATGCCAATGCCCTGCTGTACCATCGTGGCCATGCTCTCCGACTCGGCATCGCAAACGGCGTGGCAACCCTAAACGTTGCTGCGCCTCTTGCTGCCACTGGCCTCTGCTTTGATGACCAGGAAGTTGGTGGTGTTGCTGGCGCGTGTGCGGTGGGGCCGTGTGCCAATACCACGGCAACTGCTGTGGCTAATGGGGCTTGTGCTGTCCTCGACTCTGATTATCTTGACGCTTGTCTAGCTGTCTTTGATGCCGCGTCGATGATGGCCGCTTGCGAACAGGTTGTTTGCCACTCTGATTCCGAGGATGCCGCGTGCACTCTTGCGACCCAGCTGGTGGATCATTGCGTGGCCATGTCGGTGCCTGCATCCTTGGTGAATACCCACTGCATGGCTGATTTTGAGGATGAGTGTCGCGCCGTGGAGGAGCGTATTGTTCTGCCGCCGCATGACTTGGCTGCCGGCTTCCCTGTCGCCCTCCTGGCGGATTGTGCAGCCGGGTTGGGCGTGGAGATTGTTGGCGATGCTTGTGGCGCGACAATGGCCTACGCTGTCCGTACTGAGGGGGGATCCGTCATCCGCTTGCAGGGTCGCACTCACATGGTGAATGCTGATCAAGCCGGTCGCCGTGTCGACTGGATTGTGGCCAGCCTACTGGGCGTAAGTCGCGACCAAGCTGCCACGCTCTTGCGAATCGGCGAAGCCTTTGTCAACAACGTGTACACGTCACCGGCTACTTTAGTGGCCGCCGGAGACCGACTTCAGTTCTCCCGCGCCGTGGTGGTTGTTGATGGGCAGACGTTGTCGGCCCTGCCGGCCATTGTGGATGGTGTCTCGCTTTTTGAGAGCAATGGTGAACTGTTGCTTGAAAGCCAGTCTTTTTCGCTGCGCTATGACGGTTTCATCACCGCGGTCGTGGCCACATCGCCAAATCGCTCACCCGCGTGCGGTGCTTGCCACAACGCCTCCACCAACACGACAATGGCAAACAGTCCGTGCACTGTGAGCCCAGAACCTCCTAGCCCATGCGATCCCCTTGCTGCAGCAGATTACTGCGCCGTACTCATTGGCACGGCCGATACTCAATATGCCGGTTGCGCCGATCAAGTTGAGGGCGCAGCATTCTATGATGTTTGCGTGGATCGATTCTGCCATATCGGCCCTGCTGCCGCTTGTGACGTTCTACGTTCTTACGAGCGCTCCTGCGCCGCCGCCAGTGCGCCTTTTGTCAGCGTCGTGGACGCTTGTGACGAATGCTATGGCACGGGTGATGCATGTGACGCCTGGACGTGCTCGTTGACCCAGGGGGTGCTTGTATCGCGGGGCCCATCTGCGCTTGGCGTTGCATCACCTTGTAGCGTCACGATTGTGGCCTTGGGTGACTTTGCGATCACGGTAGATGTCGTGGATTCGGTCCTCTCCGGCTTTGCCGTTGTGTCCGGCAACACCAGTGTCGTGATCAATGCAACAGGCGCCTTTACCGAATGGGGAGCCTTGGTTCAGCAGTCAGTTGATCTGGGTTTTGGCCAGCTCAAGCAAGTTGGCAACTTGATCTCCATCTCGGTCATGCGTCCGAGCTTGGAAATCAGCTATGACCGCAATCAAGACCAGCTCTCCGTGCTTGCCTCACTGTCAACAGGCGCCACGCTTCACGGCGCTTGCAACGATCTCACTCGTCTGCGCGTCGTGGGCGACGTGACCGTTGCCGAGGTGTTGGGAGATAATTGTGAAGCACGTGGAGATGCAACCTGCGATGCTGCCACGCTTGAGGATGCCCAGGCGTTTTGCGCCCAGCTCTCTGACGCCGACGGCCCCTATGCTGCGTGCCACGAGTTGGTGGATCCAGCAGCCATGTACGATGCTTGTATTGACAACTATTGTGAAACCGGCGGCGTGGCGGCCTGTGGCCTGTTTAGTGCATACGAGAGCGTCTGCCGCGCTTCGTCGGGCGGGCGGGCCTTGGCTGTCAACTCCATCATTGATCAGTGTGGTGTTTGCAACGGCAACGGCGAGACATGCATCGACGACTACTCCATCACCACCGTGTGGGGCGACCCACATTACGTGACGGTGAACAGCGCCACTTTCAGTCAAAGCGGTGTCTGCGACTACGTCTTTGTCAAGGATTGCGCAGGTGTGGCCGAGTTTGAAGTGCAAGTGCGCAATCGCAATAGCACTAGCAACGGTGTGTACACACAGGCTGTTGCCGTCAAGCACCAGCGCTATCCTCCCTTGGAACTGGGTGAAGGTGTTGTCTACTATGCCGGTGAACTCGTGCGCACTCTACCGACTCTCCTGCCGGATGGCACCTCCTTGCGCCGCGCCGCCAGTGGCACCATTGTCGCCACCTTGCCTTCGGGTGTCGTGGTCGAGTGGACCATTGAAAGCATTTTGACCGTTTGGGTTCCTGATCAATACACCGATTCGGTGTGCGGTTTGGCTGGCGCTCAGTCGACTACGACGGGTGAATTGGATGGTGTTGCCTTGGCTGCCCGTTGGTCGGTCGTCAACGTCACGGGTGCTGCCTCGCAGCTGTTCCGATCCCATGAAGACATTTGTCTGCCGCCTGAAGAACCGGCGGTGCCATCAGATCCATGCTTGGATGTTGATGAAGACGAGCGCATTCGTGCTGAACAGGTGTGCAACCTGATTATCGATGGGGATGGCCCCTTTGCTGAGTGTCACGCTTTGTTGGCGCCCGACGCGTTCTACGAAGCTTGCATTCAGGACATGTGCTACGATATGCACCGCATGTCAAGCTTGCGCCAGTACCGCCTCCTCTGTATTGATCGCGATGCGCCGCCAGTGCCTGACGTTGTGGATCGTTGTGGTGAGCTTCTTGGCGACGGTTCGAGCTGCGCAGATGACTTTGCGACATGCGTGATTGGCGAAGATGGCTTTGTCGTGTCATTTGATGGCACACCATATCTCTACAGCGGAACATGTCCCTATGTCGCCACCAAGACGCTCAACTCATCGGAATTCGAGGTGCAGGTGCGTCGCAACGCGGCGAGCGTTGATATGGCGCTTCGCTTTTGGAACCGCTTGACCATTGAAGTGCGTGCGCAAAGCACTGTGCTGGTGAATGGGGCCGTCGTCTCGCTGCCGTGGGTCGCAGATGGTCACACTATTTTGGCTGTGACAAACGCCATCACTGCCACACTCAGCAATGGGTTGTCAGTGCGTGTGTCGAAGGTGGATGATGAAGTGCGCGTTCTTGTGCCCTCGATCTTCCGCCGCAGTGTGGGGGGCCTGTGCGGTGCCTTTGGTGCTGCTGTCGGGTCGGACCTGATTCAACCTGACGGTGAAACGTATGCCAACCCTACTCTGCCATCTCAAGTCTATGAGTTTGGACTGCAGTGGGCTGTGAGCAATGGAGCGCACCTGCTTACAGGTGCCTCGGGAACGTGCCGCGATGCGGGCGTACCTGCCACCGCGACTTGTTCCTCAAGCGACCTCTCGGCTGTTGCGGCCTTTTGCAACGTCCTTACCACCCAAACGGCCTGTGCTTTCAACGTGGATTTGACCTACGATGCTTGTCTCACAGTCGTGTGCGAGCATGGTCGCGAAACGTTGTGCAATGCCGTGGTCAAGGGGACTCGAAGCTACTGCGCCGCTGCTCAAGGCATTTTGCCTTGGTCCCAGAGCGTTCCTTACAGCGTGTGTGGTGAATGCGGTGGCTCGGACAGCTCCTGTACTGGTGACCATGATTCGTGTGACTTTTCCAGCGCAGGCTTGTGGTCTCCGCTCAACAGGATCACTCGCCATATCACCCGTGGCACCTGTCTTTCACAGCTGCTTGAAGTTCCTTCCCTTGGCGTCACTGCTGAGGCGGAATTCACTTGCCAAACAGGCGCGTGCTTGCAGCAAACAGTGTCCCGCGTTCTTGTGAGCCCCCGCCCGGGCATCGTAGCCGACGTAGATGTGGACGCACACTCGCTAACCCTTGGTGGGGATCAGGCTGTCGGTACATCTGACGGCCAGGTGCGGGGCGACACGACGGCGTTTTTGCGCAATGGGCAATGGATGCTCTTTGATGCGCGTACCACCCTCTTGGTCACCCTGGATGCCGATTCCTTCGACGTCAGCGTGGCCATTCCCGCGACACTGGTCAATGCCAGCGCTGGCTTCTGCCGAGTCAGTACCAGTACCAACCTGGCAACCGAACAAGGCCGCCTTGCGCACGCGCGCCGTCACAACCTGACTTCGTCGGCGCTGACAACGAGTAGCCCCTGCATGACTTCCTCAAGCGCCAACTTGGGTCGCGGTACTGCCGTGCTAGTGGACGCTGTCGTTCGTACCCTCGACGGAGCCCTGCTGCTGCGCGTTTTGCCGGGCGTGTACTGGTTGTACAACGCCAATGGCGTTCGCATTCAGGTTGAGTTGGTTGCAAGTGTCTATGGTGTGTCGGTGCGTGGAATTGCTGTGTGGGTACATAACAGCAGCACATTGCTTCAATGGTCGTGTCCGGCTTCTGGTGGACCGTCCGTCTTTGTCAATGGTTCAGCAGCTGGCGCCCATGATGTGGAAGGCCTTCTCTACGATGGCCTGAACGATCTGTGGACTCTTCGCCTGTCCAGCAGCACCATGCTTGCGGTGTATGGTTTGAGCGGTGGTTATTGCTTGCTCGCAACTTCAGTCACGCCTGCGCACCTGTACAAAAGTGCTGGTATGGTTGGTTTCTACAGCAACCGCGTGGAGCCACCCGTGGATCGCTTTGAGCAGGAGGCAGTCAGCATCAACGCGACGTGGTTTGCGCCTCTCAGCGCAAACGATACGATCAGCGTTGCAGCCCAACGGTGCGAAGCTTTACCCCAGGTACGCTGCTGTGTCGCGCTAGATGTGTCTTTGCGAGATGCTTGCGCACTACATGCCTGCGTTCATGGTGCGGAGATTACCTGCCCGCGCTTTGGCAACCTTCAAACGGTGGTTGAGATCCCAGACGGGCCAGCGCCCCAAGCGACGTGTGCCGCTATCGGTGACCCTCACTACACCACCTTTAATGGTCTTCGCCACGATGTTTATGCCACGGGTGACTTTACACTACTGCGCACTGCGCACACCTGGGTTCAAACGCGCATTCATACCTGCCCGGGTCGCAACGCGCGTGTCGTCGTCGCAGTTGACAATAATACGGCCAACGGTCTTTCGTGGGTTGAGCTTGATTACGATGGCAAAATCTGGATCAATGGAGTTCCTGCCGTGCTTGGCACATACGCTGTGGGATCCATGATTGTGCAGTCCAATTTCGAGAGCGCGCGCGTGTTCACGACGGATCTCACCGTCGTCATGCGGCGTTACGGCTTTTACATCAACCTTTGGATCGAAACTGCCAACGCGGACACCATTGCGGTTGGTTCGGGCTTGTGTGGCAACGATGCTGTGAGTCAGCTGCACGGCATTCCGGTCAACGAATCGCTTTTCCACAGTCTTGCTGCTGATGAGGTCGAGCCGTGCGATGTGTCAGACAGCAATCATTGTCGAGATGATGCAGATCTGCTGGCATTTGCAAACTCGTGCTGCTCTGAATTGGGCTCGCTCAAATCATCTTGCATTACTGACATTTGCCTGACCAACGACCGTGACATGTGCAATGATTACAAAGACACCAAGGTTGTTCAGCCATCGCCGCCATCGCCGCCACCCACATATCCCACGGTGCCCAGTTGTTCTACTCGGCTGCAATGCCAACTTAACACAGACCCGCGCATCATTGGCGTGAAGGGGAATCGCTACAACTTCAATGCTGTTGGTGAATATTGGATGCTTGATACGGATCGCTACTTCGTTCACGCCCGCCTCGTCCAAGTGAGACAGGGCTCAGCCATCCAGTACGTCGTCGTTGGACTCTACGACGAGGCTGGAGCTGACATGTGGACTGTCGGCGTAGACAATATGATGGGCCGCTTCGACCTCTTCATCAACCAGACACACGTGCCAAACGGCATGTACGAGCTCCGAAACATGACTGTGATGACCTCTGACGTGAGCGCCACCATTGTTGTGGGTGACCTCATTACGCTCACCCTCACTCGATTGGGTCAGACTTACATCAACCCGCGTCTTGTGTTGGATGGCTGTGCAGTGGACCTGTACGGCGGTCTGTGCTCGGATCCAACTGGCGTGCTCGTCACCCGCAATGACTCGCGGTTTGTGTATCGCAACCTCACTTACGAAGAGCGCAACCCGGACCCGCAGCCCGTGCTCAGTGACGAGTGCACCAACAGCACACTACAAGCCCAAGCTGAAGAGTGCTGCGCCGAGTTGGACTCGGCAGCGAGCGTTGCTGCCTGCATCGCGGATGTTTGCGCTGCTGATGACATTGCGTGGTGCGCCTATAACCTTGAGCAGGACGAAGAGCGCAAGAAATGGGAGAACTATACTGACCCGCCGAGCCCGTCGCGTGATCCAGTGGGTGACGATGCCTTTGATCGCTTCATGGCCTCAAACCCCATGTGCACGAGCTGGGGTGATCCACATTACATCACATTTTCCCAGAAGACCTTCGACTTTTACGGTGTTGGTGAGTACACTCTGCTGCGCATTGGCGAGCTTGAGCTTCAAACCCGTCTGGAAGCAAGTGGAGAAGCAAGCGTCAACTCGGCGTTGGCTATCCGGCACACCGGCACGGGCGAGACCCTCGCCTTGTACGCCGCTGGTGACGCCGTTGTCACCGTCAACGGCCAGATCGTAGTTGGCATGCCCACAACGGCCGTGGGCGGCATAGTGGACCTGACATCAGCGCGAGCTCGTTTGCGTTTGCTGGACAACTCTACTTATGTTGACGTACGCATCGAGAGCTTCTACCTGAATGTTTACGTAGCCACTGCGCTGCCCTTCCTGGCCAGCTCAGGCCTGTGTCGCAGTCAAGAACCTCTGACCGTGCCTCCTTGCAACGAGTCGGCCTTTTTGTATCCCAACGGCATGACTTGCGAGGAGTGGCGTGCCGTGCATCAAAATGCCACCCATGGCGAAGATGTGGCCTGCCCGAGCAACTTGCTCACGCAAGCATACCAACGCTGCGGCCTCTCAACAGAGCCATGCGCCAGTGCGTGTGCTCTCGACGTCTGCGTCATGCTCCAGGCCCCAGTCGTGGATGATTTGGCGGTCAGTTCCTTGATTGCAACCCATCAAGATTGCGAGGATACAATTGAGCGCCGCGATTGCGAGGCGAATGCATCGTGTACGTCAGATGTGTGTGACTACATTGCACCAGACCGCTTCCCGCTCGCTCTTTGCCGCACGGACATCGACTTGACCCTGAGCCAGAACGAGTGCTATGCTGCTCGTGCCTTGGGTGCCAGCAGCACTCAGCTCTGTGCTCTGCTCAGAGAAGTTGCCGCGCGCTGCGGGTTGCCTGACGTTGCCGTGGTGAATGAGTGTGGTGAATGCCTGGGTGCACCTGATGCTGGTGGTTCTTGCGCAAGCGACGACCAGTGCCGCGTGTATGGCGCTCTCCATCAGACATTTGCGACCACAGTGGCCGTACATTCGGCTTCATGTGACTACGCCGTCGTGACGGATTGTGGCGTCACTGGATTGGGTGTTTATGTGCGTCAGCATTCCTGCTCGAACGGACTGTGTGCACCGGCGCTCGCCGTCCGAACGCCCCTTGGCACCTTGTACGAATTCCGCTCGGATGGCTACCTCTTGAACCGAGGGGCAACCATTAAGGCATATAATACGTCGCTCATGTCCGCTGAGCTCGACTTTTTCCAAAGCGGCTCATCCTTAGTCGTGTCGGTGGCTGGCTTGCGTCTCGACGTAGACCTGGCCACGATGAACGTTGATGTTGTTGCGCACGGCTCGGGCCAGAGTGACGGTTGGTGTGGCTTGTGTTCCGGCCGAAGCACTTTGCCTCTTGCCACTGGCATCTTCAGCGTGTCGACCGGTGCCTGCGATGCGGCCAGCGTTACTTGCCCCTCAACTAGCGCCCGAACGGCCGCGCAAACCTCTTGTGCAACTGAAATGGCCGCCTATGCCACTTGTGAAGTTGCCGTTGGCAGCAGTCTGTGGGCTACGGTGGAGTCCCGTTGCATCTTGGAACGCTGCCAGGCGGGCGCCGATGCGGTGTCCTGCCTACCCAGCTTGCACTTGCTCAGTGGTGCCTGCGAAAGCGCCGGGATCACGACCTTCCAGCCCGCCGTGCAGCGCTGCTCACAGGATCGGCGTTCTCTGAATGCCGTCTGCTCAGTGGTCAACGGCTCGTATGTTTTCGTCGACGATGACCTGGCGCAAATGCTGACGACGGGTTGTGGCTACACGCTGCTTGGCACGTCTGGCTATGTCTTGGGTATGGCGGGGCAGTCCGGTACTGCAGCTGTTCGCACGCCCTCGGGTGACCTGGTTCAACTGACAATGGGTGGCCATTTGCGCTGGAACGGTGCTCTGATCACCAGTTTCCCTTGGATGCAACGCGATGCTTCAGGATTTGTCCTCTATGCGGATGAGCGCGAAGACGGCCTTCGCCTGGACGTCGGTGCGGACGTCCGTTTGGTCGCGCGGGAAGCATGGCTCGACGTGTATGCCTCAGCAGCTCTGTCGGCCGCCGACGGCATCTGTGGTTCGGGTGCGCCAGCCACCGTACCTAGCACCGTCACACTTGAGAGTGGCACCGCTACAACAATCTATCCTGCTTGTCCGATCACCAATGGTAGCTCGTTCTGCTCTGACACGCTGATGGCGGAGCCTGAGCTGAGTCAATGTGGCGTGTATGCTCGTACTTCCACAACTTCCCAGTGCTCCGAGGCACATCGCCTCTTTGCTGCCTGCGTCCAGTATGTGTGTGACGAGATTACAAACATTCACGGCTCGGTCGTAACCAATCTAACCGTGCTGAATGATCTACTGGATGGCCCTGTCGCTAATGAGACGCGATGCTTCGCTGCCCGGCTGCAGGGTACCTTGTGCCCTGCCTTGCCGGCGTCCGACGCTCTTGATCGTTGCGGCGTGTGTGGTGGCAATGGCACATCGTGTGGCTACACTGATTCGGACCCGACTTTGACTTGCCGTGCCGTTGGTCACCTGGGCATTGTCACTTTTGACGACCAGACGTTTGACTTTTACGGAAACTGCCGCTATCAGCTGGCAGCAAGCAACTTTAGTACAGCACTAGCTCTACCGGGGCAGGCCTTGGGTGATTTCGCCGTGTGGTTCCAAGCAGGCGTGTGTTCATTCAATTCTGAAGCCCTGTGTTTGAGCGCCGTCACCATCACAAGCTCGCGCTTTGGCAGCGTCAGTGTTTCAGCAAGCACCGGTCGCTTGACTTTCGGCTCGACTTCGACGTACGCGCTGAATCTTGGTGCTGATTCGTTCAGAGCGGTGCCAGCTGGCTTCGAGGCACGCTTGTTCCACGGTATGGTTCGTGTCAGCTGGAACTATCGTAGCTCGCTCGTGGTCACCATTGCGGCTGACTATGGCGGCCGGGTTCAAGGCCTCTGCGGCAACGGTGACGGTTTGCAAGACGAGGCTGTGTCGACGCGCGATTTGGCGTGGGCATATGGACTACAATGGCGTGACCTCAACAGCTGCGATGCAACGCGTGAGCCTGAGGACAACTGTGTGGTCTTCCCCAACTCACTCCCACCTCAGGCCGCAAGTGCGTGTAGCGAGCTCCAAAATGCTTCGGGCATCTTTGCCGACTGCTTTGATGTCGTTGACCCAGCCCCCTTCTATGACGCGTGCTATCAGTCTGTGTGTAACTGTCTGGCCGATACGCAGTGCGCTTGCTCCTCACTTGAGGCATACCAAGTCGCCTGCCGGCAAGCTTTGGTGGATATCGACTACGTCGAGCAACCTTGTGGCGCTTGCCCAAGCGCAAGCTGCGATGTGGGTGATGAGGCCACATGTCGGTTTGAGGGTGGGGCGTACTTCACCACATTTGACGACCTCTTGTATCGGTTGCGCCCCACCTGCCCCGTGGTACTGACGCAAGATTGCGGGGGTGATGGATTTGTTGTCGCCATGTCCTTGGATGCACTCACGGGCGAGCCCGTGATCAGTTACCAATCTCTGGCACTCGACTATACCCTGGACTTTACCGCAGGCGGGCTTGCTGCCAATTCCCGAGATGATTATAACCCGGATGGTGTGTCAGTTCGAGTTTACGTGGCCAGCGATGGCTCCGGTGCCTCCCTGGTCGACCAGCTCATGAATGTGACTGTGCACATTGGGGTGAATGAGGCAGTGCTTGTCCGCGTGGCAGGATCGTGGGATAGTCGCGTGTGCGGTCTGTGCGGTGCTAACATCAACGGCAACGCCAATGATGACCTCGCGCCATACTCTGTGGCCGATGCCCGCCGCTATGCCGAAAAACACCTCGTCCTCCCGACCGATGAGTGTCAATTGGTGACTGAGCCGCCTGCATCGTGCCCTATCTCGCACGCTGATGACGTGTCGCGCCAGTGCGCACTGGCGATCGCACAACTGCCCAACTGCTCGTCCCATGATGATACCTCACTTCTGTACACCTATTGCCACGAGCGCGTCTGTGATCGTTTGCAGGCTCAAGAAACCCTTGTCGGGGCACTTGAGGCTGTACTTTGTGAGTTGTACGACATGCAGCAGGACCGCTGCCCGACCATCAATAGTCATCACCGCGACCGCTGTGGCGTGTGCTTTGGTGACGGTTCGAGCTGTGATGTCCAAGGCACATTCGATACCAGCTGCACTTTGTATGATACCACAGATGTGCTTCGCTTTGATGCAGCGCGCGCGCCCTTGGCTGGCAACTGTTCCTATGTCCTCATTGCCACTGACCAGGCGACCGTGGAACTGATGCGTCCAAATACCATCATGGTTCGTGACACGAGCTTGGATGAGAATCTCCTCAGCTTTGCCGTGGGTCAGCTTGCTCCAACCACAGGCCACAGCGTAAGCCTCGGTGACATCACCATTCTCGGAGCCGGGGCGCATCGCCTTTTCACCCGGCCACACGTGACACTTCTGACTTGGAGCGATGACAGCCTTGAACTGGAGTGGAGTGGTACCACCATGACCATCCGCGCTGGCAATGCAACCTTTGTCAACAATGTCACTGGAGTGTGTGGCACTCGCCGCCGCGCTTCGGCTGCACAGGTTGTCAGCAATACCCTTGCCAGCGCTGTTGGTCCTTGCAATGCCAACGCGTCCGTCGTCACCTGCACCAACGCAACGCGTGCGTTAGCAACGGCCTACTGCAATGATATTTTGATGGACGTGCGTCTCTTGGGTCCGTGCCATGACTTGATCGATGTTGCACCTTATGTTGACCTGTGTCGTGACTGGGTGTGTCGCAATGCGCAGCCCGAGTGGACAATCGAGACCATTGAAGTTGCCATCCCAGCCATTAGTGCTTATTTGGAGCAGTGCAACGTCTCATATGTGGAAGATCGCTGCGGTGTGCCTTTTGGCGACGGGTCAACTTGCGCGGATGATCGCACCTCGTGTTTCCTGGCTGGCTTTGAGGTTGTCCAAACCTTCACCGGCGCGCGACAACGCGTTGGTACTGCCTGCCAACAGGTCTTGCTGGCCGATGCGGCTTTCGGCTATGCTGTTTGGACAGAAGCTGCTTCGCGGTCACTGCATTTGCGCTATGCCGACCTTCTACTCGTAGTGTACCCAAATATGTCCTTTGCCGTGAATGGTGTGCTCATGTCGGGTGTGTATCGTGCCGCGGATGTGACGGTGCGTGCTGGCCTTAACTACGTCACCATCGTAGCTGTCAAGCTGGACCTTGAGCTTGTCGTCACAAGACATGGCGGCGTCACAGTCAAGTCGTTGGCGACAGTTCAAAGCGGCATCTGTAGTGACCAGCCCGTGCCCTCATCTGCGTTCATTGGCACGATGGGCCATACTTGCACGCCAACCGTGGCTGTGCCGCGCCCTTGCGACGAACACGCGCTGTGTTACACCCTGGGTGACCCTTTGAGCCTTGAAGCGTGCCCAAGTTACACGGACTTTGGCTTTTACGCCTGTAACTACTTCATGTGCACTTCCGACCGGGATGAGGCAATTGCCGTCGTGCGCTCGCGTGAAGACTTGTGTGTTGGTAGTGGTTGTGGCCTCGTTATTGATGGCGATGATCGTTGCTTGAGTGGCGACAGCAGCCCAACCACTTGCCTGGTGTATTCGCAAGGCATTATGTTCACCAATCGCAGCCAATTTATCGACGTCTTCGGCATCTGCCAGCTACCGCTGGTCAACACAGCGGGCCTGCGCATCTGGCTAGATTTGTCGGCCTGCGTGTCGGAGAACAACTGTGAGGTGACCGTACACATTCAAGAAGGCCTGGGCTCTGACTTGGTTTACCGCATCACGCGCGAGGGGAATCTGGCAATTTTGAATGCCACCTCGCAAAGCTTTGAGCTGCTCTCCGCGACGGTGGTGCTTGACCGCCTCAACGGGGGCGTGACACTTCAGCTGAGCCCGCTTAGCATCAATGCAACTTCGTGGGTGGCGTTGGATATGGGTGCATGCACAATGCCCGAATTGCAGGCCAACCGCTACCTCGACTCACTCCGCAACACGTCGGATTGCGCCTCTAACTTTACCAACGCCACGCTTCCTGACGTCTGTGGCACAGATCCCGATGCTTACCACGCTGCGCAGTCACTCTGTGCACCGCTCATCACCTCGGATGTGTATGCATCGTGCCGTGATGATGTGGATGCGCCTGGGTTCTATGACCAGTGCATGCGTGCCGTCTGCCGGGGGTTGGCTCGTTCCGAGACATCGGTGGAGCTCAATAACACGGCTTGCGGCGTCGTAAGTAGTTTTGAGCGCACGTGTGTCGATCACGGCTGGCCAATCACCACCAGCATTCTGGGTGATTGCGCCCGCTGCAGCGCCAACTGTCGTGCTCCACCGGCTACGACTTGCTCGGTGCTGGGTGGTAACGTGTTGCAGCTTGCATCAGGCAGCTCAGGACTTCTACCAGATGGTGATTGCGAGCTCGTTTTGCACGAGGCATGTAGTGCACAAGGCTCTGGTTCAGCGCGCGTCAGCCTGTTGAACAATGCACTGCGGGTGCGACTAATCGGTGTGGGTACCCTGATTCTTGCCGACGGTGTACTCACACTCAACGGCACCACTGTGCCCGCCAGCACAACATTGGGCTTGTATAGCATCTATAAGCTGAATGGTGCCACAGTGATTGAGCACCTCTACAATGCCTTCCGCATCGTGGCGACGTCAGACAACTCCTTCCACGTCGAATCAAACCTCAAGTGCGGCGTTTGCAATGCCAAGGGTGCAATCCCATACTCAGCCCTGCTGACGTACACGATGCCTCACGAGGGTGCATCTTCGTGCACACCGCAGCAACCTTCTTCGTCGGTCTGCACAAGTGTTGACCGTGAAGCTGAGGCTACCGAGGCGTGTGGCGTCATACTGAATGCATCGAGTTATGACACGTGCTTGTCGCGCCTTTCTGCAAACCGCACATCCCTCTTTGAGGCGTGCATTGCCATGTACTGTGACGATGCTATGGCTCAGGCTTTGAATAGTCGACAAATCTGCGGTACAACCGTGGGCTGGTATGAGGACTTGTGTCAGCCCCTCGCCGCCGCTGTAGGCACTTCTATCATTGATGAATGTGGTGAGTGTGGTGGCGATGGCTCACTCTGTCAAGAAGACGACGAGGATGACCTGGCCAGCTGCACCGTGTATGGAGGTTTTTCGCGCACCTTTTCTGGTCTGGACATGCAGGCGTGTGTTTCTGGCACCATGCTGCTTTTTGCTGATGGTACCGAATGCTTTACCGCCGACGTGCAAGTCTACGGTCATTTTACTTTGCGTGATGCTGCTGGCTACACGGCACTGAACAGCCTCACGGTTGTGATTGGCGATGCGACCGCCACCGTCACCGTGGCAGGGACGGTGCGTGTGGATGGCGTTGTGCAATCGTCGCTGCCGCGCACTCTGGCGAGCAACTGGACGATTACCAGTGCCTCGCAAGTCGTTACCTTTAGCTCAGCCTCCCAGGGTATCACTATTGCTTATACGTATGGCCGCGTTCTCCGCATTGACGCCCCGCGCTATTTTGCCGGAGAGATCTGTGGCCTCTGTGGTGACATGCAAGATTCATATGAGGCATGGGCGCAAGCAACGAGCAATGTGACCGTCACGAGCGCACACGCCATGACGTTCGTGCCTGCAGAGAACGAGGGCTATATCACTTCTGATACCTGTGACGAGCAGCCTCGGGCGGTTGGTAACGACACGCTTTGTGAGGATCTGCTCGATGCACGTTACAACTCTTGCCGTGCCCTGTCGAACCTGGACGTTGACGCTTTCCTCGAGCGCTGCCACCTGGCGCACAGCCAGTGCGGCGCGGGATGCGCCTGTACAGTCGTGGCGGGTTACGAGCAGCTTTGCCGTACCAACGGTGTCACCTTCTCTTCGGTGGTGGACAGTTGCGGCGTTTGCGGCGGCAACGGCTCAAGCTGTGCCGATCCCGATGACGACGGAGATGATCCCACTGGCGAAGACGATGATCCCTGGAAGGATGGTGATGTGACAAACGTAACCAACGGCTATGCCCTGTGCTTCCGACAAGCGGGGGCGGCAGCATCCGGTCTCGTGCCCTCGGGAATGCTTGAGTCTAACTTTGTTATGATTGAGTTTTTGGCGAAGCCGTTGGCCTATGGCGGCACTGTTTTCTCTTATGTGTACACCAACGCGCCGAGAAACGCTACCTCAAACCGCCTAGATTTTGACATGTGCGAACCTCGTCCTCAGGAAAGTTTGCTGGAGCCCGTAGCCAATCCGCCCCGAAACGGCCAAACCTTCGCCGTATTGAACACCCAGCCTGTGACGTTGGCATATGGCGATGAGCGACGTGCAACCAACTTCACCATGGTTCTGGAGGAGTGGAATCATGTCGTGCTTGTCTGGTCTCGTTTGCAGAACATTGTCCAGTTCTACCTGTTTACCCCAGAAGGTGAGCTACAGCAACAGTTTGTTCGCTTCGAGTCGACAGATACCATCTTCAATTCAGGGGGCCTCATGTCTCTGGGTGAGTGGGCCGTGGGTCCGGCAAGCTTTGAAATTCCTGATGATGCACGTCCCTACTGGGGTTGCGTGGATGAGTTCAGGATCTTCGAGCGAGCCCAGACTCCTTTCGACGCTTCGACCATCCAGCAGAACTTCCGGCGCAACGTGCAGCCCTCGGCACAAAACCTCAAGCTGCTTTACAAGTTTGACGATGGTGAGGGCGATACGGTCCGTGATCTGGGCCCCGTTGGCATGGACCTGATTATGGCGGTACCTCCGCTGCCCAGCCCATACTGGCTCTTAACGTACACTGACATCGAGGACCTAACATCCTCGAGTAGCTCAGAGCTGTCTTTTGGCTCGGATGAAGAGGAGGCTGCCGCGATTGACGTTTGCAGCCGTTTCATTCAGAGCTCTACCAGCCTCTGTGCCCTGCTCGAGTCAACCACGATCGAGTACTTCTATGCCGCGTGCTTGGATGAGGTTGCTGTCAGTGGCGACGTGTCGGCTTCACGGTCGGCCATCCTTGCCTTTGCTGACTTTTGCGAGACCGTCTTATCGCTTTCGCAGTGGCCTCTGCAAGCGTACTGCAACGACTTCCCTGAGTTTGACTTTCCCATGTGGATTGGGCCATCTTGTGATGTCGAGTGCTATAACGGCAACGCTGACGATGCCAATCCCAGCGTCTGTGCTTGCGACAACGGCTATTATGGCGCGGCTTGCCGCTCCGTTTGTCCGGGTGGTGCTTCAAACCCATGCAGCGACCACGGGCGTTGCGGATCTAACGGTGTGTGCGTGTGTGACGCTCGCTTCTCTGGCGTCGATTGCAACGCCTGCGCCGAGGGATGGATGGGTGATGAGTGCGAGTTTGCCATGATGAGTGGTGGTGCGAGCAACGAAGCGGCTCTCGAGGCAGCCGGTATCATCTCTCCATTCTCTGGCACTCGCTTCTCCTTTGACCTGCGCGGCGAATATCTACTGTATGCCGTGCCGGACATTGAAGTCCGAGTGACAGCTGTGTTGCTGGCATGCTTTGACGGCCGCCTGTCTTGTGTCGACCGCGTCCGCTTTGCTGTGGGCAACGTGACTGTGACGTTTGATGTCAGCACGGTGAGTACAGTGCGTGTGGAGGTCGAAGGCCAAACTGGCACCTCAATGCTGGGCTTGCACGGCGTTGGCCGTGTGGTTAGTGCTTGGCCGTTTGACATGGTTCTCACCTTGTTGAACGACCAAAGTGCCAACGTGGCCATTCCTGCTTTCGGCCTTAATGCAGTTGTGAGTGAGAATGGTGATGCTGGTCTTTCGTTGCGCATGACGGCTGCTGACGCCATGGTCTCCTCAACCAGTGCCAGCACCGGTTCCAGTCTTTCCACTGCCATGCCTTCGGGCGCAATGACTGGTTCTACTTCGTCGTCGATCGCAACTTCGACAACGGCAACGAACCAGACCAACACCACCACAAGCACCTCCACAAGCTCCACAAGCACGACTAGCACAACCAGCACAACCAGCACCACTTCAACCTCCACCACCACTTCCCCAACAGGCCCGGCAGCCTTGCCCACGGCTTGCCGTGTCTCATACGGTCTTTTCGGTGCTTGTACCGAGGCGGCCGTGGTGGCTTGGCACAATCAGACTTTGAACACGGTCCTGGAATACTACGAGTCAAGCTATCGACTGTCTGTGGCAGGTGTCAACAACACCGCTGGTGCAGCTGTCTTCCTTAATGACTCGTCGGTAAGTGGGCCCCTCGACGTGCACGTGACTACCCAATTTGCCCTTGATCTGATGGTCAAGCCACGGGCATTGGGAGGTGTCATCCTCTCCATTGCCGACCAGCTCAGCCTGACGGTATCACATGGAGACCAGGGCTCCTTTTCACGCTTGGTGCGTTCGGGTGCCAATTTGCGAATGGTGGCCTTTGAGCGCCCTGTGGTCTTGGGAACCGTTTACGTAAGCTGTGACGCTTTTACCACTCCCTTTACCGTCGCATCGCACAGCGTTTCAGACGATGGTACCAAGGTTGCAACGCTGGTGCCACAGAGCACGATCGCAGATTGGTCCACGTTGACAGCCTGTGTTGCTGGCACGTGGGAGACACGCACACTCACCATCACATATGGCGATGAGATTGTCGACTCAAACATTGAGCTGGCAAATGACGCATGGTCGCAGCTGACTCTGGTGCACCAAGCTGAGCTCGGCTACGTCGAGCTCTGGGTCATCGATGAACGTAACGAGATGTTTTCAGCGGCTGCTTGGGTTGGTCTGGACGCCGACTTTACGTCTGGCACCCTGGCCCTGGGTCGCTGGCTCGGTGGCTCCCTGGGCATTGGACGCCCACCCTCCATGCCTTTCGTGGGTGTTGTGGATGAGCTCCGCTTGTGGGATCGCCTTAGTAGTATGGCCATTGTGCGCTCGACCTTTGGTGAGAACATCCCGCGCTATGCGCCGGGACTTCTCCGTCATTGGCGTTTTGATGAGGGCACAGATGACCTGGCCTTTGATAGTATCAACGGCGACCATTTGCAGGGGCCATCCCGTTTGGCGTTGGCTTGGGTTGCCTCTGATGTACCGATGGCAGGCGCCGTTTCGTATTCTTTGGCCGCCCTGGAAAATCGGCGGGTCACCGTCTCTCGTTTCGAGCTTCGGCGCCGGCGCCGCGCAGTGGTAACTTCAGTGGCCGGCTGGCCTGCTACCGTCGCGGTCAGCGATCTGACTGCCGACGAGCAGATGGCCATCCTCGCCAGCTGCGATGATTGGATCGATGCCTTGCGTCCAGCTTGTGGTGCGCTTTCCCCGGCCATCTTCTCGTCTTACCGCTTTGAGTGCATCCAGCAAGCCGCGCTCAGCGGCGTGGCCACTACTGGGTTGGGCAGCGTTTTCGCACTTGGTACCACATGTCAAAAGGCTCTGGGCTTGAGTGACTGGCCAGCCCGTGTACTGTGCAACGAAGGTTACCCCACCATCTACATTGGCGAGGACTGCGATGAACTCTGCTATTTCGGCGTTGCAGCCGCTGATAGCGAGGGAGATGCATTCTGCTACTGTGATGATCTGCACTGGGGGCCCTCTTGTCAGCAGACGTGCCCGGGCATCGTCAACAACACGGCGTGCTCGGGTCATGGCGATTGTAACAATGTAACCGGTGCTTGCGAGTGTGATGACCGCTGGGCTGGCGACGACGTTTGCAGCACCTGCACAGCTGGCTGGATTGGTACCGATTGCTCCGTTGCGCTCTCAACGCTCAAGGAGGACCATCCCCAGGCCGTTTGCGTGTCGTTTGGTGACCCGCACACGACCACCCTCAGCGGTACCAACTATGATATGAACTCGCTTGGTGCTTTCACTATGATGCGCAGCGAGGACACGCTGGTTCAGGTGTTCCACTTGCCTTGCGAGGCTCATCACCAGTGCATCACCACGTCAGAGGTCTCTGTAATTCATAACAACCAGGTCGTTGTGGTTGCATCGCCCCGTGACGGCAGCGACGACTTGATCCTGTCGCATCTCTCAGGCTCGATGCGGTCGTACGAGCAGTCAGACTACCCGAGGGTGCCTGCGCTGGATGCGATGTCCGTGCGGTATTACCTCAATGGCAGCCGGCACAAGATTATCATCACCGCTGGCGATGATGTCAACGTGACGGCTGCTTCGTACTCGGGCGTCCTGTCCGTGGCTGTGGCCGTTTCGAACACGCTGCAAGGCAACGTGAGTGGTCTTTGCGGTGCGTACGATGGTGTTTTGGAAAATGAGTTTTACTGGCGAGGCTGCCCGCCCAACCGGCGAGGCCAATACTGCCAGCTCCTGGATTGTCCTGGCACCCCAGATTGCGGTGGGTTTGGCACATGCACACTCGCGCGCCCCGGTGGCACGCCGTATTGTGAGTGCGAACCGTACTTCGGTGGCAATGACTGCAGTCAATTGAGCTGCCCCGTTTCATGTGGTAGCCATGGCTCGTGTGTCTTGCTTGAAGGCGCCACGACGCCCTCATGCCTGTGCGACACCAACTTCTTGGGTGCCAATTGCAGCGAGTGCGTAGCCGGCTACGGTGGTGTCAACTGCGACGTTCCTCTTGTGTGTCCGATGAGCAATGCAACAGAGTGCGCCGGCCACGGTCAGTGCACCGTGGTTGGAAACACTCCTACTTGCATTTGTGATGAAGGCTTCACGGGTCCCATGTGTGCTGCTTGTGATGAGGGTTTGGGTGGCAATGATTGCAACCTGAATGTCTCGTGCCCGGGCTCGTGCTCGGGTCGCGGACTGTGCGTACCTGATGGACCAACGGCCAACCTCTCCGTCAGCCTCAATGGCACCTGCAGCTGCTTCTCAGGATACGAGGGGGCTGATTGTTCGCAGCTTCGCTGCCCGGGTTCGCCATCTGCGTGCTCAGGCAATGGCTACTGCAGAGAACGCGAACAAGGTGGTGTGGAGTGCATTTGCGACGAAGGCTTTGCTGGCGCAAATTGCTCAGTTGCGATCCTAGCATCTTCGACCACGACAGCAGGGCCCACCACTGCCACAAGCACGTCCATTCCCAGCACCATGAACACCACTGGCGTCAGCTCCACTGTTGGCACCTCGACCGCTTCGAACCCTGCGACCACCCCTGTCCCTACCACCACCTCAACCACCACCACCTCAGTGAGTACGGAAGAGCCGGTGGCCTTTATTGACGTTCTCTCGCAGTCGTGGATTGACAATGTCGTAGCACAGCGTTTTGCTGTGTCAACATACGACATTGCCACGACTCAAAAGAACCTGGGGGCAACGCAAGTCAGCGGTGGTGGTTTCATGGTCAGCGGCAACCTCTCGGCCAGTATCACTCTCCACCAGTGCGGCGTGGCACGCAACACTACGTGTGAGCAAAATAATGGACTGAGTCTGGAATTTTGGGTCAAGATTGGCGAGCAAGACATTTACGATGATGTTCGCACCCGCACCAACGTATCCTACCTTGTGGATGACGTTCAGGATGCCTGGACCAGTGAAGCATCTGTGGAAGACACAGTCTACGCTGCTGGCGAGGATGCTGTCTACATTCCTCGTCTCAATGAGTCACGACTGGTGCCCGGATGTCACGATCAAGCTTTCGTGTCCTTTTTCACTGACGAGGCCACAGGCACATCATTCAATGTGCTGTGCCGTGACAACATGCTGACGGTTACGTGGGGTGCATTCGTGTTCCAATCAGATCTTACCATCTATCAGGGACTGTGGACTCACGTGGCCATCAAATGGCGCTGTGTCGATGGTCGTCTGCAACTTGAAACCTCGAGCCCTGGCTTGAGTAACCAATCTGACGTGTTTGCCAGCATCATGCCTGGCTGTGGCTTGGCGCCCACCGGCGCCTTGCGCATCGGACAGGTCGTGCAACCCATTCTTGCTTTTGAAGAGTCGTCGTCACCGCCAACGGACAGTAGCATGCCCCTCAACGGCGCTATCGACGAGTTGCTGATGTGGGACTACTTCCGCCCCACCAGTCATACTCGGGCGACAATGTATCAGACCACCCAGCAGTATGCAGCCGGTCTCATGCTGGCTGTTGGCTTTGACGTGCTGGCGCAGAACGACACCGCACTCGAGGGCAGTGAGTACACCGTTCACGGCACAAGCTGCACCACTTTGGTTGTGCCTGCAGAAGAGACCGCCCTTGACCTGTACCAACCATCGACCGCTCCGCTTTACTGGCGTACGGATGATGAATGCAGCTTCCAAACCGACACCATGGAAGCTGATGCCATTGAACTCTGCAGTAACTGGTTTTACAACTCCACGCTATCTGATGAGTGCTCACCGTTGGGCGCGCAGGTTCTGTTTTATTACCGTGCCTGTGTGTGCGACATTGCCAAGCACGACTCGCTGGCAATGCACAAGCCCCCTGTGTGTATGATGGCATGGCACTGCATGGGTAGCGGCATCACAGAGCAGACCGACTTGTTGCGTGATTACTGTGACACTGTGTCCCTGTCTTCCACTTTCCCTGAAGACGCAAATGAGGCCTTTTATCTGGCACTGATTGTGGCTTTGCTCAGTCTGGTGTTCGCCGGTCTGTGGTTCATGCTTCTCTTCATGAAGGCGCGTCAGGACAAGCAACTGCAGGATGAAAAGACCAACCTGGAGATCCAAATGGGTCAGCTTACGGACGAGACGCGCGAGGACATTGCCTTTGTCAACCCCATGTTCGACACGGGAGAACCAGAGGTCGTTGATCCCTTGTTCTCGGCCTTTGTTGAGCTTGGTGGTCGTGGGGCACAGGACCCGCTCGTGGACTTGTCGCCCGATGTCAACTATCAGGACAACGAGGCCAATGCTCTGAAAATGGATATGTTTGACACAGGATCGAGCCGTGGTGGTGCACCCACCGCGGCTTCCAGTCTTGCAACTACGGCGGCGGCGGCGGCGGCGGCGACTGCCTCTGCCTCGGCGCTGCCCGTGGCTTCTGACAAGAGCTCGCTCCTGGCAGGCGCTGTTTTGGCAGCAGTCAAGGATGACCCTTGGTTAGACGTGTGCATTGAGATTCGCGACACAGAAATCACATTCTCGTGCGATGGCAGTGTTCTGCTCTCCACGCCCTTGACGGATGTGTTGCAGGACGGCCCTGGCACTCTGCGTGTGGGCCAGCGTCCTCCGGGGCGTTACCCCTTGCATGCAGAGCTGGCCGGTGTTACCGTTGCCTCGGATGCTGCCTCTGCCAACGCCGCTGGTACAGACGCTCTTAGCGATCCAGTACCATTGTTTGCCGTGGCTGATGACGTTAACGGTACGGTGCAAGCAGGCTCAGCAGAAGATAGCTATGTGTTTGATGGCACAAGTCAGTGCTACTTCAACGTACCGGAGCACTTCCATCCTGCTGTTCAGCGTCGCCTGGTGATTAACTTCCGTGTTCGCCCCATGCCCGACTGCCGCGGCTATGTGCTTGCCAAGACGGACCCCGCCGGCATCAGCCGATATTGGGCGGTTGGCATTGCCAAGAGCAAGGCCGGCACGAGCATCCAGTTTTACTATCAGCCGCGTGGTGTCAACGTGGGCCATCGCCTCATTTCGGCAAATGTTGGTCGCTACACGAGTGGCACCATGGACCCGGAGTATCTGATTACGGGCCACGATGATGAAGTACATACAGATGAGATCCAATCCTATCGCGCCCAGCTGCGCAACGATCGCTACCGGTTTGGCTCGGACATGGCCTCCGTGTCTGGAATGCGAGACAGCCTCAATCGCCAGTCCATGAAGATGGAGAAGCGTGGGCGCACTCGCCCTAGCCGTGCTGAACCGGACATCTCTGAAAGCTTGTTCTAAAGCTCTCGGAATCAGCTTGAACGGTCCGTTGTCGTGTGACCTACTTCACCGTTACTTTTGAAAGCGTAGCCTTGGTGAGGGGTTACAATGGTCTGTTCCTTGCTAATGGCAATGCTTGCGAGATTTCACTTGTGAATCTCTGTCCATTTTTGTACAAATACCATGTGTCGTTCCATTGTCCTTGTGTATGCGTGCGTACACACTGACACTTTGTGTTTTGCTTGTATCTGTATTGTTTGCCTTTTGGTTTTTTTGTGTGTTCTGTTTTATCTGTTTGTATCTACTGTTTGAGAGGTGTGCTTTTATGTGTGTGTGTGTGTGTGTGTGCATGAGGGAAGGCTGGGGTGATGCGCTCGAAGGGAGTACGTGGCAGCAAGAGGAACAACAAAAGTGGAAGTGCGATGAAGCAAGCGACTGGAGGTTCGGATGGGCCGGAGAAGATGAATAATACGTTTGTCCCTGACCCGTTTTGCCCCCTCGCTTCATCGAAACTTATGTTGGCTTTTGACTGTTCCTTCCAAGTCTGACCTCGTCTCCTTTCCTTTTATTGAGCAAGCACCCATGTGAGTCTTATCTCCAAACTCTTTAAGAATCGACTTTCCTTCCTGTCACTCGAGTTCAAGCCTGGCTCGCGAGATGGCGCAGCCTCACATCACATCACAGCACAGTAGCAACTCTTACACATCCGTCTCGAGCTCGTTTTCCTCACCATCATCGCCCACACCGCTGGTCATATCAAACTCTGCACCTGATAAAACTTGAAACCCGGCAAATTCTCGCAGCGTCGTTGTGCTCTGCATGTACGAGTCAACGTGTTGGACAAGGGAGGTTGTATGAGGGAGGAGACTGTCTAGTAGATCGTACATCAAACCCTTTTGCAGGTGAAAGACGTACCCAATGCCAAAGCTCGCCATTCTGAGAAGAGCAAAGTTCTGTCGAGGCTTCGAGCATGATTGTGGCGCCGCGCCCAAACGCCTGGCCTTGCAGGAATGTGGGCCTGTTGACCACGCTCTCACTGGATGTTACCCAGATGCCATGGCGAACCAACACAAGACCCGTCAAGAAGACGGACTGCAGTGCTGGCATCTTCAAATTGAAGGTTTATTGTTGAATTCATTGATTCAATGCGACAGACCAGGCGTCGTGTGAGACATGAGCAAATCATCATGTTGCCGGCTCATGCGCAACTTCATCACAATGATAAACCAAAAACGTGAGTTCATTGCTCAGGTTGACTCACTTGAAGCAATCGGGCTGTCTTGTTCAGCCGGGCAATGTCAAATCCCTGAAACGCGTCATCAAATGAGACGGAGCATAGGCTTGGCTGGAATAGTCGAGACAAACAAGTCGGGTAGACCCCGCGTTTCTCGCACTCGCTGCAAATGGAAAGTGGTCAGCACTAACCGCGAGCTCAAGGCAAGATGCCTGCAAACAACGTAAGAGGTCTTCGTGCAGAGCAACAGTGTCCGTATGAAACCCATTGCTGTTTGTTGAGCTCGGCGAGAGGTCAAAGGCATTGTCTTGAGCCGGGGCTGCCTCGGGTTGACTTGAACATGCCTGGCGCCACGCACAAGCAAGTATGATCTTACAAAGCACAGAAAGACCTCGCACCGAAAATACTCACACTTACCGATGCAGCCCTGGATGCGTTCTCTAATAGTTCATGGACCAGGAGCGGCTCATCCAGACAAGTCTGAAATCAGCAGCGTCCAGTCCAAAAGTGAGCCCGAGCAGGTGCGCGCTCTTATCCCCTCAAAAGCGCGAAATGCATCATCATTTGCTCGAAGGCTCAAGATCATGTACTTCAAATTGGAATACGAGAGAGTTAAAATCTCACCTGCAAGATTTGTAAGCCAATTGCGAGATCAGATCTGGTCTGATTGGGTACTTTTGCCTGGTTGTGGCTCAGTCTCCCCCCCCTTGTCTCGGGGTTTTCGCAGCCAGCTGACTCTGAGCGGCTCAAAATAGCCAGGTTTACCAGCTTTGACAACAATACGAATAGCAGCAAAAATTAGCTCTCAGCCCAAACTCGGCTTCGAAGAACGCTCCAGAAGGTGAGGATTCGTCTAGGACAGATACCTCCCATACCTGCTGAGTCAGATCCGATAAAAGTGTTCTCCCCTCCAGTGAACTCGCAAGGCGCTAAAACGGGATCACAAAGCATGCGTGAGACTCGACTTGGTGTGTCAAGTGGTCGGCCGAATGGCCAACGATAGGCATGGCCAGACCTTTTTGGCATCATGAACAAAAGTGGTTGAGCTAGACGCTTGACTTTCTAAACGTGCAACAACAAGGCAGAAGCGCTTGCTCGTCACGGTCGATAATGTAGGCTCAAGAGAAAATGCTCAACAAGGACTGAGTGCGTTGGCAACTCACCGTTCAGCGATGAGCCGGGTTCAGAAACATAAGATTGGCAGGCCCCTCGCTGTTTCGGGGAGTTTGAACCTGCCAATAAACAACAAAAAATCAAGACTTGTGCCGTGTTGAAAACTTCGAGCCAACAAAACACAGACAAGGAAGATGAACCACCTCTCTCAGATGCATGAGTCTGCTCCCATGCCTTTGATGATTCGTAGAGTTGTTTTTCAGATGGAAAAGAGGTCTACGCAGAGAGTAGGCGTGAGACGGAAGCTGTCAAACGAGCCAGCGCCCCCAAGCGCTTCGGGGCTTCTCACCTGCAGCGCCGTACGCATGCGAGCCAGCAAGACCAGATCAATGCTGACATTGGGTGGCTTGATCTATTGGTTCAAGATGGATGAGACCACTTCTGGGCACGATACGTCAAGCCCACAAGCGAGAACAGCAAGACCTGGGCTCTTGTGAAATCCTGCAAAAGCATGCTCATGACCGCAAGTTTGCTAGCGCTGACACATGATGCTGGCACATTCTATGATACCATGGGCACGTTGGCGAATGAAGAAAAAAAGTCACGACTGCTGTCGTGCACCAACTACACGAGAATCTAGTCAAAAGGGTGGGTGTATGTGACCTACTTGTAGCACGGTATGGGCAGAAAGTACGTCACGCATCAAGAGCGCCAAAAATGGTATGCACGGTTGGCCGGTGGCCAAACAAGCACGAAAAGCGCGTCGATAATTCTCGTGATTATTGCTAGGGTCGGCAACGTCCTCGAGCTTTCGCCGAAGCTGTGTCGCAACGACATCAAGCCCCATTCAAGCCGAAAGCACGCAAATGTGGACGGAAGGTAAGCACACCAGACCTTGCGTCGGGGCACTGATCTCAAAAGCAGACGGCTGTTCTGTCCATCGATGCATAGAGCCGACAGGCCGATGGCGGAACCTCACTGACCTTTTGAATACGCCGAGACAGCTCTCCCAGCGAGGTTTTCAACCTGGAGACAGCTGGGTGCGCAAAGACAGCGAGGAGAGAGACGAAAGAGTTGAAGTTGCCCAAGGCTAGTAAGGCGTCACAAATGGCAACTAGATGCTCTAGGGTGCGCTGTTGGTGCACCAAGCAGCAAGCATTGACAATGGCGGTGGCTCCCCAAGCGCGTAGTTGATTGCTAAAAGTAATAACTCCTGTCACAGCTCGCTCTGTCCGACCATCAATCTACAGACCATTGAAAAGTCCAACAATACCAACAATATGAACGACACCAGTCAAGACATTCCCGAAGCGAAGCGTGGAACATTGCCAACGCCGCGCTGACAAGCAAAGTCACCTACAGCAGCTAGCAAGATGTCGTTCACAGTGACCATGGCCATCTGGTCCCATTCCAGGACTGTCAGCGCATGGGCGACGGCTTGGGCGTCTGTATCAGTGTCTGATCCCCATAGAGGGTTAATGACCGGCGGCAGCGCCTCACGACACAGCGTTGGCGTTCTGCTTTTCACCAGGGCAAGCAAATAATGGGATCAGCAGTGGGCAAGAGATGCAAGGTTAATGAGTGGCTACGACAATGCTACGACGACAATGCCCCCTTGGGCGACAGAAGAGGATCAACAAGGAGCGCACGCACACAAGACGAGACATCGGCTGAGTGAAGATGGTAGACATGTCTGGACCATGTAAAGTCTGGAGTGCCTAACGGTTGTCAACCATCGCAGACGGAATGAGAAGGAATGCCAGCACAACACCATCCTGGTACCATAATCGGCGTCCAGCAACCGCAGCCATCCCCTTAAGACTGGGTTCATGAAAGTCTTCGATACCGAGCATTGTTCGAGGCGGAAAATGAATGCATTGAGATTCCTGGCCGTCGACGAATCGCTCAACTCTGCAATGTGCAAAGGCATCCAGCAGCTATCCGAAACGATCACGTGTGAAACACATCATGTGGTTGTGAAAAGAAGTGAATCTGAACGAGAACCGATTAGCTAGATGTGGGCAAACAGTCGAGTCGCACCGACAAAATTCGGCCACGGCACATTGCCAGGCCATGACGGCATCCGTAGACCAAGAGGAGAAGCGAGCAAGACAGTGGGAATTCGGAGCCCAGCTAGGCACCTACAACGCCATGAAAGGTGCAGTGCACGAGCAAAAAATGGGAATCTTTGGGGCGAACAGGCAAGAGGGAGGTTTGGAGAGGCACACGCAAAGCAGAAAAAACACAGCAGGGTCATGTAGAGGTGACCTGAAGAGCATCGAGCAGCAGCTCCAAGATTGTCACAGCGTTTGCGCGGGTGGCAAGCGCAAGAACATCAAACAAACGAGCACGCAACTGAAACCAGCGAAATAAGGTCTCGCCGTCGACAGGAGCCACTGTGCTTCGTAGTCCTCGAACGTCATCTTCGCTGATCACGCCACGGTGGCGAAAACATTCGAGCATTACCCTTTGCTTTGCAGGTAAGCGTGAAGGAGAGACCGCCCGTGTGGTTCGTGTTGGACTGCTAGAGGAACGTACTGGGCTGCCGTTTGCAAGTTGGGCAGCATGGGTTGAAACTGGAGCACCAGGGATGTCCACCCAATCAGTGTGAGGTGCCGCCCCATCCTGATCCATCATAAGCGATGATTGGCTTGAGCCTGATCCCAAGCTGAGTAGTGACGCGCGACGTGCTCCCAAGGATCGGCGTGATCGTTTTACTTTGGGTTCCAGCTTCAACCCCTCGCCAAGCTGATCAAGCATATCTGAGTTTGGCTCCGAATCTAGCACGATGTGAAGCAGAGAAAAGATGGGGTTCAGCAACGCGAGCAAGCCGGCATGTGCGTGCAGCTTCTAGTCACGTGGGGACGACGCGCAAGGGGAGGTAGGGGGGAGGGGTTGATTTGACACCCTGGCGGAACAATAGCAAAATTGCACCGGACACACCAAATGCATGAAGCGTCAAGAAAAACAGCTGAGGTACGGAGCAGACCAACGTAGGCATGTCCGACCAAGCGTGAGGGACTAGCACGCTCGTGTCTGGAAAGGCATTCCACAACCCAGAAAGAGCCTCCGCAGCAGGAGGCGGCCCTCTAAAATCCATGATGAGTGCACTCCAGAACGGAAGTGCCGAACACAAGATTTGAGTGATGACCGGCCACTTGGGCGGAATGGGTCATTGCCCAGTCATGCAACAATTCTGGCACAGAGGCCTGAGGCTTGGAGGAATCACCGAATCACATTCACATCCAACCAAGCCCATTTGCCACTTGCATGCCCGACAGCAAAGACAAAGTCACCAACAACACGTCGAGGTAGCAGATGGGCGTCGAGGTAGCAGATGGGTTGTGCCCGTGCTTTAGTATAGTGGAGTGAGCATCCGAACCGGAATCCCCCAGCGTGCTCTGGCACGTTCCTGGCACGGTCCTAGTACAGTCTTTACAACACCACACTGCACACCGGAGCAGGAAAAAAGGTAAGCAGCGGAAAACTAACTTCCTAGCCACCTTGGTCTCGATTCGCACAATACATCCGGATATATTCAAAATTCCGCTCGCACTGACATCCTCTTGAATGGCACTGCTCGGGTTGTTTGTGCAACGAGACTTGTTGTTGGGCAGGCAAGATTGCATGCATGCTAGGACGCCGGAGCGACTAATACACGAAACGAGTGAACATAACTATTTTAGCGTGAGAAAATGTCAGAAGTATCGTTCGTTCATTCATTGACTCGTGTGTGGCGTTTGAACACTTTGCTCAACTGACCGCTGTGGCGATATATCGACGAGCCCCGACCGCAGAAGGCTGCTGGCCTGCTTGTCCTCAAGCATCAAGCTGGTAGTGGACAACGCCCACTGCGTCCAGTAGGATCGACCATTCTTTACCTATATAGTGCTCAAGTCCTTGGGCCAGCGATTGGGACAGCGATCCACAGACCCATCATCACCTTGTCGCTCTAGTGCCCATTCCAAGGGCAAGAACGGCCCACGAGCATGGATCCCCTGCTGATGGACCCGAGTCAGAACGGCAATGGCGAGGATAGTGATGATCTTGCGCACACCTTGGATGAGCTCTTGCGCGGGGAGACATCTTTTACGGAGGTCGTCGATAATAACGGCGATGTGCCAGCGTTGGTGCCATCGGATGAGAGTCCACAACACACCACTGCCGGCGCCCCTCAGTCGAGTGAGCAGGGGCCAAGTTCCGCAGGCTCTAAAGCTGACCCACCCCGCCGCTCCGCTCGGCAACGCAAACCAGCCAGTTCCAAGTCGATGCATCAGCCCACCAACGGAGTGTCCTCTGGATCAACTGACAGCGACGGGGCCCGAAAGCAGAGCAACGCTCCGAGTCGAGCGCTAGCTGACAAGGAGAAGCAGGAAGCAGAGGAAGAGGACGACGCCGACGATGACGATGACACACCATACTGCATTTGTCGGGGACCAGATGATGGCCGCTACATGATTGCCTGTGACAGTTGCGATGAATGGTATCACATCGATTGCCTCAACCTCAACCTGAAGCACGTTCGGGCCCTTGAGGCGACCCATCAGACCTACACTTGCCCTAAATGTAAAGGTCAGTCAATTCATCGAAACTTCCACACGTAGCATCGACAGTTGCATTGTTACAGTGCCACAAGACACTTGCCACCCTCAGTGACACGCTTGCCTTGCGTATAGAGCCGCCAGCCAAGAGGCAAAAACCGCTGCTGCCCAGCGTGCGTGCCTGTGCTTCCAAACCAAACCTGCCATCACTGTTCTCTCCATCAAGCGCTCAGACTCATTCCTCACATGCTCTGTCCTTGTCGGCCGCGTGCATGGTCTTTCTTCGCGCTGTGGACGTGCAGATACAAACGGTGACCAATTCGTCACCCACACCCAAGAAAGGTACGAAGACTTTATCGACCTGTTTCTCACAAGGAGCGGCACTCGACTCACTGACGCAAAATGCATCGCATGCATAATGGGATGCAGGTCGGCAACGCAAGCGTACAAAAGCCGCTGAGGTAAAAAGAGTCATCTGTTTTTGCGCGAATGAATACCCTCTCTGTACTTGCGGCTTTGCATCTTGTTTGCAAGCAAACAACCGAGCTCTTTCTTCTTGGTGGTTGACGTGCAAGAGCTTGCCCACATCAAACAGCAACACTCCTCACACCAATAATGATGAATTCTTGGTGAACGACGATTGCAGGTCGTCAAGGATGAAACGACGACAATGTGCCGCATGTGTTTGAAGGAACTACATCGCGATGCAGACCAATTTTGTAGCGATGACTGTGCCATTGAAGCTGCTCAATTAGCGTTCCAGGTTGGCAGAACTAAGTTGTTTTCCGGCATTCATCGAATGATGAAGCTGTTTGCGCTGCCACACCCTTTGCCCGAGTTTACGCCCTAATTTGTCACACCCGTCTTTTCGCCATGCATATTGGCTGCTGAACTTTGCTTTTATCGTCTTGACTTTTGTTGTGAAACCGTGTGTACACAGGCCATGACAGGCATGCCGTCGGGAATGAGTCCATCGGTGCCACCCGCCTCGGCGCATGTGGCTCGCCGAGCCTCCACTTTACAGTCGGAAAATGCAGGGTCGCGCAAGAGCATGCCCCCTGCCCCCACGCACCAAAGCCCTGGGGTGAGCAAAGAGCCTCAACCCTCTCCTGCCCATGAGCGTGTGCGCACCAATTTTCGACAAGTAAGCATCCCACTATGGTCCATGCCTTGACCACCTTTGCATGTGGGCCGTGAAGCACTGCTGCGGTCGTTCTTCATCGTTGTATGATGCTTGTCGAGTTGACGAGCGAGCGTGCCGGTGCTTGCGACTCTGCGACAACGTGTATTGCACCAGCTGGCTCAAATGCTGCGCTTCATTTCTATTATTCCTAGCGCCTCGCAAAGACCATCGAAAATCGTCTAAGACACATGGCAGGTTCCGAAGCGCAAGAAATAAACACTGTGCAGCTAGCGGAGCGGCTAGAGCACGCTACCTATACACAATTCCGTTGCGAGGTTTGTAGCAGACACTGTTTGTTGGAGCTATATAGCGCGCAAAGTTTGTGGATGCCCCATGGCATTGATGTCAGCCGTGCACTGGGCTTGTTTGGTTCCTCACAAAGAATTGGCTTCTCACTTTGTTGAATACATGAAAGATTGACGATGATTATCGCAGCTTTTTACGACGGCTGATGAGCAACATGCAAGATCCCTCGGGCCAGATTTTGGATCAGCTTGCACAACACAAAGTGACACCAACGCAGGTGGCACAGTTTACACTTGAAGACCTTTTACCCCGGAGCGAGAAGCGTGAGATTGAGGAGGCCGTCAAGGAGCGTCAAGAGCAATCCATCCTCACCGCTGAGCAGCTGCAAATTCATGTGGAAAATAAGAAAAAGCCACATGTGGCCGCAAGTACGCGTGCGCACCCTTTGCCAAGAATTTCGCCGTGAGACCAATGTCACTGCCTCACCTCGACTGCCTGGGCACTGGCTGAATCCGTATACCACCCACTTGTCATGGACATGAGCAGGCCTTGCGGAATCCCTCACGACCACTGAAACTGATGAAGGTAAAGGCAGCAGCGAACGGCGGACTCTTCCTCAACGCCCCACTACGCCTACACCCTCGACTACAAGCAGGCCAGACACACAACCTGCACTGCTGCCTTGGGAGCGTACAGCAGCGAGCCAAGTGGATGCCACGCCTGACCTGCCCGCACCAGCCAATGAGACTATGGACCCCACCTTGTCTCCCGCCCTGTCTCCCGTGTCCCAGACATTGAATCGATCACACCTTGGCCCTGGCGAGCCGTGGGAAGGAAAGGAAGACGATTTGATCAACCATGCCCCACATGTGGGCTCACGAAACGTTGCAGAGCCCTCTCTTGATATTTTGACGGAGGAGGCGTGGCGTGGCACTTTGAAGCACGAGTGTGCGTGGCTTATACCTGCTATTCCCGGACACGAGCTGCCGATTTGCTTTGTAATTCTCATCTTTCTCTGCTTTGGCCATATTTTGTCGACTTCTCAGCGGTGGGACACGTAGAACTGGTAGCGTCGCTTCTTCAAAGAACCAAAGAACATGAAGCGCTTGTCAAGGCCGGTCTACGGTCACATCTACGAATCGATGGCCGCATTCGTGCCAATGATGTGCGTAAGACACGACCCTCCTCAGATGCCTGCTTGTTGACGCTGTTGCTGGTTGCTGGTATACCGTTATTGATTTCAGCATCTTGAATGCATCTCTGAACGTCCATGGAAGAGCGTTGTGGGTTCAGACTTTCACGACAATGATGCTGCGTAGGTTTGGTCGTATGTTCGCAAGCTGCGCGAGGCCTCTTCAAAGCTCTATCTGGCAGTTCAGTTTGAACCAGCCAACGACGAAGCACAAATTGCTTTTACCACTTTGATTGAATATTTCCGAAGGTACAGGCCCACGACCTCGGCGTTTGTTGTCGTTTTTCCCCTCACCGGCAGGCATTACATAGGAACAATCGCTTTGGCGTAGTCAAGGAAACGCGAGCCCCTGTGCGCGACATGTATTTGATCCCCATGGCGGCTGGCGCCGGCCTGCCACCTGCCTTGATGGAGGCCACTGGGCTGGCAACCTCAGGTTGGATGCGCGACCTCAGCAACAATGCTGACGACTGTCAACCCGCGTCGTATCTGTATCTCTTGCTGGTTATTCGCACTCACTGTTATGGATGGATGGGTTTGGCGTTTCCAGACTTGCGAAACACGAGCACCGACTCTTTGGTGGCGTTGATCATCATGAACCGTAAGAAAGAGCGTCGACACAAACCCAATGATGGGGCCCGTCCCGCGCATTCTTCGCACACTCAGACCAGGGATAAGCATGAGCCCCACCACACGCCACACGATAGCTCCATGGGTGCTGCATCGAGTGCTCCGCGCGGCGGCACGCACGAGGGATCACAAGACTCGGCACTGTCGCAGGACTCGAGCTCTAATCCTGGCCCGCATGCAACAGCACACTCGGGGTTTGATTTGCGCCAGCTCGAAGGCTTTGAGAACCTCAAAGGCGTTCTCGGCGCTTTGAACGCTGCGCACTACGATGCGGCACCCTGAGCAGAGAATTGGACTTTTGCTCAATGTCAGTCAACATAATCATCCATCAGTTTGAAAAGCAACGAGCAGAAATGCACACCAAACCCCGAGCGTTGGAGCCCGCTGCTTCGCTCATTTGTACACGCACGATGCGACACTGAATCAATCCCACTCTGCTGGCTGCACCACAGCCACATTAATACTGCCAGTGCATGTCAATTGATTCCTGTTTTTTCTAAATGGTTGTTGGTGGAAAGATAAAAATCAATCGAAACACATACGAGATACACCATTGCGAGACATGAACGAACTTCAATTTACATTTTCAGCGGGTTGGATGCACATCATGGCGCTGCGACCAGTTGCAAACGTGTTGGCGCGCTCGGGCTTGGGCTTGGGCTTGGGCTCGGCTTTACGAGCAAACACCCGTGGCCGACCTTGCTTTGCCGCACAGACTTGGTCGGCCTCGCGCCTGCTGGCTCAGCCTGCGAATTCTGCCTCAAGTTCGAGTCAAGCATCAACCCCGAACCGACTCGTCTACGAAGGCCCACTTTCCGGCCCGATCCGTCGCCTCAAGCTCGTGTCTGCCACAAGTGCCACTTTGACTTTTGCTTTTGTGCCCACGGTTTGTCTCAAGCTTGACCCAATCGTGCACGCTTATCACCCGCCCTGTTACCAGGCGGTCTACCAAGTTGCCAAGAGCTCACCTCGACCTGCCACCCGACTGCTCAACCTCGCTTAGAGCATGCTCATGGGTGTTGACCTCTGGGCTTCGGGCAAAGCTTTCATGCTGGGGACGGTTTGCCTGTTTGCGGCCGCTACTACCGGTGCGCCTATGCACTGGCCTTCTGTATCGACTGCGCGCCAACAAGGCAGCCCATGAATAAAAGAGTCTTGGAACTCGCGCTGTGACTTATATTGATGGCATCCTAACTTGCTCGTGACGAACACCTTTAGCCGTCTTACACTTGACCACACGCGGATATGTGCGCAAGATTTTTGTAGCCACCCCAGAAGCCAGCTCCGAAGCCGCTCCGACGCGCTTTTCAAAGGTCTGGCACACCCTCTCCTGAGAACGAGGCTTTAGTTACGAGGCTTTCGTTCTGCCCCCGACGAGGAGATTCCTGTCAGGGGTCAGCAATTTCTCACCATGGTTCCCATGCCGCAACCTTGCCTGGTCATTCAGATTGAGATTGAGACACTCAACATGCTGGGCATGCCCAAGCGCACACTGTTGGATTGCGCCCGTATCGAACCAGCATCACAAACGTTTGGCTTTGATAGTTTCCGCTATAATCAACGGTAATGATTTTGACCATGCGGCAGCACCAAGAAAGCCCCGTCGCTTTGCACTCACTACGTTTGTGGATATGCACCGCCTGTCTCGCCAGGGGATATTTTTTGCACGAGGAATTGGTGAATAAGAATGAAACTTTGCGCCTTTCTCTCTTGCCAAAACCCTCGCAAGAACCACCCGCCTCCGCCTAGGCTACATACAGGCCTGAGCCCGAGCTTGAAAAAATGAAACCCGCACATTATTGTTGTCACTCAGTCGAAGATGATCAACCAAGCAAACCATGTTTTGCTGTTGCACACTGATTTCAATTTGAGGGAGACCTGAAAATCCTCCACGGGCGTCACGTTCAAGATAGCTGGAGAAAGCGAGCCACGGCCGCTCTAACAGGCTCCGGGGCGCCCTCTACTGCCTGCTTGATTTGGCGTCGGCAGCCTTGACTCAAATCAGTCAAGGTCAAGCCTGCATCTTCATCATCATCATCGCCGGCTGAGTTGCGACCTGTGAAGCAGAAGGAAAGGAGGTCAAATAATAGTGTGTCCCATTTGCAAAATGCGGAAGAGTTGACTTTAACCTTTGGGACTAACCTTTGGCAGGACCGGATTGGGTGCGAAGACAGGCCTGTGGCATGGGTTTGGGCAAAGGGTCAAACCATGTTACTGAACAAAGCATTCTTCAAGACCTCCAGGCAGACGAAACGGAGCCCGGTCAGTCCTTGACCGACGTACCAGATAGAGGCCATACAAGGCTCGTACGCCCTTGGGCTGAAGTGACACGGCCTTGGCAAAATATTTGCGAGCCAACAACAAGTTGTCACGACCACCGCGCGTGTACAGAATCTGGTCACCCGTATTAGCCAGCCAAACGCGAATGAGAAGAATGTGTCGAGGCCTTTTTTAGAAGACAAGACGCCTGCGCTGCTCGTGCTGACCTCGGCGTAAAGTGTATGATAGTAATGGCTGTGTGGATTCAGAAGGAGAAGCTCCTCGGCGCAAAAGGCGGCTTTTTCATAACTAACGGGCACAGCGTCAACCGCAGTCATGAGAATGGGGTGGGACAAGCATGAAGCGCCAATAAAGCCGGGCAAAACGCATCATGCAGCCGAGATTGCGGCACTGACTCGAGCGCTGCAAGGTACAAGTCCAAGAGTTGCTGCCAGGCCTCCTCGTCCTTGCTGAAGCTAACATTCGACCAAGTAGAAGAGGCCAACAATCACGGCAGCAGCGAGAGCATCGTGACCCCAAGCGAGGCACATGGCCATGAATCGGAATGAACAAAGACGGGAATAAACAAGCCGAAGGTTTTTGAGCGCACGTTTCAATGTAGGCGTTGAGCAGCTTGATGGCCTTGGTTGTGTTGTCCTGCGCCACGTTGAGAGCTATCCTTCGCTTGAGCAAGTGCTAGCAGAATTGCCGTCAAACGAAACACCAAGCGCCCACCAGAAGGTTAGGTGAACCATCGCAGGATGTACCGATGCGCCAAAGCAGATGTTTCCACCAGTTGCCCGTACCATGTCGACCGGGTGGGCCTCGAGGAGGCTCTCGTAAAGGTTGAGCGCCTCGGCGTAGCTACAAGGAGGTAGCATTCCACATGTCAACAACTACATTGAGTGTGGAGACTGTGGAGCGTGGAGAGGGAAGTCACATCGACACCTGGACGCACCGGCCTTCGCTCTCCAAGATCATGGCACGAGCTCGCTCCACGCGCTGACTTTTGGGGAAGCGGGCCTCCAACTGCTCAAAGCACGACTAAATCGTCCGGAAAAAGAAAAAAAAAAAGATTGAGGATCAAAGTTCCAACTTGAGGTGAGCCGGGGAAGGGAGTGCGGGCAAGCCCTATTGTCTTGTAACCCACCTTCAAGAGATCCTGGCGATTGGGCAAGTCGAGGCATGCTGTCATAACTTGCTCGTAGATGGCCCACTCTGTGCGTGGGAGCAAAGCAAGGGGTCATGCACGGCGGCAACTGAGATGTAACTTTTCCAAGGCATGAGATGTGAGAAGAGGGCCATCCCTGAGCGTACTTTCATCGCCGGCCATCTTGATGGCGGTCCAATTCTGCTCGGCCATTTGAACCACCTCAACGCTGTTGCGAAACCCGGCATTGCGCCACTCGCGAAGTTGAGCTACTGCCATGATGCCAATGTTCGTCGGCGCGCTACGCACAGAAATTGGGCCAAATCCAGAAACGCCAACGTGAGATCACACATACCAAGCCATGTTCTAACGTGAACCATATTCCAGCGGTAGCCGCCTATAGAATGGGCCGTCAGCCCACCGGTATTGAGTGGGCCGCCAGCACGGCCTCGACTCACCAGAAGTTGGCTTCACTCTCGCTCTGGCCCTGCTCTCGCTCGCTCTCTCTTCGCTCACTCGCTAAGTTCTCTCTCGTTCGGAGCACGCTTGGCCACTCTATTGTTACCAAATGTACTTCAATGGAAATCATGACATTCAAGAGTTCCTCTTTGTCTCCCTTGCGCTTACGTGTGTCAGCTTCCAACTTCAATTGATGACAAGGCAGAAGCCATGATATGAACTGACACAGGTCATGTTGGCACATCAAAAAAAGATACAACGCGTTCTGGTAAGGCCAATGCAACCTCAAACTTCGTGGGCCTCACGCTGCAGCCGCGAGTAGCGGACTCTGGGAGCAGCTGGTCCTTGCCCTTGTGTCCGACCAAGCAAGCCCAAGAGGTTTTCACGATAGACAAAAGCAATAACGACGAGCACCAGGAGCACGAGAAGCCAAAACATGGCAAAGTTAGACTGTTGTCCTGCCGCCTCGTACTGACCCTTGACCTCAATTTGCTCCTCAGCCTCGCCATACTCGTCATCATCCTCAACGCCATCGCTGCCATTGTCGGTCTCGCTCGTTGGGCGAGACGCGGGCGGGGCGGGAGAAGAGGGCGTGTCTGAGCCATTCGTGCGACTTGGGCTCATCGATGTCGAAGTGTCGGTCGAGTTGGCCGTGGTGTTTGAGATAGCCGAGCTGCTAGTATTGCCCGTACTGCTCGTACTCGTTGTGCTCGTTGTACTAGTTGTGCTGGTCGTGCTGGTCGTGCTGGTCGTGCTGGTTGTGCTGGTCGTGCTGGTTGTGCTGGTCGTGCTGGTTGTGCTGGTTGTGCTGTTTGTGCTGTTTGTGCTGGTTGTGCTGGTTGTGCTGGTTGTGCTTGTCGTGCTTGTCGTACTGGTCGAGCTTGTCGTGCTTGTCGTGCTTGTCGTGGAAGAGGTCAGATTCGCCTGGAGATATGCAAACAGATTGTAAACGTGCTCGGCCTCGACTGCCCACCTGATTTTGAGCGGGACTACGACACGTTCAAAAAACTTTTCACTGCTAGGCATGTCTGCATCTGTCACATCTTTGCAAAGGTCTGATGGAGTGGCCTCGGGAATCGAGCAATTCTTCACTTTCAACGTTGCTGCTAGCTTTGTTGCGCTTTCGAAGCAGGTGCCTGGATCGCTCATTGAGACTTCGGGAAAGCACGCTAAGAAGCAACCGTTGAGTTTGTTCCAAATAGCATTGCAACCTTCAACATTGAAGTCCGCATTTGCCGAGATCAGAGAGCTGCCGAGCCAGAGATGCAACAGCGCAACCACCCAAAGCATGCTCCTCGCCATGGTGGTGGTGAATGCTTCACTTGTATTGAGCCGCACCAAAGGCAAGCTTGACAGGTCAATCAACCAAGTTCCAGGGGATCAACCAAATGAGAACAGCACCAAAGTGAGCCAGCGCAAGAACCACGCCACAGCAAGCCTTCTTCTACCAATGCATCCACAGCAACAAGAGGTTGCAACCTGATAACAGCCGAGTGAGAGAAGCCCTACACTGACCTTTGATAACAGCACGGTACAGCACAATCCAACTGCTATACCACTTGTATCCCCGCCACCGCCGCCGTCCAAGAGCAGAGTTGAGCTTACTCAACGGATGGAAGAAAAAAAAAAAATGAACAAGACGCGCAAAACAAAAGCAAGAAAGAAAGCCATCACCACGCCAACGAGCCTCAAAGGCATCATGCCTTTTACGATAGAGAATGCGATTTCACTTTGGAAGGCGGTTGAAAGTAAAATACTTTGAGGATCGCTTCTCACTTCGGACATCGACGCGATGAATCTCCTCTGCCTGGTCGTGGTGGTGGCGCTCGCCTGTGGCGCCGTCGTTCGCGGCATGTATGTGCCCAATGTGGCGCAGGGTAAATGGCTGGACAAAGCTGTCAACGCAACTGGTGCACGCTGTATTGATGGATCGCCCCCGTTTTATGCGCTCCGGCGCGCCAGTGCCGAGATCAATCGCACCAAGTGGTACTTTCACATTGAGGGCGGCGGTTGGTGCGTCAGTGCCGAGGATTGCGCTGCACGAGGTCTCACTCGACTAGGCTCATCAGATCGGCAATACGGTACGAAGGCGTAAGCAAAAATGACGGCGCACAGGCCTAGGTTTGGGTCTGCTTGGTTCGGGGCCAAGCCCACTCCACACACCCGAGCCGTGAGCTCTTCAAAACTGTCAGCATCGCCTTGTGCATCTCGCTCACCAGCCTGGTCCTTTGCATGGCCAACGCCGTAGGCTTCAATGAGACCATGGACTTGTCGGGTGTGATCGGGTGCAACAACAGCCGTTACTGTGGCAGCCTGGCTGTCCCAGACTCGACGATCAACCCGTTGAGTCACGACTGGAACTTTGCCTATTTTCACTACTGCGATGGTGGCAGTTGGACTGGTAAGCTGCGCTTTTCTCTCCCCGCGGCCCCCTTTCTCAAGAACTGCCACGTTCCCAAAATTTTGAGCCTTACTCAGGCGCGCCACCTGCTTTTACCCAACACATTCGGCATGACTAGGTGACAATATCTCGACCACCGTCCAAGATGGCCGATCGCAATACTTTAGAGGGTTTCGCAATCTCAACGCTATCCTCGGGGATCTCCTCGAATTTGAGGGTTTGAACATGGCCACGGAGGTCATCATTGGCGGTGACTCCGCTGGCGGTTTGGCCACTTGGATTCATACGGACCACATTCGACGACAGCTCCCGCCGACGACCAAGGTTGTGGGGCTCCCCGACTCGGGCTTTTTTCTTGACTACGGCCACTACCACGACGACTTGGCCTGGGTGTACCATCAGATGAACGCCACAGCTGGCCTCCACCAAGATTGCGTGGCACACTACGCGCCCCTAGATCAAACCTACATGTGCATATTTGCGCCCTATACCGCGCCTTTTTGCCAAACGCCCATGTTTGCCTTGCAAGGACGCTTTGACTCTTATCAGACCAGCGCCATCCTGGGCTCGGACGATCCCGCTCGAGTCAACCCTTATGGCCTGATGCTGCAGTCACAACTCACAGCAGCCCTGAATCTGGCCGAGCATGGTAAGCATGCGGCCTTTGTGGACTCATGCCACCATCACTGTGGCTACTGGGTCGATTGCCTGGGCAAGGTCATTGATGGCATGGGTGCTGAACTCGCCTTTACGGCCTGGTACCACAACTCGACGGCCCAGCGCTTCTGGCTTCAAAACCAAACTTTTCCTTGCGAGTCGTGCTGCAATGATGGTGACTGTGCTCAGCCCCCCTGGGCCCGTGAAAGCACAACCTCAACCTTCGGGTTCGCTTGACCTCATGAGCATATGAGTTGTGAGCTGACGCTCGCCTCACACGGGAGTGCAACCAGCGTCTGTGGGACTGTAGGCGCCTCTGCACTTGCATCAATGATCGCACGTGAGTGCTCCACTCCGCGTGCATGTAAAAGTAGTTCACATGTCAATATCAAATTTATTCGCGTCATCTCAAGTAACAAAAACAAAAAAAAAAGGAGTTTGACCATTGTCAACTTGTACTCGTTCAAGCTTTAGGGATCAAACATGCATCCATGCAAAAATACCCTGGGCAGGGGCAGAACCACCATGCTAGCACACGTTTGATCAACCATCCAGAATTGAGAGTTGAGTGCGGCACAGGTGACGGCTGCTACTTTTGTTGATGTTGCTGCTGCTGTTGGCGTTGCAGTTGCTGCTGCTGCTGCAGAAGAGCAAAGCGTCGGTTTAAGGCTTCAACCCGTGTTGCAAGTTGCGCCGTGAGGACTGAGAGGGCATCTCCATCGCGAGCGTAGTCGACCCGGGCCACTTGCTGCTCTAACATGGCCATGTGACCTTCCATGGTGCCCAAATTTTGCGCAAAACTGGCAATGACCTGATGCAGGGAGCTGGGCTCATCCAGCTTGGCACATTTGGCCGGGGGCTCTGACGCATCTGCACTAACAGTCCCTAGCGGGCTGCAAGAAGATGGTACACCCAAGCCACCCAGAATCCAGGCTCGTTGGTTACTCGTGAGCTCAGTCCCTGGTTGCTCCACCTCAATAAAACTACACTGCTTGTCCATGGCCAAGTTGGCCAGGGCATCAGCCTCGGCGTTGTTGTGGCGAAGGGTGTGTGTCATGTTCATCTCACAGGGCAAAGCAATGCTTCTTGCGTGGTCAAAAAAGGGCTTGAGGGTTGCCGACTTGACAGCATATTGGCCTTGCATCTATGTCGGCAGTCCGTGCCGTATTGGCAGGGAGGACAGGCACATACCAATGTGGAAAGCAGAACACTGTAGGACAATGTCGGCGACTTGTTCGCCCTCCTCAAATCAAACAACAATGCAAGCGGTCAAGTTCAGGCGCTTACGCTCAACAGGAAAGTGCTTACCTGACGCACAATGAGTTGCGAGTCACCGACCACCTGCAGGCCTGCGGGTGGCTTGAACAAGGTTGCGGCCCGAAGGCCCATGATCAAGCCCATGTACTCGGCCTCGTTGTTGGTCCAGCCAGGGTGAAATTTGGCCACCTACAGCGATTATGGCGTGAGTCTCCGGGAAAAGCCAGCAAGGTGAAGATCCAGCCGTGCGCAGTCCAACCTTGATGACCACTGCTCCATGTTGGTCTTTGAGGAGGGCACCGGCACCGGCGGGTCCGCCCGATCCACGCTTGTTGTCCCGCGCGCCGCCGTCAAAGTGAAGCGTCCACGGACTGGGCATGACAGTAGATGCAAACCAGCGACCCTGGCACGCTCTGAATGTGTCGCAGTCAACGCCACGCCACCGCCACCTCGCCTGCCCTGCCCGTTCTACAAGCTGAGTCAATCTCACAACAGCACCACCACCACCACCCACCACCATGCGCTGCATCGAGTTTTAGCACGGAAACAATTCTGAGCAAACTCTCAACAGTCAAACGTGTGTGTGTGTGTGTGTGTGTGTGTGTGTGTGTGTGTGTGTGTGTGTGTGTGTGTGTGTGTGTGTGTGTGTGTGTGTGTGTGTGTGTTGATCTGAGAATTGTCAGCAAGCCATTTGCCACAGCACAGCACGAAACAGTTACAAATCAAGAAAAAGAAGAAGAGCGCACTTCATGGACTTGGGTGTGAGATTGCGGGGCTTGTGAGGTGCGGCCGGGTCTGAAGAGGCCGGTCATGGCCGAGGCAGCTGCAAAGGCTGGCGCTAGAACAGCATCAGCAACGTCAGAGGCGGAAATTGAGGTTGTGTGTGAGCTGCTGGAGGTAGCCTTTCACCTCATTACCTACGTTCGCAATCTCTATCCTGCGCGTGCGTTGAATAAAGAGCCTGGACCGCACGGGGGAATTGTGCCCGTCGTCCTGCTTTTGCTTTCCTCAAGGGGTTTCGCCAAATGCTGTTGTGGTTGTCACTGCTTGCTTCTTGATAGATGTCTACGAACGCTGTCTCAAATGGGGCGTACCCGTGCCGGTAAGACCGGCAACCCACCCCACCAAGAACTGCCGCGCGCCTGTGCACATCACTCTTGGCCTATTTGCCGTGCAGTGCATGACCTGTGCTGACTCGCCTCTGAATTTTGTTCCGTCGAAACAGAAAGCCCGTCATCCCGACGTGGTCTCTTACTTTCAGTCTGTCCTCGCTGCATCTAAACCCTGGTTCTTGCAACGCACAGCCCGCTCCATCGCCATGCATATCCTTGACTCGGTCAGTTGCCTCTAGTCTTTGCAGATCAACGTCCATGACCATCAGCTGTTGATCGGGTGCAAAGCGTCGCTGAAACTCACTTGCTTTCCCCCGCCAGGCTCATCAGCCAGTGGAACGTTTTGTATTTGATGTTGGCGCATTGGCGTACGTGCAATTCCGCCACCCGCGTTTATTTTCCGATCCTGCGCCTCCTTTTGACTGGTCATGCGCGCCTTGGCGCACCACACCTCTTTTGATCCAGGCAATCTCAAGCCCAAAGCTATGCGGGGCAACCAGAGGCCTTGCTTCGAGCCGTGTTGCTGAAAATCAATACTTGTGATGCGGCCTTGGCTCCGTTACCAGATGGATGTACCTTTGCCATCTATGTTCTCACCACTCCTGAAGTGGAACAACGCTCTTCTCAGGTCAGTCTAGCTCAACCAGAGCTCAGCTCGACGCTGCGTTGGCTCAACTCGAGGTACTCCACTCACTCCATTCTGAACTTGTACCACCCACGACCGTCTTGTCTCGGGCTTCTTGAAAGCAGGATTTGACCATGCCTTGGCTGAGTGCAACGCCGTTGGAGATGCGTCTGAGTAGCGACGACGATAGCACGCCAGCCTCGGTGGCTCATCCTATCAAAACTATTCAGCTTGGTGGTACAGAATTAGCAGTCTACGTCGAAGAGAGCGCTGTTCGCAAGCAAGCCACCGCCACCAGAAATGCTGCGACCCTTGAGAGTACATGAAGCTCTTCGAGCCTCTGTTGCCAGTCATTTGAGACACCCAGCTTTTTGCCGCAGGACTCAGTCTGTGACCATTTATATTAATTTATCCTAGTGAACCTGATCATCAAGACGTCTCTCGACCATTTTGATTGCAATTGAACGTGTGGCGATTGAATGTTGCACCGCGAGCCTCAATTTGGGCCCCCCAGAAGGACTTCAGCATGGCTTCAGACGGCGAAACAAGATGACAACCATTGATAAGCAGCCTACAAGCCAGAGCGGAGTGCCTCATCGCTCATGTTCATCATCAACTCAGGATACGTGGTGACAACGTAGTCCTGAGCGTAGGCGGCCTCTCGGTGCTGCAGCAGTTGCTGAATCTCGCCGGGCACCGAAGCGCAATCGATTGCCTGACAAAGAGGGCAATAGTGCGAGCAACAGCGCAAAAAAATCATAAAAAATAAAAATGAGTCGGTGCATATCACACGAAACATCTCTGGCCGAGGTTAGCAGGAAAAAACAAACCTTCTGGTAGTACTCGACAGCTTTCTTGCCGTTTTGCTTCTGCATCTCGAGCTCAGCCAAGCGAGCATATGCCTACAAATTAGTGAGACAATTTATTTTAGAAAAAAAAAGAAGGATGAGTTGGCCCACGACGTTGGCGGTTCCTGCGCTCGGCGACCCTCGCCGCCTGATATGTCGATCAAAGCTGTCGTACCGCCTCGCAAAGGGGATCGATCTTGAGCGCCTGTTCAATCAGCTCCTGCCCCTCGCGCAATTTGCCCTGCTGAATCAGCACCATGCCCTAAACCAGCGAGCAGCGAGCAGCGAGCAATCATGCATAACCACAATGATGAGGACAAGGTCAGCCAGGGTATGTATGCAGCAAGATGTGAGTTGGAGCCAGATATGTACCTTGTTGACAATGGCATTAGGGCTATCCGGATCCACGGTGAGGGCCTGGTCAAATGCTTGCTCAGCAGCCGCGAGCTGGCCAAGGTTCATCAACACCTGACAGAATGAAAAGAACACAAGTTGCCCGAAAGTACACGAAGCATTGAAGAATGAGAAAAGACATGCACCAGCTTGAGATGGTGTCGAGCAAAAGCCACAGCGCTAGGCTGCCCATGACAGGATTTATCGATAAAATAAATGTCAATGGTACACACACCTCGCCCTTGAACTGGTGCATGATTGCTACATCGGAGAACTTTTCCAGGGCGCTGTCCAAAAGCTGACCCGCCGCGGCTGGGTCAGTCTGCAATGCCTTGAGCACGACGTGAATGTAGGGGATGTACGAGCTGTAACAGGAAACAGAACGAGGTGAGCTCCGTCATGTCAGTCCTGCCATAGCTGCGACAAACGAATACGGACAACCAGACACGCACGTGTTCTTCTCCATCGCAATGGCCTTTTCAAAGTCGGCAAAGGCTTCAGCTTGGCGGCCTGTTTGTGCGTGAACCTGCAAGCCAGCACAAGATGCTTGAGCAAGACATTGCATTGTCGTCGCCACGCGGACATATGTGGGGCCATGTCAAGATTGAATAGTCATGTCATGAATACCTGGCCGCGGCAAATGAAAGCAAAGGGATTGCCAGTGGCAACAGCCTTCTCAGCATCGGCGATGGCTTCGGGGGCGCGACCCTTCTCCAAAAGCACGGTGGCACGACGGATCAGAACAAACACGTTGTTGGATGTGATCTCGTGGGCGGTATTCAGCAACTCCAAGGCCTGCCAGGCGAACCGATTGGAGGCGCAAGGTCACATTGGAGGTGAGCACGAGTGTGCGTTGAGAGGTGGTTGGTCGTGTCAGCGTTGAACAAATACCTCGTCGTTGCAGTTGGACAGCATCTTGAAAGACGAGAGATACGTCAGGGCCAGGGTATACATGAGTCGAGTAATGTCTGTTTGCTCTGCGTCTGTGATCCAAGTCACGAGAGTGTGAGAGTGCGTGGGAGTTGGCAAAGAGTCACGAGTCTTCAGCTGTGCGCGTGATTCAGCCCAAGATGCGTGTATGTGCGTGCCATTTGCCGTACCACGCAGAGTGTCGACAACTTGCTGGTAAGCACGCATGGCCTCTTCGTACTTCTTGTCCTTGACGAGGCGCTGCAAGGATACATGAATCACCATCATGAAGGAAGGAGCATGAGAAGATAGATAGCAATGCAAGGGCTTGAGCATGGCAGGGCAATGACATACGTGAGCCAGGCGCATGCGTGTCGAAATCTTTGCATCTGGCTTGTCCTGCTCCTGCAGCAGCTTCTCCAGCTCTTCGACGGTCGCTGACTCGCGCGGGGGGCGACCAAAGGAGTCAAAGTGTGTCTCGATGCTGGTACGAGCGGGAAGTCGCTTGGGACGGTTCTTCATAATCTTCGGCAGCTCCATCATGCACAGCGTGTTGAGAACGCGCTCCATGGCTTGTTGAGTGGCCTCGTTGCTGAAGCGCTCGATCCAGAGAAGAGCGGAAAAATCAAACATGGCCTCACGCGGCTTGCCCATGTACTCGTAGGCCTGTGCACGGCGGTTTAGAGCCTATAGTGTCAAGCACGTCGACGCGAGCCCATCGACCATGGTCAAAGCGCACGAAGAAAGCATCGGTTTCACAGAAGAAGAAAAAAAGTAAGCAAGCCATGGACAAACGACAACCGCGACATGGTTCTATCCTCCTACTTTGGCATAGCGTGGGTCGATTTTGAGAGCGCGGGTGCAATCGGCCTCGACGCGCTCGTATTGTTTCTGTGCAGATATTAACCAGAAAATCCAGAAATTAGGGCCATCGGGAAGTACAGATCAAAAGTTGAAAATAGTAATATGAAACGAGGATCCTCCTCATTGCGCCTGGTGGGCCAGACCAATGGATTTGAATCGCCCGGACGCACCAAGTTCAAGTAAGCAGCGGCGCGGTTGCAGTAAAGGGCGGCAGCTTCCTTGTCATCACTGGCGATGAGCTTGAGGCCCTTGGAGTAAGCGGACACGGCATCGCTCCATTTCTTGTTCTTGTACGCGGCGTTGCCTTCCTTCTTGGCAGCGAGGGCAGCTTGCCGGGCCTCCTACATTGCCACCAAAAAGTCAAAAATTGAGGACCCCGCTGTTTGACTGGGCGCATGCAACGCTGTGTTGAGTCGTGGGCCGAGATGGCTTTAAGGTGTGTACGCACAGCAGCTTTATCCTCGGGGGATTGACGAGCCACTTCCTCGGGCTTGACTGCCGGCGCCGGCTCGGAAGTTTGCCTAAGAGGAGGCATTTGAGTCAGATGGGTACGCTAACCGATGCTCGGCCACATTGCACTGTGGCGAGTCAAGGCGTTGCCTGGTGTTTGTTTCAGAGGGCGTGTGCGTGCGCGAGCTTCGAGGCGTACATGGAGTCGTGGGGGACAGCAGCGGCCACCTGGGAACCGTCGTGTGTGGCCGTGCGCGTCACGGCATAGTAAACACCACCAGCCACTGCAGTGGCAGCGGCGGCACCGACCGCGTACTTGGCCCATTGAGGCAGCTCCTCAAACGTTTGGCGCGCCGAGGCCACGAGCGAAGTGGCACTGGCCGACCCTGTAGAAGAAGAAGACTCGGCCATCCTGATAGTCTAAAGTGTGCCGCTTTGCAATCCTTAGAACTGAGAACAAAGTACACCCGTAATCACACACGAGAATGAGAGGGACCTTGGGTTACTGCCACAGGTCTGGCACCTCGACGCCCTTCTGCCCACACCCTCGCAAAGACTTGTTCGTGTGTTGGCAGGGGGCAAGGACGAAGCATCAAGGCCAGAGGGCAACCAGGCGACGCAGCCAGTGACGCAGCGGTACATCCACCAAATCAGCAAGCCTATGTATAAGTGCCCTGCCCCATTTCCATACTGCCTCGCTTGCCTTTGCCCAAGAGCCGCAGCCGATATCCCGTCTGTAGTCCGGTGCCCGCTGCCAGTGTCGCCAAAGCCATCAGACGACGCACGGACTGGCCATGTGACCTTTTGCTGTTCTTCTACCTTGTGTGCTTCTGCAACTGCAAGTCTGTGTGTGTCGGGCTTGTCAGACGGTGCTACTAAATGTTATTCTCGCTGGCGCCACGGTGCAAGACCTCTGCAACAAGCAGAAGGAACCGAGAGCAATGAATGAACCGTCTGACAAAATGGGAGACTGGGAGACTGGTGGATACTGATGGATACTCATTCGAATGAGTTTTTTTTTTTTTTCGGTGACGAGCTGAGCTCGGGTGGATCGCGCCTCAAAGAATCATTGGGTGACAGTCTTCCCGGCAGTGTCTATCCTTTTGGGGTTGGCGCGCCAGTAGCTGTGCCTTTTTTTTTGGTATCCTTTGCCTTTTTTTTTTTTTTTGCATACCTCTTATTGGCCAGGCTGCATCATGGCTCAAGCAGAGAATAGCGATGAGTTGCAGTTTGAAGAGGGTGCGTCACGCGAACATGCTCACACCGCCTGGCAGAGGACAGACAACTTGATTTTGCCTACAGTTGCACCAGCTCTGGCACCTGACGACGCTGCCCGGTGTATGGCACAATCTCATAGGGCATAATCGCATGATTCTTCATTTGCCCGAGGTCAAGATGATTCTTGAAAACATTATTTCAGAACGCCGGCAACAGGTGGCGCCACAACTTCAAAAAACGTTTGACTATGCTAGCCGGTTTGCCAGCTATCGCGCTGATGCCTATCAGACCAAAGAGGGTCAAACCTCTTCATTGGTCCGCGGGTGCGTAAGCGCGTGCACACGTCCCCGTCTTCTGTGTGCACGTCCCTTCTTTCCTCCCTTCAGTGATGCGCTCTCTCGCTTTCTTGCTTCCATGTCCCTCTGTGAGACATCGATTCACTTTGAACCTGTCCTTCGACGTGAGCTCGAAATCCTCATGATGTTGGACCGCCGTGCTCTCTCTTCAGCATCATCGATAGCCGCGAAGGCCTTCATGATTTTGAGCGGATGCAGCTCGCCAATCTGTGCCCGCAGAGCGTTGAAGAAGCTCGCTCCCTCATACCGAGGTATGTTCACTGTGTCTGACATCTTGGGTTCGTTGCTCCGTGCCGGTCTGATGATGCTCTGTCGTTCGGCTCTGCCGCAGCCTGACGGACGACAAGATTGACGAACATGAACTGCAAACCTTGCTTGATGAGCTGATGAACAACCGTAATTTCAATCAGTAAAGGTGTAATGTGTCACCGGTCCCGAGCAGGCGTGCAGACGAGCGTTACCTGTGTGCATGTTCTTGTGCATGTACCATGTCGAGCTGGTATCTGTCTGTCACTCTTGGTGCTTGGTGCGCCGGGTTCCAGACCTTGTGTTCTACCGTGTGCGGTCTGTGTTGTAGAAGAGTTATGAATTGATAAGCTGTATGCCTGTTGCTCCCGTCTCGACTTGATTGCCTCCGGAGCGTTGTGTGAGAGAGAGTGAGTGGGGAAGTGGTCGTTGCAGCCACCCTCTCGCTGACCCCGTGTTCAAGTGCGAATTATAATGTTTTCATGTCAAAGTTTATTACTCGCACGTTGAGCTTATGATTTACGTTACGAGCAAGTGTTTATGATTGTAATGTCGAAACATCACATCGTGTGGCGTTCACATCCGGCACCTCCTTCGACAGAGACAACTGATACGCTTGTTGCTCATTCCGGCACCCCAAGGAGAGGAAGGTTTACAGGAACACGAGTCAGCATTTCCTAATATTATGTAAATTGACATCTCAATTCGAGTCTCCGCCGAAATGAACAAAAAATTAACGAAAAATACATCAAAAACCAAAACTGGGAAAAGAACACAATCGTATGCTGCACATCCTACTCCATCTGGGGTAGGCGCGGGGCATCGCCCAGACGGCACGCGTGAAGCAGGGCGAGCAAGGAAGAAGAAAACAAACGTTGCCCCGGCGTGCGAGGCGTATCCAGGCTCAAGCCATTAAGGTGGCAGCATGCCCCTGCGAACGAACGAACGAACGAACAAAAAGACGCACATATGCACGTATGAGCAACGAGACCGGGGGCGCAGCGAACAAGCTGACATGTCAACGCTGAGACAGGTTAGAAAGCGTACAGCATGGTCGCGCTGGTGTGACGCAGAGGCAACACCGGCTGCCTGCTCGTATGGCAAGCCATCCTCCACGTCCAATTCGGCCAGCTCAAGCCCACGGCGTTTCGCATACTGGGCTTGCTGCTGAGAAGTCGGCCTGCATGCAAGCAAGCTATGAGGATGACAAGGAAAACGGGGCGCTCAACTACATGTGGACAAAGCACGTGCACGCTTAGCACATACGGGGGCGAGGAAAGGTCCTTGTTGTCCAGAGTCTGACCACCTCGACGCTGGCCCAAACGGCAGGCCATACAGCAGACAAGGAGGAGAAGCGTGGCTACGACGGCAGCGCTGGCGATGGTCACATCGTTCCATTCCAATCCCAGAAAGGCATTTCGAGTCGCACGAGCACTGTCAGTTTCGGCATTAGGCCCAGTACCTGGTGCGCCAGTGCTCACAGGACTTTCAGCATCGCGCACTGTCATCGCCCGAGCCTCAAGCGTGTGTGTACCCAAGGCAACGGGGAGCACGAGACCATACTCATTTAGGCGCGATGCGGCCTGAACGGCGGCAACACTGGTGGTGAAACCGTACACGTCGATTGTGAGGTCTATGCCCCCCGTGGTCGGACCACCAGCGGCGACGGGAACATTGCTATTGCCGGAAATCAATCGAGTCGGCACAATGTTTTCCAGAGATACACCCAAGTTGTTGGCAACAATCTGGCGCACGACGCTGGTCCAGCTGGTCGACCACTCGCTCATGTCCATGTCCAGGAACACCAGAGATAGGCGTACTACAAAGTTGGCCGGCACCACAGGGGGCGCCGAGGGCCCGGCGGGGATGGGTGTGGTGGAGGTAGCGACCGAGCTGGTACTGTCTTGGGGGATGGTCTCGGCGTCCTCACACGCACAGATCGGACATCCATATCGATCAAGGCGGCCAACCGTCGTCTGTCCTCGGCCACACTCACAAGGGACGTACACACAGGTGTGGGCAGTGGTGCTGCTCACTGATTGAGTAGTAGATGCAGGCAACATCGAAGCCGAAGCAGTTATTGTTGCCGGAGAGCCGGGCACGGTGGTAATGAGCGCTGCGTCCCCTGACCCTGAGCCGTCGTCATAGTCATCCAGCTCAGAGCTGGCGAGGGCCGTGCAGAGCGTCGTGCATAGGCAAACAGCAACAAACAGCCAAACCCGTCCGGGGTTCGTGCCAGCGCGGCGTGCCAAGGCAACCGGCATGGTTCTCTGGGTGTGGCGCTGATGCAGGGATGAAGGAGCCAGGATCGGGAAGAAGAAAGGCAGGCAGCGCTCAGACGGGCAGTCGGGCGCTCATCCGTCGGCGACTGGCTCTTGACACCAAAGTCTGTTGCTCTTGAACAGACGGGCGTTAGAGAAAAGTGGGACGAGCCATCGCGCATACAGCCCACGCGCACACGCCTTTGTGAGTAGCATTTCTTTTTTTGCCAATCCGGCGCAAGTGACCGATGGCATGGGTTTGGACCTGGTTGCTGGGGCGGCGAAGGTTTGCTTGCCCTCTGTGTCGCGCCCCATTCCAAACTTACGGGCGATGGTCACCGAGCTCTCTGATGATTCCAAGCCTGCATGCATGGTTTCTGAGAAAGGGTTTCCGGGCCCACGGACACAAAGTAAAATACTTTTTTGTTTCCCACACACGCTCAAAGGCTGCATCGTTGTCGCTGCCAGACGCAAGATGGCGGGGGGAGGTTGCTTTTGGTGGGATGCCGTTGGATAAAAGGGAAAATGCAGGGTTCTCTTGTCAATTCAAACTACAAGCATGCTTGTACACAGGTGCAAAGTGGGCATAAAATACAGCTTGTCGCGTGCGAGCAAAAGACGGAGCGAGAGAGAGAGAGAGAACGAGAGAGGCCTTTGGGAAGAGAGAGGTCTGGGGATTTAAAGAGAGTTGGAGAGAAAAAGGGAGAGTTAGGGAGAGTAAAGGGGTGTGCGAGAGAGGTGGCCGGTCGCTTCAACGCCTAGAGTGCCCAGCCCCAGTGTTCATGTCCGTTTGGCTCTCATTTCAGATGCGTGGTCGTCGGCGACAGCATCCGTATCATGCCGTCATCGTTTGCAGCACCACCACCAGTGAGCAAGTTAAAGGTACAGGGGCCTTTGCTCAGCTTGCCACCGATGCCGGCTCTGTGACGAGTGTGAAGCCAATGATCCAGAAGCACAGAAACGTGGCCAGGGCCTGCATGAGTCCTTCAGTGAGAAATTGGTTGGCCGTGATGTTGAGCGACTCGAGCCGTTCCTTATGTCCCAACAACACTTGCGGCATGCCAACGGCAGTTGCAAAAAAAACCAAAAATCCACCGTAGCCCTCTAGAGGCAGAAAGCCACACACGGCACCCAGCACCAAGCCGATAGCCTGCCGCAGCCAAAACACCCGGTCCAGGTGCTGTTCCCGTGCTGACTCCATCAAGACGATTTCCAATAATAAAAAAAAAAAATCAAGCAAGACAAAAAGAAGGAGAAGACTCACTCACACAACAGCCAGTCAGTAAGCTTGAAAGAGCAGAGCATGAGGCATCTGACAATTTGTCAAAAGCAACAGAAAAAAAAAAAGGTGCTCACAGCATCAAATATTAGCAGGGTGTTCCGGTGTCGAGCGACCCGCGCCCTCGCGTCGACCCCGTATCATGGCTGATGAGGACATACAAGCGGTTCACCGGGTGAGTTTTTATCCACGGAATAGTTTGTCGGGGGGCGGCGTTGGGCTATTTGGGTTATTGCCTTGGGAGAGTTGACTCATCTCGCCAAACACACAGGAGGAAGTGGATGCCTTACTCGCCATCTTCCCCGAGGATGTCGAGGCCATAGGCGAGAGTATTGTTTTGGACATTCGGCGGGACTGCCAGCTACAAGTACACCTCCACGCTGAATATCCAGCCAGGTGTGCCCCGGACCGATTCTTGCGGCTGTGCCAGCTCGGCCCGTGTGTGCACTTGCGCGGCTCTTGCTCATTGTCGATGCTTGCGGCTCACACTGTCAGTCGAGCACCAGACTATGAACTGAGCGCCAACTGGCTACATCATCCTCACGGACCCGGGTTGCACGACCTACTCACCTCTACTTTTGTACCCGTACGAAATCGGTGGTTGCGAACCGTCGTGCGCTTGCTCGCTGCCAAGCACGGCGAGCGCACGCGTGTCAACTCACGCTGTTCGGTGCATGGTGCATGTAGGGCAACCCCGTTCTCTTTGAGTGGATTGAAGTACTTCGCGAGTACTTGGAGGACCACTGCCCTCTTGACGAGCTGGATGGCGAGGTGAGGAGCGCACACGGGGTGCTGAGATGATGACGCCATCGCGTGCTGTGACATCCTCTCATCCCTGTTTGCTTTTGGACGGGAGACCGAGCAGACAACCACCACCACCACCAGCAGCTTGCTACCTGGGCAAGCGGAGCCAGAGCTGGCAAGCGTTCCCGAGGTCAGCTTGGTGGCGCACCATAATGGCGTAGAGTCGACGAGTGGTGCCGTGTTGAGGACATTCCTTACGCTTGACACATCCTCATGGCACACATGTAGGTCAAACCAAAAAAGGTACTGCCACCTCCACCGGAGACACATACGGGGGATCCCATCTTGGATCGCAAGTCCAGCTTCCAAGTAAGTCTACTTGTCACACAAAATGATTGCAGCTAGACGTTGCCAGCTGCTTCCTGCTCTCTCACAGGCGCACCATTCATGCCTTGCCTTGAACGAAGGGTCACGTGGCTGAGGTGCATTCTCTTTTGGAAATCAAGAGCTTTCGCAAGGCTTTGCTAGCCAATGGCAAGATTGCACGCGCCACCCACAACATGCTTGCGTATCGCATCTGGCACGAGCCAACGCAAGGCTATCTTCAGGACTATGATGATGATGGAGAACATGGTGCAGGGTCGCGCATGCTGCATCTGCTTCAGGTTTGTGAAGTGTATCTTGTTTTTGTTTGCGTTGCGTGCGTGTGTCCTTATGGGACGGGACCATCGACTTCACACTCCCCATGCCCGAACCGGGCTGGGTTGCAGATCATGGACGTCAAGAACGTTGTTGTCATGGTCAGCCGCTGGTATGGAGGCATCCACCTTGGACCAGATCGATTCAAGCACATCAACAATGTAACCCGGTACGTGTCGCCCATCCAGAATCGCTTCTTGTGCACCCAGACGTTTGCTGCATGGGCACATACTCGGCACGCTGCTGTGCATCTACCGTGGTTCATTTCTGGTCTGCTTGACACGGTTTTCAATGGGAATGACGGACGTTTCAGGGGTGTGCTCACCCAGTTCAATTTCGCAGACGAAACAGGTGGGTGCAATTGGAAGAGATCCCCTCAGGGGAAAGAAAGCGGCGTGTGTGTGTGTGTGTGTGTGTGTGTGTGTGTGTGTGTGTGTGTGTGTGTGTGTGTGTGTGTGTGTGTGTGTGTGTGTGTGTGTGTGGAAGGCACGCGTGCACGACGAGCAGGTACTGGCTGAAACGTTTGCTTGCACTTGCTCAAACCGGATTTGCGGGACCTCGCCATGCTCATCATCAACGTAGGCGGCAAGGGAAAGAAGAAGCGCTGAAACATTATTACCGACCCCAGCGTCAAGTGCCAGGTCCATACAAGCCCTCGCGCTGCTCATGCTTCGGGGCCATAAACATCCGACGTACGGACACCTTGTAGTTGAAAGCCGGGGTCCAGCTTCTGGCCTGTAAGTTAGCAAAGCACGATAAGATCCAATTATCTGGTAAGTCGGGGTTCAGATGGAGGCTTTGAGGGTCATCTCACCTTGAACCTGATGCAACAAGGTGACCTTGTCTTTGAGATGGTCGCGTGTCATCTGTCTCTGGGTCTCCAGCTCCTGGCTACCTGCACGTTGAACGTGCCCACAGCATGCCACCAATCAATCGACAAACCACAATTTCATTGAGTTCTTATTCTCACGAGCTGCGACCGATCGTCACGCAAGGAGAATGGCCAGGCTTCGCCAAGGGACCGGAGAGCGAGCAGAGAGCACGGGGAAGCAGAATGCAACGATGAAGTTGCTGGCCGAGGAGGCAAGCAGAAAAAGAATCGTACTTTGCGCAAGTTGAGTCAGAACCTCTTCACGGGGCATCCGAATGAACAAGGGACCCACGCTTGTCCAGGGGTGGTGTTCTAAGGCACCGTCAGAGGGGTTGAGGCTGAGTATCAAGAAGACAGGCAAAATGGGGCAGGCAGACGCCGTTTGAGAAGCCAGAATTTGGAGTAGCAGCAGTCACACCTTTGACACCGGCGCCACGCTTCAGCTCGCGCATGGCCTCGCGCTCTTGGTGTAGTCGTCGATCCAACTCTTGCAGCTAGCGCGCGCGTTTGTGTGGGAACAGAAACAGGTGACGGCATGAGTGACCATGCGGCATCTCGGCGCCCTGACGTCAGCGTACCATGCTTCAGCAAACGCAAGCCTACATCATGTCGTAGCGAAAACGTTTCTTCTGCCAGCTGTTCTACCCGGGCAATGCCCTCAACCATCTGCTGTGCGTCCTGCGATGCCATTCTCGATGGTGCTGCTCCCTGTCCTCCTCCGCCACGCACTCGCCACACAAAGTTCAGAGTGCGAAATCAGTGAGATGAATCAAGTCAAACTCATTTCTCACTGCGTTCGCAACACCAAGCTTTATGACCGTTATTTTATTTTGGTGGCGCGGCGTTGTCGATGGATGGATGGATGGATGGATGCGTGTGCATATGTGCGTGGGTGAATGAGCCGTCGCAGTCGCCTGGCGCAAATGATGGGGTTGAGATGTTCAGGGCTGGTGGATAAGGGGGGCGTCAAAAGCGCTGCTTTCTGAGTCTTGGTAGGTGTTCATGACTTCTTCAGGCTGCGCACGACGTTGTCATGGCACGCCGCTCACACGCTGCAGCTGCGGGTGTTGGCCTCTCCAGCGAGCCTTTGGGACCGCCGGCTAAGCGTGTTGCGCGCACCGATGAGAATCAACAATGCCGCACGGCACTACTGTGGGCCTCACCGCAGCGCCACAGCCAGCATCAGAGGCACTCGTCAGGAATACGCGAGTCGGAAGCCAGCACCAAGAATGCGGAGGCATTGCGTGGGCGACCCAGCGCCGAGGCATTGCGTGGGCGACCCAGCGCCGAGTTGTTGTGTGTGCGGCCAAGTCTACAACATCTGCTGGGCTCCCTCAGTCCAGCTGCCAGCCGGATTGGCTTGGGTCAAGATGGTAGTGGTCGCGGCGTGCACGTCCTGCGCGGGAGTGAGACGCCAACACGCCGCACCGTGGCTCGTGGTGAATCCTTCGAGCGTCTGGCCTCCTTCTCTCAGCAACGTTCAAATATCAAGTTACAACAAACGCCCTCACTGTCGCTAGGCGTGGCTCATTCAACCGGCGAAACCGCAGACGAAGAGGAAGAGGCCATGCTGCGAGACTCTAATATCCCCTTTGATGACTTGAATCTTGAGCCAGACCTGTTGCAAGGTGGAACGGAGAACGACGACTCGGACCTTGATTCCCATGCTGGCAAGGCGGGCCCCATCAGTCCACGTCGGCGCCTAGCACAACCAGGCGGACCACCCACAGGCTCTTCCTTTTCGCTCTCAACCTACCTCCGCTATCGTGAGCGCCAAAGCACGACAGCACATCAAGCCAGTAGCAGCACCCCGCCAGGACAGCCTGTTCGTCGTCCCTCTCAAGTTCTACCGCGCGGCTTTCATCAGCGCCCCAAGCTACTGTTTTATGTCTTCCAGTAACAATCCACTCTATTATGATATTACCATTTTCACCCTCATCAGCCGCGCGCGTAACCAGATGGCCCGCTTCTAGTGCAAGTGGTATGTCATCAAGTATGAAGGTTTGAAGGGTGGGGGCCTGCGAAGTAACTGGGAAGCTATGCAATTGCATGAATATCTGCTTCATTCCGTCTTCAAGAATTCAATTAAGTCAGGGTGTTGACACAGTCAACGTGGGAGGGAAGAATATCAACCAGCGCGCTCAGCGCTGCTGTCTCCCAAAGCACACAAAAGAATAAGGGCGGCAACCAACGTTCTGTCTTGCCGAGGCGCATATGCAGTGGCCGGGCTCATGTCCTCTCGACAAAGCTGGCCAGGCAACAAAATACAAAACATCAAAGTCAACGAAACAACAAAAATGAAATGAGCCACAAATAAAAGACAATCAGTCACTCCCTCTGGGAAATCCGGGGGCTGAGCCCCTAGTGAAGAAAATAACAACAAAGCAACCGGGAGCTAGTCACGGTTGATCAGGATGGCGCCAAAGTCAGCCACCAAAGCTGGCAGTTCAGGAAATTGACGCATTGTCGTGTCGAGGTCCTTGGCCACGGCTGCTACGCCCTCCATCACATCGACCCCTTCATGCTTTAGATAGCGTTGTGCGGCGCGTCGTTGGAGGAAAAAGGTTTGCTCCGCATGACTGAGCATGTGCCACTCGGTGACTGCACCCAGGCGATCCAGGAGGTCGCGACGACGCCCCTTGTGAAGTTCGCCACGGCGGCGCTTTTGCACGATCTTGTTCCGCTTGGCACGGCACTGTTCCAAGCTCGACTCTGCACCATGGTGCAGAAAGCGCAAGGCGTCGAGACTGCGAATGGTTGCTCGCGCCTCATGGCGCTCCACATCGGTTTGGCCCACCGTGTCCTGCAGCACACTGGCCAGCGGGCGGAAAGTGTCCTGCAGGGCACGGGCGCGCGACGATTTCGCCTGTTCTCGCTGTGCTGCCAGCTGGACTTTGTAATCCAACTCCTCAGGAGTTAAGTCCACCAACCCGTGGGCATAGGCGGAAAGGGTAGCAGCCAGACCAGCACCGGCGACGTGGCCCAGCTGAGCATGTGCCGTCATGATCCAACCCAGGTCAAGATGAAGACCTGCTTGCACAAAGTGCTCGGTGACGTGGTGCAGGCGTTGGATAAACTGATCTTCATAGAGATGAATGAGGCGGGCAGCCTCGTGGGCAGAGGTTGGAGCAGCAGAGACATCCAGAGACGGTAGCTCATCGAGGTCAAGATTGAGGTTGAAAAGGCCCTTAAGCTTGATGCTGGCCACCTGCACGTCGGCGCGGATGGGCTTGGCCGTGAGGCGATTCAAAGGAGCACACGTGTAAGCGCGGGCCACCTTCTGAGCTTGCGCCGAGGTGAGGCGAGCCACGACACGTTGATCTCCCAGCGCACATTGCAGATCATGCACGCGAACGGCGAAGCCACTGAGGATATGCGCCATATGGTGGGCAGCATCTGCGTGGCAATGGCACACCTCGGCAGTTGGTGTGCTGGCGGCCGTGGGCATGGCGTCATCGTGATCAGCGCCCTGCTCCATCGTGGGCATATCGGAAGCGGCAGCGCAGGAGTGTGGTGCTGCGTCGACATCCTGGTGGTGGTCCATCGGTTCACTAGTATCGGCTGAGGGTTCGGCAGCAACCACGGTACCGTCCGTGAGGGAGCGTTCCATGCCAAGATGAACCTCCTGTGTGGCTACGAGCGTGTCAATGTCGTTGGCCGACATGGCCTTGTCGGCCAGAGGCGAAGGCATGGTCTCATTGGGGTCGAGAGTTGGGGCGGCGCCCCACGAGTAGACGGGGTGGCTCGAGGCTGACGAGCGCATGGTGGCGGAGAGGGCGCTAAGACGGCTGTGGTGGAAGGCGCATGTTTCCTCGCGAGCGGCGGCCAGAAAGCGAATGAGGTGCAGCTTGACCAGGCCCGAGAAGTCGTGGTAAAGCAGTTGGACCAGGGCGTGAGCACCGACAAGCTGAAGCAGATGCTGCAGCTTGCTGCGCGAAGTGCTGCCGGCAAAGGCGGCCCATTGTTGGGCAGCCAGCTGAGCGCTGACAGTGGCAGCACCTGGGGGTGCAGCCGTCGGGGGCACGGCTGCGATAAATTGCAGGTAAAGGGCGCAGGGGTGAATCTCAGCTCGTCCCCAAGCGGAGAAGAAGAGAAGCTCCTCGGGGGAGGGGGGCTCGGTTCCAAGCTGGTCGCGGAGGACTCCATCAACCAAGGCCTGTCGCTGGGGCATGTCGCAGGTGGTGGCAGCGAGCTGCTCAAAGACCGGGGTCATGATCTCGACGACGGTGTCCATGACGTCGCCAATGCGGCGACGCTTGAGGAGTGACTTGTACGCGGGGTGGGCACGGCAGCGACGCAAGAGGTCCATGTTGCCACGGCAAACTTGCTGGAGCTTGGTGCGAACCAAGGCCAGCTTGGTCTGTCGCGCCGTTTCCAGCTGGAGGACGTGTTTGACCATGGTCTGGGCACACTCGTCGGTGTGGGAAGAGCGTTCGAGGGGCTGCATGATGTAGCTTGTGAGTTCGGGGTAGACTTCGGCGACTGAAGTGTCGACGGCGGCGTGGGGAGTGATCCAGCAGGTGGGAAGCCCGGCGTCAGCGAGGAGGTGATGCAAGTGAATGGCGCGTTGCTCAAAGCAGAGCGCGGAGAAGAGCTCAACGACGAGGATGTCGGCCTGGAGCTCAGTGATGAGGCGGGTAGAGTTGACGGGGCGGCTGCAAAACTGCAGGCAACGTTGGAAAATTCGGCGCCAGAGCGGGTTGGGCTTGCGCCAGTCTGAGAAGGCTGAGGCTTCGAGGTCAGCGTGGCGCTGGGCCAGCTCATCCAGATCAATGCCATAGGTTGAGCACGAGCGCAAAAGGCAGACACGTTTCATGGCTTGCAAGTCAAGCAAGGCTTGTTCGTAGCCATGCACAGCGGCGACGCGGTCAGCAACGACGGCGCTATTCGTCTCATCGGCCTGTGACAGCGGGATGGGGCTGCGGGAGGCAATGGTGTGGGCGACGGCTGGTGCGAAAAAGTAGCGCTGGCTGCCATGACCACCAATGGTGTGCAGCTGGTGGGTGGCCTCGAGGTCGCGAACGTCGCTCTCGGAGAGGGCAAACATGTGACGCACGCGCGTTTCAGAGAGCAGGAAGTGACTCAGACAATCGTTGCAGAGTCGGAGATCGTGCATACCGAGGGCCAGGTTGGCGGTGGGGGCCCAGCATAGGGAGCAGCAACTGGCTTGCGGGGCACGGGCAATGTATACTTCAGCAGCAAGCGCCAAAGCAGGCACATGCTGCACGTTGGCCTGAGTGTGAGCAGCCTGGGTATCGAGGAGCACACTACAGGCTGGGTACTGTTGGGCAAGGTTCAGCAGCGCTGCAAAGCCATCCTGCAGACACCAGCGAAAGCCCTCGCCTTGGGGTGCGGGGTTGGCAGGGTCACGGGCTTCGGCTGGGGGGGCATGCGCCAAGGCATCGTTCCAAAGCTATCATGGTTCGTCAAGGGGGAAGGGGCGACACGAAAAGCTCGTGAGAACGCGGACGCGAGGGGGTTGAAGGCGGAGCCGGCACGGGCGGGTTGGGAGCACATGAACCGACCTGTTTCGTGACAAGGTGGTGACGCAGAAGGGGATGGGACTGCGCGATGTGGTGGAGGGCAGCCTCGAGGCGTTGAGGGTGATTTACGGCATCCGCCGGTTGCTGGCTCAGGCCACGAGCAACGACAGCAATCCACAGGTGCTCGCGGCTTGCAAGGTTATAAAGACGGCGGCAGGTGGCACGTACAGCGCATAAGCTTGCCGGGTCACCGGTCAAGTATGCAAGTGTCCGCAATATTAACTAGCGGTCGACAAGGAAATGGAGGTGAGCGCTCTGACAACGACAAGCGGGGTTGTTGGCAGACAGGGGACGGCGCGCGTTGTCAGGATGTGCATGCGCGGGCAAACCTCGTCGGGAAGGGCGAGCAAGTCCATGTTGGACCGTGTGTGCGTGCCTTCCTTGGGGCGAGAGGTGGGACACGGGCTGGGGCTGCCCGGCCGCAACAAACGCGCGCGTGTGTGTGTGCAATGTGTTCAAAACCGGTTGATGAGGAAGCTGCAGGCGGAGAGGGGGCAGGGGATGCAAGTGTATTGGCGTGCGCAAGGGACAGGGTGGCAGCGGCACCGGCAAGAAGAAAATGCGCAAGTGGTGGAAGGGGACAAGGGGTACCGAGGCGCTCGCTGGACGACCAGCTAACCAGAGACCACATGAAAAATTATTGGTGGGAGTCCAATAAGTCGTACTCACAGAGAGAGAGAGAGAGAGAAGAGGAGAGAGATTAAAGACACACACAAAAAGAGAGAGAGAGAGAGAGAGAGACGAAAGCAAAAAGCCTTTGGTGATAGGAGAGAGATAGAAGAAGAAGAAGAAGAAGAAGAAGAAGAAGAAGAAGACATGCAAACACACACAAGTACGCAGTTGTCGGGCACGAGGTGGGGGGACAAAACTGAATGGTTGTGTGTGTATGTGTGTGTGGTGGTGGGTGGTTGTGTTGTTGGGGTCGGTGGTGGGGTTAGCGAGGGCCGGTCAGGGCAGTTGGTTTGGGAGTGTTTTTTTTGTGGCGGTGGCGGTGGCGGTGGCGGCGAATAGGGTTGGTGAGGGACGACGAGCAGGGCGAGTGTTGCATGGATGACATTTGCGTGCATCACATCATGAATGAAAGCGAGAAAGAAAAGGGGTTTGGAACGTAAAGATGAGTGATCTTCAGGGGTGAGCAAGTGGGGGAAGCACACGAAGTCTTGTTGAATGGCAAGTTGGTGTGGCGGTTCGTTCAGCAGTGGTGGTGGCCGCAACATTTGATCAGCAGCAGGAGGTAGCAGTGAGCGATGCGTCAGCCCCAAACATGCCTGGTGGTGTAGTGGCAAGGCCACAACGCAATTCGTAGCCAGACCGTGATGCCATTGGGAGAGCCAAGCCAAGTTGGTTGTGTGTTGTTGTATGGTTGGGACAAGAATCGGGGTGAGGGTTTAAGCATGAAAGTATGATAGTGAACAACATTCGTATGGGGCCAGGGATGGGTTAGGGTTAGGGGAGATGGTTTCGCCACCCCCTTTGGTTGTTGTGTGAGATGGATTGGGTGGCTAGCATGGATCTGGACCAAGGACACGGGACAAGTTCGCGCCCCCAGTTTCGCATCTCACCGACGCTATAAGCCTGCCACACACCTTCATGTCCACATCCTGCCCTTATGGAGAAGTCGCAGGAGGGGGTCATCCTTGAGCTTTCTCTTGAATAAACCCCTTCTCTTGAATAAACCCCTTCTGTTTCTGCCAGCGGTTGGCTCGGGTGTCAATTTTCGCGCGGCTGGCAGAGTACGCTGTGCCGCCTTCTGCGGTCCCTCCATCGATTCATGGAGGGGGGCTGCATGTTAAACTCTCAACCAAGCGTGCAACGGCTGTTTCAAATGTTGAAGAGTCGAGTCGTACCAATTGTGTGGCGCAGCATCGCGTGCCAGACGTGATTTGTGGCACGTGAGTTGCAGGGATGAGTGAGATGTGGACAGGTGTGGACTGTCCCACCCCTTGTCTTCGCCGTTGACAACAGACCACGCGGCGCCGGCGCCATGCCACATGTTTTTCGTGGTGTCACACGCCACATTTGCATGTGTGCAGATCCAAACAACAGCATCATCAGCACTGCATTTGTCACCGCCCAACTGAGGACAACTGAACAAAAGACACAGGGTGATGCAACAAACTAGGGATAGCACCAGATGGGTTTTGTCACGAAGACTACAGACGCAACTGCGCACATCGTTCACCTGAAAACGCTGACAATGGACCATTGCTCGTGTTGGTCGCGACTGTTGCTTGGGAATGCTTGGCAAGTTGGAATTTGCGTTGGGGGTGTCCCCTCTACTTGTTTCTGTTCCACCCTGATGGTCCATCCCCGATTCTGCAGATTTACGGTCACGTGTGGAATTTGGGGCAACTTGAGCCAACCGCGCTCTGCAGTACGCTTGCTGCCTCATTGGCGCGATTCTGCGCATCTTGAACCCCAATCGGGGAAAAGGACAAGGTGCAGGGATGACCGGCCCCCTCTTGGGCCTTGCTTCTGTTGGTTGGGCCGTGTGTGCCCTGGTGAAGTCGCGAACCACCTCGGAGGGGAATGGTGATGACACTTGAGCCAAATGCACCCGGCTGCGTAGACGGCCATCGAGCCCCGGCCATTCAACGACGTCTTTCGATGTGAACTTTCTGGCCTTCTTGAAGCTGCGCGGCCACGACTTCCGAGGCATGAACATCATTCGGATCGCAGCGTTTAGCAGCTGTCGTGCTTACAATGACACTGTGCCTTGCAGCTTTCAGCGCGGGACACTGTCCCATCCCCAGGGGGGACGTTCCTGCGAATGTCTGGCCTGTCCCACCGAACCAGAGCATTGCGACCCTGTTGTGTCACAGCACATGCATTCTATGAGATCTTGCTTGTGGGTCCCAAAAGCAATCTGCGCTTGCATCCGGCACATTGTTGTGAGAGCACGCATCGCCAACGCCTTTTGGTTTCGAGGCGCAAACATGATGACACATTGCCTCATGGCATGCGACAAGCGCCATAATGGCAGCACGCACGCACCAGCGCCTGTGCCTGACGTGCACATCTCTACAGCTACCGACCTTCATGGCGAGCTGAGTCTGGGCGCCATAATTAATCCAGAGCTGGTAGCTCGGGTGAGTCTGGCAGCCGCCTTAGGGCAACCAAGGTTGCTTGTGCCAAATCGGCTGGAGCTCGTCGATCCTTCTGCGGCGCCACGGTGCAACGCTGCTGATACTCTGCAGCAGCGACCGCCAGCGCCGCTGCCACACGCACGCGTGTTCTCAAATTCACACGCCAAGCCCACAACTTTTCATCTGACAACTGCACTACTTCGGGATTTGGAAAACGAACATCGGAGGCGTTGGGTGCACCACAATTGTCAGAAAAGGTCGCCTGGAGCGGAACGCGAATGCAGTCAAAGGAAAAAACAACAGAGCTTTTAAAGCGTGAGATTAACACACTTCCATTTACACGACCCTCCAGCGCTCAGCTGCTCACCGCGCCGCCGCTGACGCCGCCATTGCCCCTGGGGGCTGCTGAGGTGAGTGCTGACCAATGCTGGGCTGCGGTCGCAGCTCTGAAGCAGATTTTGGACAGGACGGATCTATTTCTCTGCATTGATGCTGTGTAGCTCATGCACAGTCGCTGCTGGTCCTCCGAATCCATAGGAAACCAGTCTGATTGCTGTGCACACAGGGACAGACTCAAGACTAGACCGTCAAGACCATGGCGATTGACGAAACTGCGGGGGTGGCGCTGGCCGATGACGGCGATGTGGGCATGGCTGAACTTGCCAACGCCATTGTGACGCCAAGCAATGTGGCCCTCTTTGTCATCTCCCTCCTACTTGTCCATCTCTGCGTCTTCTTCTTTTGGGTCTACCAATACATGACCACTGACGGTGTGCCCAAGATGCAGTTTGGCAAGAAGGAGCGTCAAGACTAGACAACCAGACGTCTCCTCGCTTGCGCAGGCATGGTCGGACAAGCATCCTGGGGTCGCTCAACCTTCTCCCAACGCAAATGCCAATGTGTCGTGCACGGCCGTAATTTGGCGTTGCCGTTGGTTGTTGGCCGAGCCAAGCAGCAGCCGTTGACGTCCCACCGCAAAATCGACAACCCTTACCATGGATGCACCATATGCTTGGCTTTTGAAAGTAAATTGTTGTTTTTCTCAATCTGCCTGCGTTGTGGACAAAGCCTAACAGTTCGGGGTTTGGGCGCGCTCATCCGACCAAAGGCGAAGCGAGTCTGGCAATCAGCACACATCAGGTCGTGAAAGAGTGAAAGACTCTTGGTAGCTTGGATATCATGGCTGTCAAATGTCCAAAATGACGTAAACATCATGGGTGGCCCGCTCCGTGTGAATCTGCATGTTGGAGTAGGTGATAGCCTTGATCTCAGTACCCTGTGGGTGCTTGGCCAAGTCAAACACCTCGCCCTTCCTAAGCATGCACAGCGATAGCCATGGTCAGTCGGGGCACAGGTCGCTTGTGATGTGCATTGCGTACAGCTCGGAGAGCGAGGAGCTGGGCCGTGGTCGCTCATGGCAATGGCCACATCCTACCCGCGCACGGTAATCTTAAAGTTGTCGGTATCAAACTCGACAATTTCAACCTCACGGCACACCAGGTTGTCCTCGGCGCTAAACCGGAACAAAAACTCGTCCAACAACGCATACAACAACGACATCAAATCATGACCTAAGCGTGCAAGAACATGACCCCCCGGTGGTCAGTGTCCAGAGCACAAGCAGAGGCGCGCGAGAAATGGGGGGATGATCAATAGCATTGGTGCAAAGACGAATAACCTACCCTCGACTGAGAATTCAGAAGTCTGTGAATCATCAATCTCAATAGCATCCAGCTCTGTCATGTATCCAAACATGGCCACAACGGTTTGCTCAAAACTATCCTTCAGTGTCTGCCCCCACGCATGCACCCTGTTCCACCCAGCAGAAAGTTAGATCTGCTAGAATCGGGTTGATCTTCAAATCCTCCAAAAACTAAGAGATGATTTGTACAAAGTGTTGCACGTACTGGATATCAGCCGTGTGGTCTAGATCTGCAGAGATGACAGAAAACGTGAGCCAGAGGCGCGCGGAGCATCGATGTCGGGTGCAAAGTCGGATGAGCCACAGAACCAAGGAACAGGCATCAAAACATGGACATGAGATGGGGCAATGACGTTCACGTACATTCAAACCCGCTTGCCGTGGTCTTGGCCTCGGCCTGTTCAAGCCCGGCCCCCCCGGAGCACATGAACAGCATTCAAAAAGATCCGAGTAGAAAAGGATACAAGATAAAACAAGAAGCCAAAAAAAAAACAAAAAAAACCCCCAATCAGAAAGAGACCGAGCTCCGCGCTGGCAAAGCACCCAAGCAATCAGGGACACATCGAGTCAACGTCCTGTGTTTCTCACCGTGTTGGCGCGTTTTGCCTCCTTCTCGCCGCCCTTTGAGGTCGGAGAAGTGCCTGTCGAGTCAGCCATTCTGTACGTTGTGTGATGATTGTTCTGCTGCTGTTGTCGGCTCTGCGTCACAACACACGTTGACTTGATCAAGGTACCGCCAATGGAGAAAAACTGTTGCTCTTCTCCTTCCGCCCCGCCAGCCAAGAAGCAACACCACCCCGTCGTAACACAGATCAGACAGACCTGCCAACTCTGGCCTCGCAGCACAAGCTCGTCGTCCAAAATTGAAAAGCAGCGAGCGACCCGTCACGCGTCAAAAATCTGACTTTTAATTGTCAGACGAATTATCCGCCTCACTGGAAAAGTATTTTACTTCATCAGTACAAGCTGCTGTGACTCCTTCTCACAAGAATGAGGTGTGGGAGCACTTTGACCCGTATTCGTATTTTTTTTTTCTTCATCACAATGTTAACATGGAGCAGCACGATCGGTCGATGCTTGCTGCTGCGATTAGTCTGGTTGGCTCGCTCTGGGCAATCCACAGCAGTCAGTCATGTCCTGATCATCAAGAAACACAGCCACAGTCAACTGCCTCTCAAGAACAAGGAGCGCACGAGCCACCAGATAGGCGATCGGCCTCGACACAACAAGTTCAAGATACAAGGCCAGCGAGAATTTTCCTCCCTGAACCGTCACATCCTGCCCAAGATGCAAGTACAGTGAGAATTTGCCTCCCTGATCCGTCTTCAACAACGAGCACCAGAGCGATGCCAGGAACAGCCGGACCCAAGGACGTGCAAGCAAAAGCTGCTCGATCGAAAGCCACTCAAACAACAGCCATTCGCCGCTCAAAAGACACTCGAACAACACCATTTCCTCGCCAAAATGCTGCTTCGGCAAGAGCCACTCAGCTGCAAAATGTGCAAACTACTGCGCAAGCAACAGGTCTTCATGAAGCTGCCCATCCTTCCTCGGCTGTTCAGCTTGCGGCTCGACCAAAGTCGATGCAAGCAAAGGCGCCCGAGATCAAAGTCTCTCGAGCACAGACTGCTCAAGCCAAAACCAACCAAGCCGCCATGCAGGCAGCAACTGCTCAAGCAACCATAGCCGCTCAGGCAAAGGCTGCTGCTCAAGCAAAGGCTGCTGAAGAACGAGCTGCTGTGGAACGAGCTGCTCAAGCAAAGGCTGCTGAAGTACGAGCTGCTGAGGAACAAGCTGCTCAAGCAATGACTACTCGAGCAAACGTCGAACCGATGCCCATTGTACTAGTACCCCCCCTTGTCGTTTCTCCCAAGACCTTGAGGGACGCAATCCTGTATGGTCGTGAGGAGAAAACTCATCCAGGGCCAAGTGGTGAAGTGCGGTGTAAGTTGATTCATCGTGGTGTTGTGTACATCACCGACGAAACAAAAAGCACAGTCATCACTCATTGGCGCCTTGATGGTCAACGCAAAGATGACATCAAGAGTTTGGTGGAGACTTTGAGAGCGTCCACATTGTGCTGGTGGTCGATGACAGCGGATCCATGCGCAATGACAGTGTCAACCAATTTCAGTCTCGCACAGAAGCCGTGTTCATGTCCCTGCTCAAAGTTTTTCGCGACATGCAAGCAAATGCCAGCCGAGAGCTTCAAAGTGCCCTGAAGAACTTGTCTATTTCCCTGATTCTGTTTGCAGAGAAAGCAAGAGTGGAGCTAAACCGGGCTCCTCTGGGCCCAGCTTTCCTGGCAAAGCTGCAACGTCTTGCAAAGTCAGTCGCCAGAAGTCACGGATTTTACTTATCTGGATTGACGGCCCTGGAAGAGCTGTTGGCACCGGAAGCAGAAGCCAACTCGCGCATTATGGTGCTTTGGCTCAGTGATGGGGCGCCCAGTGACCATGTCTTCGAGCGATGCTCCCATGACATCGAGGTTTGGCAACGCCTTGACGATTCCGACAAAGCTGATTGTGTCAAAGGTGCTGCCTGTCGAACGGAAGTCAAAACAAACGTTCGAGAGCAGATCTTGCGCCGCGTCCAGCGCCTTGGTGATACGCTTGGGCAAAATCGCCTGAGCTTCTATACCGTTGGTTTCGGGCCAGTAGACTCGGAGTTTGAAATGCTTCACGACATGGCTGCTGTCTTGATGCATGGTCAATGTCTCAGCCTGGGCCTGAACGTGGCCGCTCTTGTCAATGCCTTTTCGACATTGACCGACACTAGCTCAACGCTTTTGTTGGGGACCGCCGGCACGTGTCAAGAACAGGTCAGAAATGAGAAAGAATGCTTGGACGAAGTGGTGGAGACGCGAACATGGCACCTGTATACCAGCCGCAAGTATACGTTTAGCAAGAAGCAGCGGTTTCGGAGTCAGCAGCTGGCGCCGGGAGCTGACGGCATCGCCGTTTCCAAAACACATTTTTCGTCGGGCCGAGAGCGTTACGCCTTTGATTGCACGGAGGTGGCTTGCGAGGTCAAGGGCTTCCGTCTTGTCGCCAAGAAGAGTCGAGCTGAGAAAAAGTTGAGGTTCCATGAACGAATCGCCAAAACGCAATCGGCTGCTCAAGCGATGGCCGACTGCTTCAACAAACGTTTGCAATCTTGTTTTGACAGTCCGCAGCCCGCATTGCTCCTCCATTTTGTGCCTTGTGCAATTTACGAGGTTGATGAGGTCAGCCGATCAGGTGGCAGAGCCTGGTTCTTGGTCGAGCCGCTCCTCGAGGGCAGGTTCTGCAAGTGGAACAACAACGCTGGTGGTGTACGGAAGAACATTGGCGTAACAGTGCGTATCGGTACTAGCGAGCTGTGTATCGACGACGTCACTCAGGCCTTCAGCCACTTTTCATACGAGAGATCCAACCATTCAGCGCTGATCTGCGACATGCAGGGCATTTGGAATGCCGTTGATGGGTTTTCGTTGACTGACCCAGTCATTCATCATGTTGGATGTAATCGCAAACACAGGGCTGACACTGACTTTGGAGGTGCGGGCATCGACAGTTTCTTAGCGACCCACAAGTGCTCCACGTTGTGCCAAATGCTCAAGTTGCCTTTCATAGAGCCACGGCTCAGCAAGCACAAGCAGCATACGTTCGAATCGGTACTGCGGAGGCATCAGGCCTATTAACTTGCATGGCCTGCCGCCTCCATGGCCTTTTACATGTGACTTTGCGGCTGACTGTTGATATGTTCATGCTTGTCGAATAAGCTGGCCCGGGGCCACAGCCACCACAAACTGAGTAGGCTGACTTGCGACACCCTATCGATAATTGAGTATTCGAATGCCAACGTCCGTTCACTGACCAGGTGACCTTTGACATTGAGGCCAAAGCCTGCTCGCCTCGAACTCGCTTGGTGAAGAAACGTGCAAATACATGGCGTGTTGCCACTGTGCCGAGCTCATCCTCACTTGACACACAGCATATCGCAGAGCGACACAAACAATCAGCTGAGGCTGTGCCAAAGCCGAGAAGAGAGATCACGGACAGAGACAGGCGCAGGCACACGGGCAGGGACATATGAGCAGGTGGACAATCACAAACACATCCATGGCTGCAGGTACAGCCAGACCATGTCGACGATGGCATCTGTTAGGTCTATGCCTGTCGCAAGCGCAATCGCTCCGGTATTCAAGCGTTCGTATACAGCAACAGACGCTTGACTGACTCGAGTGGCAATGTGATTCAGGCACTTTCCAAGCTGTCATCCTTACACGTGCTTTATTGCCCGCCCGTCATACACTCCCTGATCCCCCTCTCTCTGGCAAATTGTATCTATTTGATGGCTTAAATGTGCGCGCAACAAGAGCTTCTGACTGCAAAATAGCACTCAATTTGTGAACGCAGTCAAAAAGAGGTATCCAATTCCACCTCGACCTGCGGTCCAACAGTTACACGTGTTTGATAAAGCGCGCCGCGCCCGTGATGCGTGTCACATCACCACCACCATCGCCACGCCACCACCTCCTCATCCTTTTTGCCGTAACGCAGCCCCTTGGACGTAATGATACAGGTGTCGGTGAAGCTGTGAAAGATTGAGGAGAATGACAGGCTGAGTCTCACGCGGGCTTGGCACGTTTAGCATCGGTTGGACCAGCATCGGCTTGGCGCTTGCCACGTTGTTGATCACGGCCCTTGGGCTGCTTCTTTTTCATGCTGAGCGGATTGGGTCCTTTCTTCTTCTTGTGGCGAGGTTGAGTGGCACCTGCACTCGCACCTGCAGGCCCGGAGGAACGTACAGCACCAGAGGTGGCTGAACTCGCGGGTCGGGTTTTAAGAGGTGCAGCTGCGGCGGGGACCGGGGCTCCAATCTTGCGGGCTGTGAGGGCAGCCACAGCTTGCTCTGTAGCCACGGTCGGTTTGAGCAAGATGGGGCGGTTGTTGAGGACAGTGATGACGGGCAGGGCTGGGATGGCGGCCAGATCGCGCATCAGGCGGTTGTCCTGTGTTGCCACGACAAATCGATGCTCATTCTTGGGGCCTACACAGAGGTAATGAGTTGGCAAGCAAAGGCCAAGCAGTATTGGCGGCCAATATGAGTATGAAGAAGGAGCGCTCGATGCTCTGAGCAGCAGCCCACCGCTAGGCCGGTCATACCAATCAGGTTTTTGACGCATTTTCCGGCCATGATGGTGGGCTTGTGACCACAGCGGCGAAACTTGAAGTTGCGCAACAAAACTTTGGCACCGTGCATGTCTTCGCCTGTGGTGCACATCCAGCACACGTTCAAGATGAATTAGCCAATAAGTCGGGGGTTCCGGTGCCAACGGTTGTTTCAGGTTTTCGATGTTTTTTGGCCAGGACTGTTGGCACGGGGAAACGACGCCACGTACCGATGGCATCCAGCTCCACGTAGAGGCATTTGGTTGTGACTACACGGGATCACAGAGAGATTGGGACGGCAGGCAGCACCATGAGCAGGGCGCCTGCGCCTGATATGTGTTTCTGACTGTACGCGTGCTTGCGTGAATGCGCGAGTCATGATCGAGAGCTGTGATGAAGCGTACAAATCTGGACAGGACCGCCAAGTAGATCAGGCAGACGTTCTGTCACGTGAATTTGACTGTCCAAGCATGCCTGGGCAAAGGTACCGTCGACTGTTTACAGACCAACACGCATTGAGGGTTTGCGAAGCAGCTGGGCGCAAGGCACATTTCGGCCGGTTGACAAAGGGGTCGCCTGGAGGTGTTGAGCGTACCTAGGACTTGAAAAGGTTGACGAAAGCCAAAGTTTTGCGTATAGATGGACATGCGCTTCTTATTGCGCTTGTTCTGGCCGGCAAGTAGCAACAAAAGTTCCACCGTTAGATGGGCGAGGTGCTGAGCACACGTGGTGCCGATGCACGCTGACGACCACCGCCTGCTTGCGTCCAATCCATGAATGGTGGTGTATCTCTGCTTGCCCCATCCCTTGCTTCGCCATACCATCTCGCCCGATAGAATTGCAAACCGAGCTGCATCATTGTCGCCATCACCAGCCACGCCCTGCTATCGGCCCGATCAGGTCCGTGTTGAGCATACCTGGGTCACCCGCATGTTGGTGGTGGTCTGTTCGACCGGAAATGTCAGACAATCGTTCTCCCCTCAAGTGTGTCGAGTAGTACACATCTTCATCTTCGTGTGCTGTGTGCGTGTGAGTGTGTGTGTGTGTGTGTTCATCTTCGATTTTGAACAGAAAGGAAGAAATGGAAAAGGGACCTCGGTCGTCGCGGTCGCAATGGCGATGGTGGATCGAAGGGGGGGGGGGGGGAGAGAAAACAAAACAGCACGAGGCCTTGTGGCTCAAGCTCGAGTTTATAGAGGCCTGAAAAATCACAACACGTCCACCTTCGGACGGGGCGGGGTACGTGAAAGGAAAAGGAAACAAGCTACACAATGAGGAATGGCGATGCGGCACGGCCGGCCAGAGACCTATTGCCTCGAGAGTTGATCTTTGCCAAAGCGCGGAGGGGAGGCAGCATGAGTCAAAGACACATTCAGACACAAGAGGTGCAAAGGTGGCGAACACAAGACAAGCCGGGTTCACAACATACAAGAGGTGGTAATGTAGGAGGAGCCAAAGCCGCCCATCAGGCCGAGGATGGCAGCTGTCCAGGCTGCCGGCTTGGCTTGCACAGCGGGGCCTGCACACATGCCCGTAGTTCAAGAGTGAGAAAGACGGCGCACCGAGATAGATGATGCACTGGCTTGACCACGACTCCACAAAAATAAGCCCATATTGTGTGGTGAAACAGGAGGAGGAAAGCACTCACCGGCACGAATGGCAAAGGCTGCCGCGGCGCCAGCAAAAAGGGCCATTTGGCCGTACTCGTGCAGGCCAAAGGCATTGACGACCTCACGGTACGAAGCCTTGGTGATGCTCTCAGCAGGCGCCATGATAAAAGGTTGCGATGACCGATCCGACCTGAAGAGCCCGAGCGGCAAGGTGGGTCAGTACCCGCACTCTCTCAACACCTCGCACAGCGCAGTCAAGCACAAATGGGCTTGAAAGAAGCATGTTCACCCTCGCCCTGATCTTCAAGAGGGCGCAGAGCAAGCACCACCTTGACCACAATGCCAAGCGCTCGGCAGAGAGAGGCAGAGAAGGCACAGAGAGGCAGAGAGAGGCACAGAGAGAGGGAGAGAGAGAGAGAGCGCGTACCTTTGAATCAAACAAGGGAGAAAAAAATATGGAACAAAACCTGGTCCAAAACCCGGTCCATGAGCTGACCCTAACAAACCCAATGTCAGATAATTCCTCTGTGTGTGTGTGTGTGTGTGTGTGTGTGTGTGTGTGTGTGTGTGTGTGTGTTTTATTTCGTGATTTGCTTGGCCCCCTTTGCAGCCCCCTTTGGCCCCCCCCTCTCTCTCTCTTCTCCTGGTCTGGTTATCAATCAGCCGCGGTCCCGGTCGTTGTAGTGCAGGGTAGTTCACTTAGACGGGCACATGGCGGCCAAGGTTCTTGACTCCGAGGCCGGTGTGCCAGACTTGTTGGTGGCGCTCGAGCAACGGTTTGCCCAGGTGGACGGCTACGGCATTGCACGGGAGGAGCGTAGCAAATTGCGACGCGCCGGGCGCTATGCTGAAACAGAGTCTTTGCAGTACGGGGAGGTTCGCTTGACCAGCTTCTGGCGTTTGTTGCAGACCCTGCCCTTGACCCCCGAACATCGCATCTTTGCTGACGTGGGCTCGGGGACCGGGAAGCCTGTCTTTTGTGCGGCGGCCTTGGAACCGGCCTTTGACACGTGCATTGGGATCGAGATTGTGCCGGCGCTGCACGAGGAGGCATGCCGCGTTCAGGCAGCCCTCCAGCAGGGCACACCTCAAGAGCACACGCTGGCGAAACGCATTCAATTACACAATGCCGACCTCTTCAAGGCCGTGGATGTCTGGGCCCAGGCCCAGGTGCTCTATATACCCTGCACATGCTTCACTAACGACATGATGGCCGCGGTGCACCGGCTGCTCTTGGAGGACAAGGTGGCTCCCGGTACCCTCATTATCACGACCACGCGCGAGCTCACGGACAAGGAGGGTGGTCGGCTGGCCCATGTCCTCACTCGGCAGCTACCGTATCAGCGCGGGGCCATCACCTTTCACGTCTACCGCAAACTCCAGGGCTCCTCTGCAAATTCCAGCACAACAACGTCTACGTCCGAGGCTGCGCCCTCATCACCAATGCCTGGTGCCACTACTTGCACCCCGACGGCCGAGTCTGCCCGCGCAGGCAATACCAAGTCCCATGGGGCAGGTGAATCAGACGCACGTCCCATGGACAAGCGCTCAAAGCGGTAGCACAGGCTGGAACAAGCCACGCAACTGCTTCGTGGCCACTTCGCCGGGGTTGTCAGCCTGGGATGCCGGGCTCGTTGAGGCCTCTAGTGTTTCAAGCGTGCCTTGCCAATCATTACCATGGTTGTCACAAAAAACCATTGTGCCGGTGGGTTGACCATCTTTCCATGCTGCACAGGTCACCGTGCTTCCATCAGCAAATGTGTATTTGCCCGCGCCAGAAAACCGCCCCTGTGCAAAGTGTCCCTGCAAGATGTCCCGTGCAGTACATGAGCGGTGTGAGATCGCGCCAATTTTCTGAATCGATGTCCCTCGTCTATCGATAAGTCCCATTTCAACACGACCGGAAAAAGCGAGAGAGGGAGAGAGTAAACAGAAGAGGAGAGGGAGGAAGAAGAGGAGAGAAAAAGAAAAGGAAAAGCGAGCGCGAGAGAGAGAAGAGGGAGCCCAAAAAAAAGGGTAGAACAAGGTGCGAGATCGAGGCAAAGAAATCAGAAGATGAAGAGGATGGATGCATGGTGGGCGGGGTAGCCAAGTTGCGGCGATGACTCATCCAACGCGCACCTCATACACAGCACCAGACGCCAAAGCGAGCTTGCCCGTGCCATGCATCTTGTCTTCCTCCCAAGCTCCCTCGTAAGTTGTGCCATCTGGAAATGTCATGGTCCCCGTGCCGCTGTACAGGTAGCCGAAGCAAAGCAGCACACCATCGCACTGTGAGCGGGCAATCGCGCGCTTCTACACCCGGGCGCATGGCATACCTGCGCCCGACGGTGGTACCGTCGTTACCCTTGATGTATTGGCCCTTGTATCTGCATAATGGAGCAGCAAAGCATGGCGCCAACCGTGAGCACCAAGGAACAGAGTCCAGACTGTCTTCATCGAGCGCGAAGGCAGGCTTCATTCACGTACACACTGCCATCGGCGCAGATGAAGGTGTTCTCATGAAGGACTGGCGGCTCAGCTGCCAGAAATCAAGTATTCGACCGGTGAGCATAAGCCACCCCTTGAGTTGTGCGTGCCAAGCTGCGCATGTTCACCTGGAGGATTTGAAGAGGCCACGCGCTTCTTGCTCATGATGGCGGTAAGCAAAGGAGCTTTTCGAAGCGCACTCGCTTGGCTCTGAGTTCCTGTGCGTTGCGACACTCTTAAGCACCAGCTTTATGCTTGAGTCTGTCTTTTACTTGGCCTGCTCACCACCTGAAGCACACGGTCGTGTTAATGTGCCAGCCTCTGGCTGGTTGTCAAGGCTTGATGAGGGAAAGAAGAGAGGGAAAAAGACAAAAGATCTTTGTGAAATTTTTGTGAGAGACAGAAGATCCATTGGATGGAGCAAAGATCATTTTTTTTTGATTTGACACGACAAGGTGGAATACAAGTCCGTCGAAAGGATTTGGATAGGTCAGACAAGGGCTAACATCACATAGACAACAGCAAACACGCATCGGTCTCGTCCCAGTATTCATCGAAGGTGTGAATACAAAGAGAGCCAAGAGCGCCAAGGCGCGGGAGAAAAAGGAGCGACAATCCTGTTCGGCGAGGAAATTCACGCAGCTGCTGTAGAGGCAACATCAATGTTATGACGGATGGCACGCGACGACGTCAGATCTCGCGGCAGCTTCCCATCGCGATTCCGAATCTGAGGCAGACAGATAAAGGTGAACAGCCAGGGAAGAAAAGTTTTGAAGCCCAAACGCACGCGGTTCAAGCGGCGGGCCACCAGGCCTGTCAGCAGTCTGGATCAGGGATGATGGAATCCGTGGGAGCGGGGTACATGGCATACTTGTGTGTTGGCACCGGCTCGCAAAAGTTGCCGAACCAAGCTAGCAGCATTGATGCGCGCCGCATGATGCAAGGGCGTGTTGCCAAAATCATCGACCAAGTCCAATCGACACCCGCGCCTAGCACAACGCCCCAGGCAGGGCCCATCTTTACGTGAGCTCAAAGGCATGCCAGGGTTGAGCCTAGCCAAAGATCCAGCCTGATGCAACCTACCGCAACAGGCCGCGCACAATCTTGTTTTGGCCGTGCGCACATGCTACGGCCAGAGGTGTCATGCCCATCTCCAATGCCACGTTGAGGTTGGTACGATCCATCATGAGGATGCTTAGCGTCTCATCATCTCCCTCTTGGATCGCTGCCAGAACCGACACGGCCTTGGCTTGCATTTGGTCTAATAACAGCATTGGCCGCTCAAATCAACTCTAGTACGAAATGGTCATTGGCCTTCATAGCGGGCGATTTGCGAGCTGTCTTTCCCATCGCCCGCACAGTACCTGAGCTATAACGCGCTCGTGACTCGCGGCGGTGGCCCAGCGTGCTCGACTCTGTTCGGGAAGTCTCTTGCTCTTGGGCATCTTCCTGGCGCAGTGAGCGCGAGGACCGGCTCGATGCAGAAGCCTTGGGTGCACCGCTCGTTGCAGTTGGTTTTGAAGCCTTGGTTGTTCGGCGGGCGCGAGTGCGAGGTGCAATGGCCGAGCCCAGGCCCACCTTGGTGCCCTTGCGTAGAAAAAATATTGGCACCTATGTCAACCGCAGAGGGAATGATTTGAGTCATTTTCGTGCCTTCTGTCCTCGCGATAGCACGTATCAAAAGCATTGCAGTACTCGTCAGCGGTTCTTGCCTTGGGTGGCGCAGCAGTGCCCATCGTTTCAAGAGCCTTGAGCCGAGCGCGATAACGGCAGTAGCTGCCAAAGGGCAATACGACGCAGGGGGATAGGACGCAGTCGATGCTGAAGGTGCGCGGCATGGTCGTTGCTGAAGCAACAAAGAGTTCATCCTATATGACAAGCCAACCAAATATGTTGGGGGGGGGGTGTCCGCACAGCTCTTGGATCGGCCAGGTCAAAGTGTGTTTACCTCGCCATGATGTGGCTGGCGACCTCGGCGTGTCTCCTCTGGGCGTAAGAGCCATGTAACGGTGATGTGTTGCGTATCGGTGCGCGTGTCGTGCAGCATCCGGACGATCCGCGCTACATAGGGCTTGGGCGCCTCAGCAGCGCGCAGCAGCACGGTGCTGTCTGTCGTGAGCAGGGTCTCCCCAAAGCGTATGTTATTATAAAATATGGCCGCATCCTTGGGTGTGCGTCGAAAGATCAGCATAAACGACACATAGCAAACGCAACAGGTGAGCTGCACTGGGGCGGTGCGTTGCGTGTGGGTGCGAGGAGCAAGTTGTTTGACAAAGTACATACAGCTTGTATGGCGGTCAGCTCTTCGCGAGAAAGATTATGCGCGGCGGCAGCACTCATGGCAACAGAAGGCCCTTCCCATTGCCATCCGGTATGTTTGGACACCTGGTTGGCAGAATCAGTTCCGGTACTGTCCGCAGTCTGACCTCGAGTGGCCTCGAAAGGCACCTCGACAGGAAGGGCCGCCAAGTTGAGCGGCTCCTCTGAACCGGGAAGACTCTTGGGCCGCGCGCCACGACGCCCGTAAGCCCTTTTCATGCCAGATTTGGTTTGTTCAGCATCGTGTGTTCGCTTGTAAAAGCGTCGCGGTGGTATGGTCTCTCGCTTGCCATCGCTCCCAGGGGTTTCGCTATCTTTGAGTGGCATGCTTGCTGTTGGAGATGTCGAGCCTGGGTGCATCAGCCGCCCTCACCAAGAAAGTCAGTTGATAACCCACCAACCTCCACCTCAAGATGCTTGCGGCTAAAGAAATGATATCCAGCAGTTCAGGAAGACTACCTTTGCATTCTCGCCCGCATGACGTGTCTCTACTGCCAGCGCGCATGCGCCACACGCCCGCCAGCTGCAGCTCAAACTGAGTGAGTTTGAGAGGAGAGAGTCAGAGAAAGAGTTTGAGAGAGAGAGAGAGAGAGAGTTAGAGAGAAAGAGAGAATTTTGAGAGAGCGAGAATTGTGTGTGTGAGAGAGAGAGAGAGAGAGAGTTTGTTTGCAAGGAAGTTTTTGATGCGGTTGCGGTTGTGGAGCTCGTGTCACAAACTTCAGGACGACAGAAGGCCAGGATGAGGAGATGTATGGCTCGGCCTTGCAAGTGCGCGTCGATAGTCTTGATAGAGTAAGCTGCCAAGCGAGTGTGTGTGTGTGTGTGTGTGTGTGTGTGTGTGTGTGTGTGTGGCTAGCAATCAAGGTGGTCACGAGACGCACATCGACCCAAGCCGAGGGCCCCGACCCCAAGTATCACCATGGCGGAGGGTGGTGGGCGGCGGGACGGGCCCGATTTGCGTTCTAAAGCAGCCATCTTGCGCTGGATTGGGGCCGATCCAGGCCACCGCGCAAAGCTGGATAAACTAAAGGTGGGTCTCAAGTACGGCTGACACTTGTCACAGACACAGCTTACCCAAAGTCACCCTGTCTTCGACTGTTCGATCCTAGCTGCCGGACGACTGTACGGTGCCCGAGTATGGGCCCATCTATCTCGGACACGATGGCCCGCGAGGAAAATGGTGCTGTCGAGCCTGCGGGAAAACATCTTCGACCAAAACCAAGGTTGGCCAGCCATGCTCCAAGCCGTCGATAGAGAAGCAATCGGAAACACTCGCCCGGCTGCTTTGCACAGTCTCGGCCCATCTGGCATGCGCTGTATCCGCACCATCCCTGCTGACTGGAACCTATTTGACTGCTATGCGATATAGATTTGGCATCATCTTGGTTCGGGCTTGCTCTCTCCTGCAAGAGCCATCTGCCCATGGCTGCACCTCACCAACGATTACGATCGCTTCGTGATGTTACCACCCAAGTCGGACGCCCCAAAGACAGCGCAGCACACAGCGGGCACCACTCTGCCCCACCCCCAGATGACGGGATCTAGTCCCACCGAACCTAACAACAAGAGAGCTCGACGTCATCCCGTGCCACCACCCCAGCTCATGTTGCCTCCGTCGCAAGTTACACTGGCTGCCACCACAGCCTCGACAGCCCAGTCATCGATACCCTCGCGGCCCACGCTCCTGTCCTTGTCATTTTTGGAACAGCAGCGGCAGCAGCAACAGCCGTCGTCCACCGCCCAAGCAACACGATCTCTAGCACAGCGGCGGCATTCATCAACACAAGATGCCAACCACACAACAGCCTTGCAGGAAGCTGCTGCAGAGATACAAAATGTTCGATCCAATCTGGACGGTGTGGCGCGACAGTTGCAGGACATGCTCAAAGCACTGGGCACTATGCAAGGGCGGCTGGCTGCCGTGGAACGGAAGCTTCATCTATAGCCAATTCTGTTGAACGTGCCTCGTACGTCTTCCTTTGGCCCAAAGCCAAGCAACTTCAAATTGTGTCATTAACAAGGCACTTGCTTGCAAATCAATTCAAACAAAAGCAGCGCCTTCTCTGAAGCAGTGCCTCTCGCACCTACTCCAGCGCTGGGAGAAGCTTGCTACGGCACTCGCCAAAGCCCACGCGGAAGCCCTCGCCTGTGTTCCAGCAGGAGAAAGAGTTACATTGGCACGGAGTGGAGGCAACAATGCAGAAAGGTTCAAGTTCACAGCTCGGGAACCGACCTTGGCAGAAGCCCGACATGATGACAGTGTCGTTATCCTTGAGAAACTTGCGCACTTCGCCCTCACCCAGGTCGATCTCCTTGGTGCCACGCCAGGACAGCTCAATCATGGAGCCGTATGAATCGGGTGTCTGCACACATGACCCATCACATTAAGCCACATCTACACAGACAGATCGTTGCATGCGACAAGGGCAGCAGCCCAATCACTGCTCTCAGCCGCTTTTCACGCACGAACCTTGCCGCTGATGGTGCCAGAGCCCAGAAGATCACCGGGTTGAGCATTGCACCCGTTGATCGTGTGGTGGGCAAGTTGCTGCTTCATGGTCCAATACATGTGCTGAAAGAGACACAAGTCGCCGCGCCAGTGTATGAACGTAACGTGCCAATTGGGAATGCTAAACAAGAGCAGGGCCGCTCTTCTAGTTTCGATACCCATTTGGTCCATGGCCACTCACCTTCAGGTTGGAGTTGGTGACGACCTTGCCTTCCTTGCCTTCAGCTGTGGAGGGGGAGCCGTGGAGAATGCCATGGGCATGAAGGAGGCGTTCGGTGAGCTGAAGAGGACACTGGTCTATAGCAGATCGTGAGCAAGGCACATACGAGCGATGGCCACGCTGAGATTGATGTCAAAGGAATATGGGTCCTCGTGGCGCAGGTACGGCAGCGGCACAGGGTCCTGGACGGGGTTGGGCACGGTAAAGGGGGCCAGGGCGTCCATGGTGACCACCCAAGGGGAGATGGAGGTGCCAAAGTTCTTGCCCAGGAACGGACCCAGAGGAACGTATTCCCACTTTTGGATGTCACGTGCTAGTACGACGAGCCACACCCACATGCACGCTCACATGAGAGTTGAAGACATGCTTCACGCGCGAGAGGAGAAAAGCGAGGGGAGGAGATGGGCCTCATCTGAGAGATGATCAGGGACCTACCGCTCCAGTCGTTCATCACAACCATGCCAAAAATGTGGTCCTGAGCCTTTTCAATGGGGATGGGTTCGCCCAGAGGGTTGCCCTGGCCGACGAAAAAGGCCATTTCGAGCTCAAAATCGAGAAGTCGCGAGGGACCGAAGACCGGGGGCTCATCTAGGTGTATGGGCAAGAACATGGTGCAGCGTGAGCACCCGCAAAATTTCTTGGGGTTAGCTGAGGGCCGGCAAACCTTGAAAAAAGCTCACCATCCTTGGGGCGGGTTTGACCACGAGGACGACGGATGTCCTGGCCAGACACGATCACGCTTGACGCACGACCATGGTAACCGACGGGAATGTGCAGCCTGGTTGTCACATCGTCCCCAGAAGCCAATGAGCATCACACCCCATCCCATCATGGCTATCAAGGTTCGAAGGTCCATGAACCAGCAATCATCACGAGGGTCTTACCAGTTGGGCAGCAGGGGGTTGGAGGCATCGCGGAACATGGTGCCCAAGTTTGTAGCGTGCTCACGGGAGCTGTAGAAATCGGTGTAGTCACCTGTAAAGGCGCAAGGGATGAGCCGCGGTGAAGCACACCATCGGAAAAACCATAGATAGGTGCGTACCGATGGAGGCAGGCAGGTGCATGGTAACCGACGCCTGCGGCACCAAGGCACTAGGAAAAGGGGTGGGTGGGTGAGAAGGCGGGGTGGCGCCACAGCTTGGGTGCAATGCAGAGGTTGGGGTCTTACCGGGCACGAAGCTCGGCATTGTCGCGAAGCACGGCCTAAGGAACATTGCAGCAAGGGATTTGCACATGAGGTGGGCATGACCATGCGCGGGAGGGTCATTCACTTGAGCATACCTCATCACTGGACAAAATCTTTTGCAGAGAGGCACGGGTTTCAGTCCAAGCAGCCTTGGGCAAAGCCATCAGTGGGTTCAGGACAGCCTAGGTAAAGGGTTGGGAAGGAACAATGCTTGAGCTGGGGTGACAAAAACCAAAAACCAATTCCATGCCAGTCGAATCAGAGTGGCGTCAAAGAAGCACGCACAGCATCAAAGACATCACGATGCTGGGAGATGGTGGGGCCTGACAGAGGAGGACAGGTGGAAGAGAGAAGGTGGATGAGATGCAACACGGCCAGTGACGGGTGTGAGCTTTCATCGCTGACATGCTCAGCGATCCTATCCAAGCCTCGGGACGCACCATCAATCAGGTCCTTGACGGCGCTGAGGTCAAGCACGTAATCACCGATGGCCACACCAATGTGGCGGGCATCCTAGCTCGTGGAACACGTCAAAAACACGGGCGTAAGGACGAGCGCTCTTGTGCAACAAAGATGGGCGGTCAGCCAAGCTGCTTTACATGGGGCCTGGCTCATTCTGACCTCGCCAGAGCGGGAGAAGACGCCATAGGGCAGGTTTTGGATGGGAAAGTGAGATTCCGGGGCAACGTCGATGAATGACTTCATGGCGGCGTCGGTGTGCGCCTGCGCAGCAGAGAGGGTGAGCGGTGCGCACCGCACCGTATCGCAGAGTACCTCCACAACAAGCGTACCTTCTTGGCAGCCGGCTGGGAAATGGTGGCGGTGATTCCAACGCAAAGCAAAAACGATAAGCACGGATGAACGGACAAGAGCCCAAGCGTGCGATGCGGGGGGGGTCTTGAGTCAGTGGCAGCAGCAAAAGCAGGGAAATGCCACTGGCAACACTTGGAAGGCGGTGTGCTTTGGCTTTCTTTTTTTTTTCACGTGACAAGAGAGAGGGGGAACGAAGAAAATTCTTGAGAGAAGAGAGAGAGAGAGAGAGAGAGAGGAGAGAGAGAGAGATGATGTGAAGAGTTGAATTGGTTTGGTGTGATGTGAAGAAGAAGAGAAGAGATGAATTGCATAAGCGCTTCGAGGTTGAACAAATTGTCAGCGGGATCCTGTTGGAGCGATTCCTGTTGGAGGTGGTCAAAATGGAAGGCGCTTTGGAAGAACAAAATTTTTATGTGCGCATGCGTGACTTGTTCGCTCCAAGTCGGGGGCATGGGAGCGTTCAAGGGGCGCCACAAGCAGAAGCAACTCTCTCTCTGTTCATCGACTGTCTGGTTGGTGCAACGCCATGCACTGCCGTCTTATCAGTCCGAGTCCGAGTCGCTGCCATAGGCCCCCAGAAGCGCAAGTCCTTGGCTAGGCGCTGGTGCTGTGGGTGTTGGCGTTGCTGATGCCACGGCCACACTAGCCTTGGCACCGCTCTTGGGCCGCACAAGGCCCCCCAATCGCTGCTTCAAACTCGTGGTGGTCGTTGAGCGCGATGATGTCTCAGCAGATTGAGCGGCTGGCGCGGTGTTCTCGGTCTTGGCCCGCTTGGCCGGTGTACGGGCGGCATTCGTGAGTGGGTCGCGATCTGGTGGCAAGGACACGGCATTGTCAGACGGGGCTTCATCGTCATCCAAGCGTTTGACCTTAATCACTCGTTGTTGTCCGAAAGCCTTGGCCACGGCATCATCCTCCTCCTGCTGAATTCGCCGAGCCAACTCCTGTACTACGGTGGCCTCCTCGCCGTGCTTCTCAGCCAGGATGCTGTCTACGTCCACTTTGGATGCGCGGGCGTTGGCATCTTGAATCTCCTCCAATGCATCGATAATGTCCATCTCCTGCTTGGATTCCTTGGTGCGCTCCTCCAGCGCTCGCATGGCATTTTGCTCCTCCGTCGCTTCGGCTGCTAACAAGGCTTCTTCATCGTCGACGGTTCCAATGCGATCCTTCATGCGCCAGGTTTCAAAGTTGCGCGTGGCCCCCGCCTCACATTCGTAGTCTGTATTCTTGGGGTCCGTCTTGAACGTAATCTCACCGCAACAGCGGGGACAACGAATGTAGAACCTGTAAATTCGCATCCCCAGGTATTCTTCGCCTTGCACCGTCTCCTAAAGAAGGCAACGGACACATGGTTCCGCCCCCAACGTGTTCGTGAGTTTGCGGTGTGTGCTAGTACCACAGAATAAAAGAATAGAGGGTTCAAGGAACGCTCACACACCTTGACGGCATTAAATTTTGTAGCCTTGTAGATGTAGTTGCCACAGTTGAGGCACCGCATGTTGAAGGGGGCCATGAGCCGGACTTTGTATTGTCGATCCTTGGACATTTTCATCCGCGGGACCTGAGACGGATCAAAGTCCGGGGGATAGTACTTGTTCAAAACCTTGCGCTCACCCATGGCGCTGGTGCTGAGAGATGAGCCGCTCTCGTAAGTGCCAAGTCACACCCAACCGTCGTCCCCAGCCTAGCGGCAGCAGTGAACAGCAGGAGACAATACAACACTAGAAGCAATCCGTTGACGCTATCCTATTCTTCTATCCCGGGAATGAGGCTGCGTGCGCTTAAAAAGCAGCAAGGAAATCCCGGCCCCCCTTCGCTGTCCGACGTCGCTGAGCGATCAGAACAAGAAAGAGAGAGAGAGAGAGAGAGAGAGAGAGAGAGAGAGAGAGAGAGAGAGAGAGAGAGAGAGAGAGAGAGAGAGAAAAAGATAAAAAGAGAAAGAATTGGTTTGGTCGGTTTGAGAAAGAGAGAAGTAAAGAGTAAAGAGAGAGAGAAAAAGAGAGAGAGAGAGAGAGAGAGAGAGAGAGAGAGAGAGAGAGAGAGAAAAAGAGAGAGAGTAAAGCCATAGGTGAGGGATAATGTAAACTTTGACACACTATCGCATCCAGCTCTGAATTTTTTTTTTTCCACTTTTCCACGGTGGTCGCTGTGGCTTGCCTGGACCTTCGAGCGGTCAGGACGCATCCTTCAACATGTCAAATATCTACATTACTGAGCCACCGACCACGGGCAAGGTAGGGTTGTCTTTTGGCTTTGGGTTTGGCCTAGATAGGGCTGTCCTCACCAGGTTAGAGGTGTACCATAGGTCGTGATTGAGACAAGCCGTGGTGATCTCGATGTCGAGCTGTGGTGTAAAGAATGCCCGCTTGCGTCTCGCAATTTTATCCAGTTGGCCCTCGAAGGGTTTTATGAAGGCTTGATTTTCCATCGCCTTGTTCGTGGTACGAAGTTGCTTCCCCGACTTGCTTTGCGCCGTCAACCGATGCATGGCTCTCATGCCTTCTGCGACTGTCGACATGGGGTCGATGACCCTTGTTCATGCGTGTAGATTTCATCATCCAGGGTGGAGATCCCACTGGGACCGGTGAGGGCGGAGAGTCCATTTTCGGCAAGCCTTTCAAGGTCAGCAGTCAGCCAGCATCGTCAAACTCGAGCGCGCGTCCTTCCCCGGGCCAAATCACGATAATGCATCAGCCAACTTGCAGCCACGTGGTGGCTGCAAGCCAACAGCCACACCACTTGTCTCTGGTTGTTGGGAGCATGGCAAGCATTGCATGTACTCGCATATTGTCTGTTGTGCTCATGTTGAAGGCGGTTCACCGCTTCGTGCACAGGATGAGTTTCATTCGCGTCTCAAATTCAGCCGACGAGGTCTTGTTGGTTGTGCCAACGCGGGCAAGGATGACAACAGCAGCCAATTTTTCATTACGCTTGATCGAGCTGACGAGCTCACAGGAAAGCACACCATGTTCGGCAAGGTGAGTCATTCATTAGGCAGTGCATCACCTCTGTATCGGCTCAGCTTCCCAGCTTTCCCTCTCATGCTATGCTGCACCACAGGTTGTGGGCGATACCATCTACAATTTGATTCGATTCAACGAGTTGAGTATCGATGCCAACGAACGCCCCGATGACCCTCCCATCATCAAGCGCGTAAGAGCATGGTCATCATCTTTCAGCGATGCATCATTTGGTCAAGCCCACGCTGTGAAATGGACTAACGTGCCTTTCTTCACACGGTCATCAATTCTTAGATTGAGGTTCTCATCAATCCTTTTGATGACATCAAGCCCCGCGAAGAGCGCATGAGTAGGCTCGCGCATCCACCGACGTCTTTGAGGCTTTTTATTTTTATTGTTACCTTTTTTTTTTTTGCTCCTGCCCGTGCCAGCGATTGACACATTGCCCTACTTGTTGGTGCTTGCGGGATTGCTCGCTGTTTAGAGGCTAAGCAGGCACAGATGCTTGACAAACAGGAAAAGGGCAAGCAGCGCGAACGGGTCAAGGCTGTCAAAAACTTCAAACTCATGTCTTTTGGCGATGAGGCCGAAGAGGCAGAAGAGGCAGACGCCATGGCACTGGGCAAGGTTTGACCTTGTTCATCGTCTATTGTGCCACATCAGCCAATCTGCCCTGCATTTTCCATCTTGGGGGCGGAGTCATCGGAACGCATCATGCCACCGCACAAAACCTAGGCTAACACAAACGGCTGTTCCTCTGATCCCCGTTGCTGCACAGCTCGGCAAGATCAAGAGTAGTCACGAGACGGTAGAGGATCGCCGCCTGCGCAAGGACACTGGCGATCTTGACCCGGCAGAAGAATACGTCTCTAAGCTAGGGAACAAGCCTCAGCGCAAGGTCGAGGTCGACAACGAGGAGAAGTGCGTGTCTTTCTATGAACGCCAAAGCCAAAATCTAAACCTCCGGCACCTTTTTTCAGCATGGACAGGCGCATGTGAGCAAAGCCGTACTCATGCCAGCGTATATTCATCACTCTCCCCGCATAGGCGACAGCGAAAGCCTGTTGAACCCGCCGAGCCAACTCGAGAGGAGCGTCTCGAGGCCTTGCGACAGGTCTGTTACTATGCTGGACGAGCCTTCAAGCCCTGTCTTGGTGTAGTTGTCGAGCCTTTGATTGCATTCCCCGCTGACATCACTTGTGTATTGTTGCGCACACCATGCGGATGCCTGTTGATGCGCGAAGGAATCTGAGGCGCTCAAGGCCGAGCTGCGGGAGGGAGATCGGCAAACAGCGGCCAAGGCTGCGCCATCAGCAGCGAGTGACCATCAACCCAAGACTCAAGGGGCTCTCTACTTGTCCATGCAACAAGAAAAGTTCAAGCCCAGGTGAGTGTGTGGGCCCTGAGCTGCGTCCCAAGGTCCTGTAGATGTGGCTGTATGCCATGACCCCTGCCGCATTCGTGCCCGCTGACGCAGAGCCAAGCAAAAAAAGTCAGACCGCGAGCGTGATACCATGGCTATGCTCGAGCGCTTCCAGTCCAAACTATTTGGCGGCGACGAGCCCAGCAGCAAGAAAACCAAAGCATCAACTCTTCGCTCAGACGATAAAGAGGAGGCGGCCTTCATCCTGCGAGAGGAAGAGAAGCTTGGCGATGACTCGGGCTGGTATGCGCGGCTTTCTTGGCGTGATCTCATGCTAAAGGTTCTTTAAGAAACGCTCCCTGTCATTATGGCCTGACCTTACGCGGATAATGGCGCCACGGAAATAGGATGTCACACCGGCTGGAGAATCAAGTTGATCACGCACCCAAGGTCAGCAATACGGGCGTCTCTGGCGCACACCTTTCTTGGACTGATGGTTGTTCCCGTCTTAGCCATAGCTACCCATGCCTCAATCCATTGTCTCACGTCATAGGGTATCGACCCAGAGCTGGACCCAAACACACTTGATCTCTATGACCCTCGTAATCCTTTGAACCAACGACGCCGCGAGAAGGATCGGAAGGACAAGAAGGACCGCTCGCGCCGCCACCACCATCGAAGGTGATTGTATATCTTTCGGCAGCAGCACTCGTGCAAGCACCCGTTTCTTGTCATCTTAAGCTCGCCTGACCTTTGCCCCCAAGCCAAGAAATCATTCAAATTTACAAGAAAAAAGAAAACACGCAGAAGAACGTGAAGAATTTGAAGAAAGAAGATAGAGAAGAGGGCGGCGAAGGAGCCCGTTGTTGATGCATGGGTCAGCTGTTGCATGCAAGGTTCAACGATACAATGTGGTCTAGATTGTGGTCTGGATTCTGGCCTTCGTTAATTAGATACACGCGCGCTCAGCGCGAACAAGGCTATACGGAAAGCGTGCGCACAAGGAGAGAAGAGACAATCACCAGATGGGCACGGTCAGAAGAAAGTGGAAGTGAAACGCAAACACAATTCAGATAAACAGCAATCGCCCTCCGACAACAGCTCGGACGGTGGCAGCAAATTCAAATCATCATCATGATCATCATCATCATAGTAATAATTAGATGATTGTTATGAGATGGTACAGAAGCGAGAGCTGGCGGGTCGCGATGGGCCCTTGGCTGTCGGTTGAAGAGGTGTGGGACCAGGCGCCGTATTGACGCCCAGCGTTTCTCCATTGGGCTCGGCAGTTTTTTCTGCACTGACATTCCCGCTCTCTGATCCCAAGAGCGTGTCTAGTTTTCGCCGAAGTTCCTACAAGCTCAACTCGCGCGTCAGCATGGAGGGAACTGCTAGCCTAGCATCGGTCTGAGAGCCCATGAGCCATGGTTGTCATACCTTGAGCTCTGCTGCTTGCTTGGATACCTCGGCTTTGAGGGCCGCATTTTCAGAGCGAACCAAATGAATGTCAGCGTCCTGGGGTGGGCGGCAGGAAAACATGAGTCAATCACGTTGGGCCAAGCACGGCAGCTGAATGCGGCCCTAGGGTGGGCGGGTGAGCTAGGATGGGTGTTTCAAGAGTGTATCACTGACATGGTGGCTGGCACGCGGCGAGGCAATCTTTGTGTGCTGGGTGTCCTTCAAAGCAGGCGGCCGGAACCGCGGTGACAGGGTCACGCTCTGTCGGGGCACGGGCGTGGGCGTCGAGGCAGCACTGTCTGCTTCACCGCTGGTTGGTCTCACGACGTCGGAAGTCAATGAAGGCCGCGCAAGCGGCGAACCTGGTATCATGCTGCTAGGCAAATGTTTGGGGATTGAGGGCAAGGCTTGCAGTTCTTCAGGTCGAGGTAAACGGGCCTTGACTTGCTCGCCCAAAGGCCGTAAATTAGCTGGCATGGGAAACCTGCGTTCCCACGTGGTGAGTCAAATGCAGCATCAAGCAAGGACCAAGCAAGGAGAAATGAGATATGACTGTCGAGGGCGGCGCCAGCTTTGTTAGAGGCCTTACTTTACGGATGGGATTGATTTGCGAGCATCAAGGTTGCCGTCCGAAAACTTGCGTCGTGACGCTGGGCTGCGCGACACTCAATGAGTTTGTACAATTAAGCAGTACCCATATCCGAGCCACACACAGTGCATGCGCATGTGCAACTTTCCAAAACGCCAAGTCACGCAGACGGACCTGAGCTGAGGGATGGTGGTTGGTGGGGCTGGAAAGCGAGCCGGTTTGGTGGGTTTGGGTAGGGGAACCTTTTTCGGCATGTGCTTGAGTCGGATGCGGCGCTGGGCGAAGAGAGTGAGGGTCTGCGCAGATTGGGGTCGAATGTGCTCTGGATTCGCTGGACTCTGGCCAAGTTGAGATCCTGCTTCACCGCCTTGAGCTGCCGGAAGGGCTGGTGCTGCGTGCTGCTCTGGTCCATCGGTATCGGTGGTTGAGCCTGGCGCGGCTGGCGTCGCCAGCAACGGTGGCTGGAGCGCGGGCATGGGGGCATCCGGTCCTTTTGGGCTGACGTTGACTGCTGCACCAGGGGAGACACCTGGGCCAGTGGGGACAGTCCCATGGGGATTGAGAATGGGTCCTCCACTCAAGTCCAAGGGCCCAGCTGGCTTTGACAGCGGCCTTTTTGGCAAAATGTGACGCGTCGTGGTAATGACCGGGGGCCGGAGGGGAAACTTGGCCATGTGGCGCAGCGGCCGCGGGCGACTGACATCAACAAGTTCTTTGTTCGATGCAGATCCGCCCACATTTTCTCCTGCAGCGTGGAGCGCAGCACTCGGCGAAGTCGACTGTGAAGCAACAGCCGGGGCGTCAGTTGTGGCTGTGCCTGTTGTATTCGCGACAAGTTCGGTTGCATCGCCAGCCCGCATGGTATTGGCTGGCTCCGGGGCCTCAGCTCGGTCAGCACTCAGTTCCAGATCTTCTTGCTCCCATAGCGGCATGTTCGTGGCGTCCCGCACGGTGTGTAGTCCCTCGGTAAGCACGGGCATCCACTCATCATCATCGCTATTCTCGCTGTCGCTGCTATGTCGTTCATGGCCAAAGTGCCCACCGTTGTTCAAAGCATGTCCACCCAGATCAGAGCCATAGGTGAGGAGCGGCGGATCAGGGGTCATGGCCGAGGTCTGGGAGACAAAGCTCTCCGGCAGCGCTACAGCACCACTGCTGCCCGTGCCGGGACCGGCACGATGGTGTTGCGGGCGCTCACGATTATTGCTGCGTCGAGGCAGGTGCATGTCCATGACTAGGACAATCATGCTCTCGTCGGCGGCCATATCCGTCACAAAAGGCAGCTCACCCATTACGGCTGTGAGCCCAGAGCGACGACCACTGCCATTCCCACTGTGCGAACCAGAGTTTTGGCGCGAGCCGACCCCCCCAGGGTCGGCGTTGCCAGCGGCCAAACTAATCCAGTTTGGTTCGGCAAAGGCAGCAGCTTCTTCATCGCTGGGAGCGGCGTTGATGATGCCACACCCCCACACGAAAAGATCTTGGGGCACGTCTTCATTGGGACCAGCCTGTAAGAGCAAGTCCCGCTCACATGCGCTCACCATGGCAAAGTGCTTGCCCACAACGACTTGCTGCACGTCGTAGTCCCCAAGCACATGTTTGACAGAGGCGGCATGCTCACGACTTTTGAAGTTACCTAGAGTCCCATGTCAGTGTTAATGCGTCAGTAAACGGCACGGACACACGCAGCATAGTGGTCAAGATTAAGCGTCCACAACAGCAAGCTCCGCTGACCAAGCCCAGACGACGGCCCACGACATCGACTTGAAAAAAAAGAGAAAAAAAAGAAAAAAAAAAAAAAAAAAAAAAAGAAAAAGAAAAAAAAAAAGCGAAAAAAGAAGGCAAAGCGCTTGAACTCAAACCCGAGCACGAAGCCATTACGCAAACACACAGAAGGCGGCACATGCACATTCTGCGAGCAGCACACGTACCCGAGCCGAGGGCACCATAGTCGTTGCTGCCAAGGGTGTAGCATTTGCCCGTGTCCATGACCATACATGTGTTGTGGGCGCCCAAACTGACATCCTCCACCAAGCCTTTACCGTGGAGCTTGACAAGACTCAGCACTTCGGCCTTGAGTACTAATTTGCGCGAGATGAGGCCGTAGCGGGGATTGAGGCCCAATTTGTTGTGTGCGTTGCTACCGCACGCAAAGACACGCCCCGTGGTTGTCAGCACAGCCGTTGCGTCGGGCCCACAGAAGACAGCAGTGGGAAGGACGTTGTCTGGTAAATGAACGGCGCGGGGCGTCGAGGTGCTATCTAAGGCTGTCAGGCCCAGCTGGCCAAATTTGTTGTCGCCCCAAGTGAAGAGCTCGCCGATTTCGGTAATCACAGCCATGTGTTCGTGGCCGACGGCCACGCCCTTGACATGGGCACTGAGGAGTGCCTCCACGACTTGAGGCGTCTGTAAGTGCGACGTTGTCCGGTGTCCCAGCATGCCTGAGCTTCCACGGCCGCAGGTGGACAGCATGCCCGTGGCTGACAAAAATGCACTGGCTCCACCACCTGCTGCAATATGACTCGTGACCGAGTTCATGAGAGTGGGCACCAGAATGGGTTGTGTCTGGTCCTGCGTGGAGCCCGTGCCCAGCTGCCCAAATTCGTTGTTGCCCCAAGCAAAAACCTGAGCAACATCATTGAGAGCCAAGCAGTGACGGGTTCCACAGGCCACCTGAGTGATCTTGAAGCGGCGGCCAAATTCAATATGAATCGGAGCCATGTCAGCCGTCGTCCAGTGAAACACGACGCTTTGCATATGACTGCGTCGCTGGGTGCGCTGCGAGCGCGTGCGCAGGCTGCGCCGCGAAGCGGGGCGCAGGTTAACGTCTGTCTTCTGCAGCAGAGGGTGCTCCAGCATATCTCTACAGCTGGGCCGACGTGCAGGGTCGTGGCGCAGCATGCTGGTCACCAATGCCTTCAGCTCAGGGTCATAGGGTCCGTTGATGGGCGTAAATTGGCCCTTCATAATTTTGCGGACCAAAGCAGGCAAATTGGAGCCCTCAAAGGTGCGGTGGAGCGTGAGCAGCTCGTAAGCTACGCAGCCCAAGCTCCAGATGTCGGTTTTGTTGTCGTAGGGCTTGCCCTGGGCAAGCTCCGGGGATATATAATAAGGTCTAGAGCCAAGCCGTGGGTGGGTGAGGATCAGCAAACGGGGACCAGTGCGGGCGAGCGGCACGGCAAGACTGACGTGCCCACGACGGTGTGTGCCTTGGCCATGGTCGAGGCGATGCTCTTCGAAACTGAAAAGGTCGGCACAATGTTGATGGTTGGAGGCGATGATGAGACAGAGAATCACGAGATGGGGTTTCCACTAGCCGTTGGATGCCAGGTAAATGATACGTACTGCCAAAATCACCAAGCTTGGGCACGCCGTGGCGCGTCAGAAAGACGTTGTCAGCTTTGATATCTCGATGGATCACCTATTCGGTTTGCAATGAGCAGTGTTCAAACGCTGGGATGAGGGTGCTTGGGCGCCGTTGGTATGAATCAGCCAGCATCAGTGAGGAGGGACGAACATTTTGCGAATGGACGTAGTCAAGGGCCGCAACAATTTGTTTGAACATGTGAAGGACGCGCGGCTGAGGGACGAGGTCTTTTTGTTGGCCGATCCATTGCGCAAGGTTGCCACCGTCGGCATACTCCATTTCAATGCGCAAGACACCGTTGGTATCACTCGAGTCATAGTAACCAATGACGTTGGGGTGGTCGAACATGGCAAGCAACTTGACCTCGTTTTGAGCAAGAAGTCGATCTTTGGGCTTGAGATCGGTCAAAATAATCTCCTTGACCACGACCAACTCATCATCTTGGCGGCGGCGAAACAGGGTGGCGGTGCCATACGCACCGCGCCCGAGCACACGAATGCGCTCGAAGGTGGTCTCAATGTCGTCGAGGCGCGGGACCGTCACAGTGCCATTGTTGGCCACGGGGACAACTGTACCGTCATCACTGTTGCTCGATACGGTTGTTTCATCATGCCCACCGAGCACCGGCACATAGATGGAGTTTGGCATCTTGACTGAGCGGCTCACGCCAGCAAGGGAGCCCGGCTCAGCCTCGTCGCTGCTCATGACTGGATCTTTGTGATGGCCCCAGCCCGGCCAACTCTAAACCTGGGTGGGAAGGCGACGAGCGAAGTGGCTGCAGGCCTCAAAATCGCCACGGCACGTTGTTACGTCAATAATAAAAGTATGGGTGAGTGCTCAGTCAGCACTGTGCCCGGCGCCAGGCCGCGTTCAGGCCGTCCATCCCGACTGACTTGGGTCGGCTCAAACGCTTTATGACGCTCACAAGAGGGTGGGAGAGATCGGTCACACTGTGTGTCAAGTGCTTGACAACCCCATCGTTCACAACAACTGTTCCTATATCTCTGTGCATGCATGCATGTCCGGCGCTGTGATGATGTTGACTGTGAGTTGTTTTTCTTGTTTTGTTGGCGATCTGTTGCTCGGTGTGTTTGCTCAGAGAGCCTGCCACCACAAGTGCCCACCACATCATCTTCATCCCTCCTGGTACTCTGGCTTTGCACCCGTCAAAGGCCCGGCACCTGCTTTGTGTGAGCCTTGTCAACGCCTGACTTTGGTTGCATGCCATTGATTGAGACGGAGACGGAGTTTGTGCGGCAGATTCTGCGGTTGAAAAGAGGGCGAGCAGAACTGGAACAACATGGGCGGGCGCAGTGGGGTGCTCTTGGCAGCGTTTGGCATCTGCATTCTCCTTATGGCAAAGCAAGTGCGGGCGAGCGTATGTACCCCCAGCTCGGGCATCTATCATCTGTCATCGCAGCAAGATCTGGACGAGCTCTGGTCCGATTGTACCGTGATCAATGGCAGCATCGACATGGAGTGTGACACCAGCTTACCAGCCAACGAGCGCATCCGCGAACTTGAGGTTTTTTCTCTGGTCCAAGAGGTTCGAGGCTATCTCCGCATCCGCAAATGCGATGATCTGGGCTCGCTCGAGGGCCTGCAACGACTGGAACGTAAGTCCCTTGAAATTGGATTGGATAGACCCTTTCCGTCTCTTGCGCGATTGCGGCCATGGGTGAGGCGATAGAGCCCTGCGGCTGGCCCATGTGGTTCCATCCCCTACATTCCTCACTCTTGTGGGCCACCGTCCACTGCTTTTGCCATGCTCGTGCAGGAATTGCTGGTTTCAAGCTGTACAACGAGCCCGGGGCACGCCAAGGTTTCGCCATGTACATTGAGAACAACGCCATCATTGGCGACCTGGCCGGCTTGCGGAGTCTCAAGCAAATTCAGGGTCAAGGCAAAAGGGGTGCAGCCCGCGTTTCTATCAAGACCAATGACAACCTCTGCTACATGGATCTGGTGGGCCCCCACGAGTGAAAACCCGTGCTTGCTTGGCATGCCCCGCAACGGTATCTGCCCACCTGACCGTGCATGCGTGTGCTTTAGGTGGATTGGGATGCGGTGGTCGGATCGCGCGGGGAGCGTGCCGTGAGCCTTCTGAAAACTGCCTCTTGCGAGGATGCTGCCTGTCCAGTGGGGTGTCGTGCTTGCTGGGGCCCAGACAACGACGCTTGTCAATTCCGTGAGGTTCAAGATGCCAGCATCTTGCCATGGCTTATCCCCCTCGTCATTGTTGTGACCGGTTGGTTCACGTGCGATCGACTGGCAGCCTTTAATAATTCAGACAATGCAACTGATATCATCGGCTGGATGCCACCTGGTTGCGTACTCAATGCATGCCGGGCTTGCTGGATTGTTTAGTGGCCGTGGCCTTTCTTGTGTGGATGTGCATCACGCGGCGGTGTGGCTGCCGAATGCGCTATCGTCGAACGGCCGTGCAAATTGGCACCGTCAAGTACGAAATCTGATCAGGCCATCCTTCTCCTTCATTTGAGCGCTGACCGTCTCAGCCCACTATCTCATGTACTTGTGGTGCTGGGGCATCTCGTACTCGTCAGGAATCGACGCAAGTCATCCATGCAGCAACCCCTGTCTCCGGACACACAGCTCCGTCATCGGGGCTCGACCAACAGTGATCCGTTCCATAATGTGCCTTTTCCCAACTTGCAAAATACCAGCGCCTAGACTCAAGTGCGCTGTTGAGCGCGTGACACGCAACGAAGCATCATGGCGTTGTGCTTGAGCTATGTTTTGGACCCATGTTTTTCCTACATCTTTCTTTTGACCCATCGTTTGCTGTTCAAATGACCCGCTATCTGGGTTGATTGACGCACCGCAATATTCATGTCTGCCTGCTCCTACAAGCAAGTGGATGTTTCAAAAAATGTCCATAAATTGTCACACAAGAAAAGGTCGGGGAAAGGAGACAAGGGAGTCGGCACCGCAAATGGGGCTTTGACTTTTTGTGAACAGCAGTCAATCGGCATCGACCCCGGACCTGGTCACCGCGCAAGACACACGGCGTGATGACACCATGCAGTCGGTCCGCACAAAGGCATGTGAACAAAGAATACAGGTGAGAAGCCAAGCCCAGCCAACAATATAGGCAAATTGAGAAAGCACAGGGTGTAAGGAAAGACAAAGGATAGGGGAGGAGATGGCTGCCGGGGTCGATCAACTGGTCTCGTGTGAAGCATGCAACACGTCAATGCTTCACTCCCAAGGGTTAGGGTGCATGCCACTGGCGGCCGAGGCGCGGCAGTCAGTACGACACACGGGGCAAGTCGACTTTTGCGCCAACCAGGGTGCAAGGCAATCTTGGTGAAACAAGTGCTCGCAAGGTAGACGACGACACTCGTCGTTGAGTTCAAACTGCATCTGACACACGGAACAATCATTGCCCAAGGCTAGAGGGAGAACGGCAGTTTCGACAAAATGAGAAACATCCACTTGTAGCAAAAAGCCACATATTCAAGCTGCAACCGATTGGCCGCTTGGCCGAATCAGGATGGACAAACCTTCATGACCAGCGTCGATATGAATGGCCTCCATTCGCTCGAGCAGATTTTCGTCCGGCGCCACGTCTTGATGTGCCCCCATGCCAAAGGGCTCTGAACGCACCAACTGTCCCACACAAGGCAGTGAGTCGAGAAAAACAAAAATCTCGCCTTTGATAACCCCCCCGGAGCAGGCAAGGCAGGCACAAAAATCAACGACAACACACCTGCGTGAAGAAGGCATGAATGGCCTCAAGGCGCTCTATCACAAACGTGGCATGAAAACATCGTGAGTTATGGCTGAACAGGCAACAAAAGGGGTAGCCAGAGCAAACGAAAAAAAAAAAAAGGGCGACACACCACGAGATGCAGGAGAGCGCTGCTCTGTTGAGGCGGACAGGAGGTTGCGAAGCAAGCCGTCCAAGGCCATCAAGGGGTGTTGTGGCATATCATCGTCGGCAGCAGCATCTGCATCATCAGGGACGCCCATACCCATGGGCACACGAAAATTTTGACGACTGGAAGATGGGCGAAGCGCGGCCAGCACAGAACACATGAATCAACACCGGTTCCGATGAGGCCAGCACGACTGTTTGCGACGGGACACATTGATAGGCTTGCAGTGTGAGATGTGGGGCCGCTGCACAAGACTTACAAGCGAATGGCACGTTGTGCTTGTTGAAACTGAGGCGGGTCCTCAGCAGGCGGTGTGTAGTTTTCGATAAAAGATTCCTGACATTGTGGGCAGGCAAAGTTCTGACGAGCAAGGAGCATGGGCGCGTACGAGGGCGCATTCGATGAGACGGGAGGGCCAAGGACATTTACCACAGCAGGAGAGTGGAAGAAGGGCACAGGAAACGAGGCGTGCCCCTGGAGGCAGGCAAGCAAATGCGCGAGGCCAGGCAACACGACAACGACAACGTACTGCCTCTGGATCCTCGACGTGGATGGGTGCTTGACATTTGTGACACCAAAAGTTAGGATCACTCATGGTGACGGTTGCTGGTGCAATAAGCAGTCACGAGTGTCTCCACAGGCAAGTGGGAACAGCGCACCGCGTCGCTGGGGGGGGGGAGACGGTCGCTGTACAAGCAATCCTCCGCCCCAAATGACAAAACAAGCTCAACAATGTGTCGACGCGTGGTCGGGCAACAGTGAGGCAGTGCCCTTGCACGCGCGAGTCACGTGGATACAGGAGGTCGTGGAGACGAGCACTTTGCTCAGAAGTGAGATCCAAGGCCTGATGCCAAGCACGGGTTGTTGAGCTCGAGGTTCTGGGTGCCGTGCATTCAGCCCGCGGTGAGCGAGATGGGCGGAACAGACAACAGCAGTCGCAGTCTCGCACTGGTGACAAAGCAAGTAAATGCAAAGTCGCCCCAAATGTCTTCTGATAGCCCGAGTGCTGTTCTCACGTGCTGAACACACCCTAATCATGCACACGCGCTACCAAAACCTCGACTCGGAGGAGGAGGAGGAGGTTAGGCGAGCCAACCACTGGAGGCGTGAGAGAGAGCGCACACTAACAGCGCTGCCGATGAACAAAATGAAACACGCTTTGTTTGTTGTTGTGTTGCTTGATTGGTCTTCTTGCGCTTTCATGAAGATTCGAGTAGAGTTGTTGCAGATCTGTTAATGAGATAAGTGTTGGTTACTGTATCTATCGAGCAAGTTATTGAAGTCCACATCCTGCCTCGCTTGTCCTCTTGCAATCTGCAATAACTCCAATGTAAACGACAATAACTCTCAACATTACTACAGAACAGCACGTAAATAAAATCAGCTTTCCGACAATAACCTGACAACACTGACGTGAAAAGCTTCAATACACATGTAGCGTTGACAACACCGGCTGAGCAACAGTTGTTGCAAACAGTATTTTGAGCGATTCTTCTTCAAAGGTAAAGAGAAGTGTGTGTGTGTGTGTGTGTGTGTGCGACCGCGAGAGAGAGAGAGAGAGAGAGAGAGAGAGAGAGAGAGAGGGAAATTGGCAGTCCGTGCCCGCCTGGTGTGTGGTGTCGAGTGCGGCAAGGCGTACCAGTGCGAGGGGGGTGGTAGTAGATTTGTTTGGTTGGTGACGCTGTAGGGGGGGGGGGGGGGGGGGGGGGAAAAAAAGGGGAAAAAAACTAAAAAAAAACCCGGG